>NC_045651.1:10190041-10493071 GCF_009829145.1 Chiroxiphia lanceolata
AAGGCTTGTTGTTGCCAGCTCAGTTCTTGATGGAAAGGTTTTCTCTAGCCTTCCTCCCTGGTGAAGGGAGAGAGAAGACCCAGTCAGGGCCCTGGCAGAGTCAGACACAGTAATTCAGTCCCATAGAGTAAGACTTTCAGAAATTTTCTGAAATAAGATTTTGGCATTCACCTTCCACAAGCTTTAACTCACAGGGAGGATGGTATATCCCAATCTTACTTTGCAAATGGCATTACTGAATTTAGTAACATGGGAAGAAAGATACTTCTCTGGGCAAATAAAAGCATGAGATTGTGTCCTGGGTTTACGTAGCAACAGGAAGCCTGAGGCTGGGGAAAGTGAGGGAACTCCAAGAAGAGGAGGAAAAAAGAAAAAGAAAAGGCTTTAATGTAAAGCAAAAATACGTTCTGCATGCAAGCAACTGTTTTCATTAGAGAAACTGCCAGATCTTTGGCCAGAAAGAGAAAAGAGAGGAAGAGCATAAAGACAGTTGAAAACAGCAAAAAAAAACCCCCAAACCCAGCACTGAGGGAAGAGGAAGAAGCTCAGGAGATGAAAAGGTGGTTAGTAAGAATGAATGCGAACAAGCATACACAGGAGATACTTTAAAATCAAGTGGAAAATACTCCACATGCCTTTATCTTGAAATCTCACGTATTCCTGGAGAAAGCTGGTTACCACCAAAAAGACCAGCTGCAGTTTTAAAAAGCACGTTCTCCATATTGCTCAGGGTGGGACATGCTTCCTATTTGCCTAACTTTTAGCTTGCTGGCCAACGTAGAATGGGAAAAGCAGAATTTCCTTTTGGCCCAGTTTTCCTTGAAGCCTGGGAGCTGAATTCCACTTCTGACTTTGAATCATTGAGCCTTGCTGTTGGACTACAGTCAAGTCACATCCCTCACCTCCCTGTGATTCAAGAAGCCTGGCTTTTAAGGGAAAAAATATGCAGAAACAGCCCATAAAGGCAGGCTCTGGATCCAAGATGAGTTGCTGTGGATTAACAGAATAAAAGTGTGGAACCCTGTGAAGCAAAATTCACAAAAAAAGGAATGTGGTGCAGCCCCTCTAGTCAGATAGAGCATTGTGCCCCTCCTGTGCTTTTGGAGATATTTCCACTGTCTTGTAAGAGGATTTGGTTCCAAAACAGGCTGTGGTAATGGTGCATGAAGACATGTGAATGCATCCAACTGCCAACCTGGAACCAGCTAATTACCTAAATGGGTCTGGTGTCTGGTGGCAAACTGGGTAGATGCTTCTCCCACCTTGTAAATTCTTTGCATAATAGAGGAAATAAAACCCATTGTTTTTATGAACTCATAATTAACTAATGTAAATGGGATTCCAATAGGTTCATTATACCCAGTTGGAGTTTGGCAGTCGTGGTTAGTGCAGCTGGCCTGATCCTGACCTGCCAAGTGACTTGGAGCAAGATGTGTCACTGTCTGCCTCAGTTTCTCCATCTGTGGAATAGGGACAATGTCTTTGCCTTGCTCATGAGAAACCGTGCAAGACTTCATTAACTGTTTCTTGCAACACTACTTGAGTGCTTGGATGAAAGGTGTTAGAAGGTGTCATGAATCACAGCTGGACACATACCACTTTTTCAGGAAGATTTCAGCATGCTGGGCACAGGGTGGCAGTCACCTGGCATATGTGTGGCACCTCCAGGGTGTCCTTCAACTAAGATCCACACAGTGCCTATCAAGCAACCCTTCAAACCCTTCTCTCTCGAGGGACAGAGAATCCCTGGGCATCTGTGTGTGTCTTTATTTAATGAAGCAATTATGTGTGCTAAAGACATTCTTCGAGAAACATCCTATCTAAAGTTTCCCACCATTCTTGCCCTGGTAGTTTTCCCCCTTCCCTCCTCCTTTCCCTTATTAATTTATGAACCAGCTAATTATGATCCCTCTAGGCTAAATAACTGTGCAGTTAGAGATGCACTAGATGAGTGGGTATGGCAAGGCAATGCAGAGCATTTTTCTCTTCGCCTATTACATGTATTGTTTTAGGTAATTAACATCCACTTTGTAGTGGCAACACAGACGCCTTGCTGTCTGTACAGCTTCTTGGCTCAGATCCTTTCAAATACTCCCTGGTACACTCCTTGCAAAACCATGTGAAGTGTTATATAATTCTCTAGGTTGAAAGGCAATTGTGTACATCCAGGTTATTAAAGGGATCTGTATATGTGTACAAAGCCAACGTTTCAGGCCTTATCCGAGTTACCTTCAGCTTACGAACAGTTCAAATGACTAAAAGCATTCAATAAAACCCAGGGAGACTTTCCCCCTTCCTCCTTTGACTGTCCCTCCAGTAGTTTCAAGTTTATACCTAGGAATACCTAGGAAAATGCTTTTTCAGAACAATGCTTGCTGCTTCTTAGCATTTTGAATATTGTCTGTATGCTCAGCATTGGACAGTAAAAACCCCAAAGACTGTTCCCATCTGATAGATATTCCCCTCACCTGAAAAACTTAGAAACACAGAAACTAGTCAGAACTTGGAGACTGAGCTCAGTGTTCTCGTTTCTGCTTCTCCCCAACCTTAGTTTAGTGTGTTCATGTGAAAGTTTTGGAAGAGGAGAGTAGAGGGGTTACCTGAGTGGTAAGGGAAAGCCAAGCAGTTTATACGGGACAAGGTCAAAAACGTGCTAGGCTCTGAAGGAGTTTAAATACCAGAAAAGGTCAGGATGAAGGCAGATCTGGAAGGGTTAAGACGTTCAGTTTTACTGTTACCAAGGAACACTCAGGTACAATGGAATAAACAGTATTTGGGACAGGAGCCATTTATGGATGACTACTGAATAAGATTATTATTATTATCGATGGGGTCTGTGTGCCTCTTTTGCACTTGCAGGCTTTTCACAGTCCACTGTCTGAGAAAATTAGTGCTGTCTCTAAGCCGAGTGAGTACCCAAAGGTACTCAACGACAGGCCAGGTTAAAGGAAGGGTCTCTTGCTGCTTTGTGTTGGTACAAACTCCTGTTTTCACTTGAGTGCTGTTTGGTATCTGCAGAGAAATCTGAGTAGCTCCTCTTGGCTCAAATCTTCCTTTGTGAGTTAGTGTATGAAGAAGGATATAGACCAAAACTCCGGCCCAGAATTAGTTTAATGAAAGCAGCAAACCTGGTCATTTTTTCCCTTCCTTCTCCCTACGAAACAATAATATGTGTCAGTCTGGTTGCTCATAAAGAATCAGATAGGGGTGTCTAGAGTGTGGGCTGGTGCTTTGCAATTTTAATTGCACAACTTTCCTCACAGCTTCTCAGCTGCTGACCTGCAGCACCCACAGCATTAGAGCTCAAGCAGGGCCAGCCAGTTCCAGTGTGGGGTGTCAGTGGGGCCAGCTGGACTAACAGGAGTAGAGGATCTTGCCCAGCAGGTGGAAGGAGAGACACCACTGAGTCAGGACAGAACATCAGTCCCACTCCCACCTGGGATTTCTCTGATGCCCTCCATTCCTGCTCAACACCTTCCTCTCCAGGTTGTCACCTGTGCATGAACCCTGTGTTTTGATTTGGATGAAAAAGTGCTCATCAGCATTTTTAAGACTTGTGGGTATCATCTGCTACTCATCCTTGTCAGATAGAAATCCATCCCCTCCCAACAGATATGGAATTATTAATTGCTGCTGTAAATCAGCAGAGTGTGCTGTAAGCCAGCCATGACAAATACCTTGGGAAGCAGCTATGCAAACAAGATGGCTGATAAAAGCAGAGGAAGAAATACATGTTAAGTTGTAGAATGGAAAATATGAATACTTTTTTTTTCAAAGGAAAACAATACTTAATAGGCAATTTCAAAATAAGGGTTTATAACCTTTCTTTATTACCTTTGTTACCGTAAATTGTGAATGTACAGCTTGATGAGTTTTACCAAAAGCAGTGGAAGGACCAGTGGAAAATCTGAATAATACAACACAATGAGTAGCCCACAGCTATAGGTGGGCAAAAACTGGGAAGAGCAGAAGACAAGAGCAGTATAATGTTTTCAAGACAAGCTGCATCAAACTGAGCAAGGGGAAGTAAAAGGTTTACACACAGACTGTCAGAAATGGACTGTGCTGGAACCCAAGGGAGAGTGGAGAAGCAAACAGAAGATGTAATCCAAGTCAGGACTGTTGGAAAGAGTGGAGCTGGAGCAGCCTTTGGCTGCACTAGACCTGCAGGAGGTGCTAGATGTGGCTACAGGACACACAAACAGGTTCCTGCAGTGCAGTGGGAGAACTGTAGTGGAGAAACTGAAGTAGCTGCAGTCCACACTAAGGGTTGCTCAAGCCAATGCTATTATTAGGTATTCTCATTCACAAGACTCAAATTCACTAACAAATTATTTTTTAAAAAATATATCCTCTCCATCTGTTTTTCCAGTTTTTATACCAAAATTCTAATTTAAGACATTAACTAAAATGGAAAAAAGATTTTCCTTTCATTAACTTTGAGTGTATCCAATTTACGTTTCATATGTTTCCATTATTTTTTTTTTCTTCCTGAAGGGTTTGTTTTCTGAAGCACAATGGAAACACTGCACTTATTTTCTCTTTTGAAAGCATTTCTGAGACTTTAGAGGGTGCACCTACACTTTATGAACCTGTCAATGACTCTGGTCACCGTCCAGGTCCCCTGGGGCAGGTAAATGTTAAGCAACTGAAGCTACCTAGCAGAGGTACCATTATGATCCAAGGCTATCCAGACCTTAATTATGTTTCTTAGTGCTGACACCTGCCAGTAAATACAGAGCATTCAAAAGCCTTCAGCAATGGATGCACCAGCAGTGTGTTTGTCTTTGTAGAGAAACATTTGTATTTGTTCTTCTTAGAAGTAGCTGGTGGTTCAAAATGGACATTTAGCAGCCTTTCATAAACACATTTTGTCCTGCTTGTGGTGCACATGAAAGTGCCTTTCTGCATGTTTGATGTTCTGACAGCTCTTGGTTTGGCAGGTGCCAGCTCTGGCTTGTGATACCCCTCAGCCACAAACAGCTGGAGGCAGAGAGAAAATCCTGGAGAATGGTCACCACAGGCTTGTCCTGTTCACATGCTCTGCCCTCAATACCTGCTACTGGACACTGCAAATCTCCAGTTTCACCTGGTGCAGCTGTTCTCGTGTTACCTGTGCCACACAGTGCCCAGATCACTGCAAAACGTGTCAGGGGATTATGTGGAGCTCTCAGAGTTTACAGAAGGCCCTGACAGCTCTGCCAGTTGCAAGTCATGCAGCCATCCCAGTGCCGTGCCAAGAAAAGCATTTTACAGAGTATCATGCATTCCCTTGACTCTGTAGCTCGCAGATTAGAATTAATGCTTTGTAGTGTTATGTAAAAAAGATCAGTGTCTCTTTTCTGGAAGACCAAAAATAGGTTGGCAGTAAGAAAAGGGACAATAATTGCCAAATTAAATCAATATAATTTTAATCAGCGCACAGAATAAATGATACCATTTTAGACTGCTCTATAAAAAATGTTCCACAAACTTTTATAAGGAAACAAACACAATTCCATTGGCTGGATTTTTCCTGTACGTTCAGAAATTTTATTTTATTTACTAATGTAAATGCATTCCATACTCAGGTAATCAGTCCAACATATATATTGATACAAGAACGGCAAAGTTTGCATTAAAATTAAAGCTGCCTCTTTGCAATGGGTAATGATGATTTATGCAAAAAGCTTACTTTGTGGGAAAATGAAGCTTTGTGGGTTTGCATTTAATGTATTTGTTCTCTTCACGTTATGAATAACTGCTGCTTCCTTGAACTAAATTATTACTACAGGGATATGAGCATATTCTCCTGAGGGCCAAATCTTCTGCTATTGTCATCAACCCATTAACATTAGGTTGTCCTGAACTCAACAGAACTCCACAACCTTATGCAGAGAGTTCCTCTGAAAATAGAAATGAAAATAAGATGGCAGACCTTCTTTTTGAAGCTTCTTTTGCTGTTTCTTCCATTTTGAGGGCAGTTTCTTTCATGAAGAGACTGTTGTGCTCACCTGACATGCTTGTCCGTGTATCATTTTATGAAAACCTGCAGGAATGCCAGTTCAAGATCAATTTTGTAAAATTAACATTGGCCTAGCACAGAAACTGCACTGTCTGTGAGTTTGTAAAGGGTTTATTGCTGAAATCATTTACAGTAAGAGAGCAATACTGTAGTCATGTTGATCGTGTTCAGACTGAACTATTCTTCACAGTTCTAACATCCTGCATTTCTAAGACACCACTGAAACCCTCCTGGGTGTTTTGGAGCTTGCTTCCCTGTGCCTTATTGCCAGTATAATAAAGGGGATATTTTCTCAAGACACGAGAGGAGTTCACACACTGTTTATTGCACGTATTACACAGCTGCAAAGGCTGAACTTCCTCCTGAGCTGTGCACAGACCACACTGCAGTTACCCCCCTAGTTTACAGAAATCTGTATGAATTTAGCTAATTTGTGTTTCTAGAGTTGTAACTTCAGAGTTCATAGAGTCATAGAATATCCCCAGTTGGAAGAGACCCACAAGGATCATCAAAGTCCAACTCCTGATCCGGCACAGGACTCCCCAAGAATCCCACCATCTGCCTGAGGTGTTATTCACACCAAATCTTATACACAGCTCAGGAACTGACTCAAAAGCTCTGCGTGTTTTCCTCAAATTTGCAATTATTTTGCCAAACCTGGGGTGAGTTTCTGGATTGCAGCACAGCTGTTTAGTTGAGTGAAACCTAAGTGGCACTTTGGGGCTTCATGATGAAAAATGCATCCAAGGTAGTGCCATAGTGTACAATCAGGAGGTTATTTCCTCATCCTCACACAAACACACTCCTCATAAAATGTAGTAGAGTGGCACAAACCCTCCTCCAAGCTTACACAAAGAACATGCTGGACAAAACAGCATTTTATCTAAGCTCTGTGGGCCACGTATATGAAACAAAGTTGCCAAACACAAATTAATGTGTAATTATTTTTCTTGCCTGAATCACTTTCTTTCATGTGTCATAACATGCAGAGTAAATAGCACCACACCTTTTTACTTTAATTGTGGTAATCTGATCTCTCAGCCACAAGAAAGCCTTCTCTAATGCCTTCTTTAAAATGGACTTTCAAGGCAAAGCAAGAGCAGTAACTGTAATAATCACCTCTTCTTTTCTTCTGCTGTCAAAATGCAGGGGGGTTGTTAAACTAATCAAGAGCCAGGACCACACGGCGAAAAATAAGTGCCCTAAAAGAGAAACGGAGGTAAATGTTTGACAGGTAATTTAAGGTGATGGTGGGATTATTTTATTTTATTTTTATTTTTCTGATTCGCCTGGTGACTAATTATTTATGTAGTAAACATAAGGCTGTCTGGCTTTATGGTAATATCATAATGGGAACCATGTTATATCATTTATCTGTTGAGATTGTCTCAGAGTTTTGAGGAACAGAATTTAATAGCAGCAGGTGTCATCTCAGTTCAATCATCAAGGATCTCCTGTGCCCAGAGGATCATTAAGACAAATAGAATTTCATTAGCTGGGTTTAGTCCATGTTTTGCATTAAGTCCTTGGAAAAGAAAGGAGACAGGAATTTACTCTAGAGCCGAAAGTCTCTTTTGCTATTTAGGTAAGCAACTCCTTTTCTCCTTATATTCTATCACCTTCATTCCCCAACTAGGCACAGCTTAGGAACAAAAAATTACATCCAAAACTAATTTTATGAAAAAATCAAGTGGAGAACGCCAAAAAGAGTTGCCTATAAAGCTGGTTTTATGCTCTAATACCCACAGAGGTGAAAGAAAGTCTTCTCAGAGGCTTTGGTGACTGCTGCCCAGTACAAGCCTGGGCTGCTTCTACAGGTCTTGGGGGAGGGTGGGCAACAACTGCAGCAGTCAGTGCAGTCCTGAGCCAGCACGATGGAGGAGGTGGTCTGGGACAGAATTCAAACTTAATGCTTCAAGGTGAAAGACCTTGCTGGCCTCCTCTGTCAGTCCCACTAAAATCCCTGCCTTCTGCTGAGGTGGAAAGTGATAAGAAAAAATGATTTGAAACTGAGTGCAATCGTCTACCTCTTGAAGCCAAGTAAAGTAGCGCTGTGGTTCACCCCTTGTGCTGGTCAGAAAGCAGAACCTTGCACCCTGTCTGGGTTACCCACATGCACTGTTCTTCAAGCTGCTGGAATGACCATTCACAGTTTTCTGTTAAGAGTCCACTGTAATGTGGTTATTTCCAGTACAGCTTTAAGTCCCACCAGCGTTGCCCCATCATGTGAGGTGCTGAGTGTCTCCCCAGGGGTCTCTGCTGTCCTGGGAGCCAGTCCTACCCCATACAACAGAAATTCAAAGAGGTCATAGCAGCTGTGGGTTAGACACCCTTTTCTGTATTTTGAGACACCGAGGATTTTCCTTGCAGGAAATAGAGATCTGGTAGAGGCTTAGACCGTCCATACATCTTTTGGGTCTCCTGTGCTCCTTCTGTCTCCTTGATGGAGCTCTGCTGCCAAAGGCTCTTGTTGGCCTTCTGTTTAGGTAAGAGTCTAATTACATACTTGCTGCCTTTCCTAGGTTTGTTGCTAACTAGCTACACTGAAAGCAGTGCAAGTCATCACATGCTGATTTAAGCAAGTCTCTTGATTTCTGTCTAACATTACCTACTGCAGGAATCCAAGGAGCTCACTGCAGGTCATTATCCCTTCTGTATGCACCACTCTTGCCCAGCAGAAGGAAATGACCGGCAGTTAGTTGTTAAATTTGCCAGGAAGAGTTCTGGGAAACCATGAGCCATATACACTAATCTACCCTACAGTATACTTGGGGGTAACCTATTTAGTTGGTTAAGTGTCAGTTCATTTATCTTTATATCATTTCTGTACTAACAACATCACTGAAGTCACGAAGACCTTAGAAATACCTTATCAAACTCTTTGATGTCAGATTTACCCAACTTAACAAGCGGCTTAACCAAACATCCTCATCACCCCATGCCAAAACATCCTCCTCACCCAGTCTAAACACATTCTGCTCACACAAATTAAAGTATGACAAGGCCTTACTCCCTTATTACCCAGCTGATAAAAAAAGCCTCCTTCTGTGTCAGAAGCAGTGTTAGACGTAGCATCTTGCTCCTGTTTCTACCGAAGATCCAGTTATTAAAGGTTACACTTGTACAGCTCCCCAAAGGATCACACATAGTCAATAATCCCTTTAGTAGACAGCATTGTCTACATTTTCTGTTCTATAATGACAGCTAAGATGGAAAAAAAAGAGGAGAACAGAAGAAAATAATCAGTTTCTCTAAATAAAAATCCTTATATTTGCAGAGAACTTGTGCAGTGGTTTAATTGTCCCCAGACTTCATGCACGGGATGCAGGGTGGCCATGGAGTCTGCTGAGGGCAAAATCACTTCTGTCATGGCCAAATGCAACTGGTTTTTCCTATTTGCCTTAATACTTTATCAGCAAGTCTTGCAAGAGGTAGTATTTAGTAGAATTAAAAAGGGTGGCATTAGAAGTCTACAGATGGAGCCACTGTAGCACCAAATCCCAGCTCACTGGGTCTGGCTGACACGGTGCTTGTCTCTCCTTTATGGGTGAACCATCCACCCACAGAACTGCACCCAGCATGGGATGTCTTATAATAAGAGTCTCTTTCATCTAAACTAATCAAAGCCATTAGTTTACAGGAATCAGTGTTGGGAGAGATGCCTCCACCCTTTACGTGAGAGCAAGATATTGTAGATTCAAACAGGACGGAGGCACCATATAAACATTTAAGCAAATAAAAAAGCTGTGAGGAAAACAAGAGGAGCTATAAACTGTAACCACCCAGAGGGCAGGTGGAACTTTTGCAATGAAAATTTGTGTGGCTCCTTCTATGCTTTCTTGTGTATTGAGAAGAGTTGAACTATTGAGCAAAAAGATTTAACTCCTTGGAGCTGCATCAAGATGCAAAATATTTTCGAAGTTTGCCTGGTCTCCTTGCAGCCTGATGCAGGTGTGAGAGAGGGCTGAGCTCCACAATAGACACAATGTTCTCCTGCTTTCTATTTTTTTAGCATTTAGAACCTTCACACCCTCCAGGAGTGGCATCAAAAAGGATGACAATGGTATAACAAGCAAATGGATCATCACTTAAAGGTAATTCCACTTTTGGACAACCAGCTTTTCTAATTAGAGGAGGAGGCCAAAGACAAATGGACAAATTCAGGTCCATCTCTAGCAACAATTGTAGCAGGAAGAATCAAAAAAATAGGCAGTAAAGTGAAACAGGGAAGAAAAAGTTATATACAGTGCCTACAATATAAAAATATTCTCTCTGATTTCTGTTACATGCTTATGACCTTCTGCATTATACAGCTTGATATTTTATTTTAAATTAATGAGTACAAAATATAAAGAATATGTATAAAATATATAGAAAATATATTTACAAACTATGTAAATAATATCATCTCCAGCCAATCCAGGTGATTGAGATGCACATATTTCCCCTAGACTATTCCAAGTTGTGCAAATTTTGCCTTAAGTCATAATCACAGCAGTGAAAAAACTACTTCATACACCTCAGCTCCAAATGTTTATATCTGTGAGCAAGTGGTTAAGTACTGAAGAGGGTCTTTTTCTTAAAAAAAAAATAATCTGTGAAACCTGATGAATTTTTAATTTTGGTAGATTTTAGACACTCAACCATTCAAATGCCCAGATTAAGTGACATCCTATATCACTGGGACAGGAATCCTTAGTGCCTTGTAAACTGTAGCTGCAAGACCTGATGCTTATAAATTTTACAGTAGAGTAAAGGAAATGTATTATTGCACTGAAAGACTCATCTCCTATGAGTTAAGGCAGTAGGATTAATCCTCAAGTTTTATTCTCTGCCAGGTAAACAGTCATGGGCCAATGCCAAGGAAGACAACAGAATACAATGAAGAAAAGAAAACCAAAATATTGCTTTATCTTGTTTGTATTGCCCAGAAGTTAAACGGTTTAGAATAACAGAAACCTTTCGGTTTAGAATAACAGAAACCTTTCGGTGATTTAAAGTGATATCTCCTGTCAGATTTTACTGTGCTCTCTCTCTTCCTCTGCTTGGCTTTCCCTGACAGGCAGCCTGTATGACTCCCACAGCTACTGGGACTGCTGGAGAGTGACAGATCTGGCACTACACTAGTCCAGGTTCCTCCTGAGACTTCTCTAAAGACAGTACAAGCACAGACAAGGTGCAGAGGAAATTGCTTCTAGGTACAGGGGATTTCCTTATATCAGTAATGAGGAATTAGATCTTCCCCATTCCCTGACAAGAAATGTCAGGGGGAAGAAAAGTGTCCCCACCCATTACCAAATGCCTCCCTCACTTCCTAGGAACCTGAAATGATTTTCCAGAAGTTCTCCTCGCGGCTGCCAAATCTCATTTCTGTTGGGTAAGTATTTACTGCAAGCTCAAGACAGGCTCCTACCAGAGGTTTTTTCCACCCCACCCTTCCACCGTGCATATACATTACAAGGCAGTTATTCATGGACTGTGCACAAGATGAGATGGAAACTCTTGAAGCTGTAGATGGGATTCAGACAGGCTGGGGAATGTGGCAGCTTGGGAAGGCAGTTGGCCAAGAGCTTAGGACATAAATGTCTTGCAGGAGTTGTTCTGCTTTCCTGTTGTTGTGGTGGCTTATTTTTAGACTGGTGTGGTACAGAAGGCATCCTGTTGTCCTGGTTCCCTCCAGGGATGGACAATGAGCTCTGCAGGGCACAGCTTTACCTGATAAGCTGGGCTGGAAAGCACTAACTTGAACATTAGCACAAACCATTAATGTGGCTCTCTTCTGGGGGGGAATAGGTCCCATTTCTCCAGTCCAAATAGGGCAAGTGGAGTGCTGAACAGTAGTGAAGCTCTACCAGTCCCAGATAGAAGGTGGCTTGGTTTGAGTCAGTTTGAGCACTTCTATTTCAAACTAGTTTGTGTCATATTGGAACAGGAAGCTCTGTCTAGCATGTACTAGACAGAATAAAATAAAGAGAAGCAGCAGAAGGGCATAGAGCATACAGCTCCTCCTTTGGATCGAGGCATATGAGCCTCCGACCTGCACAAAGTCAGTTTTGGAAACAAGATAATCCCAAAATCTTCAGAAAATAACCCCTGAGAACTGTATACACAGACCTAGGTAAATCAATATCTCTTTGCAAGACAATAGTGCCAGAGAAAGAATGCTGGAGGTGAGGACCATTTGCTCAGAAACCTGGTCTCAGATGGTTGAAAGCCACATGTGGGATCCATTTTCATGTTCCCTCACACTTACAATCCTTCTCTTTCTCACCTCATGCTTGTTTTTACTGTAAGAACCCAAGACTGATTTTGTCTTTGATCTCAGCTGTGGCTTCAAGGTGCTGTAAATGCATAATAATTATGTCATCATGAGTCTCTTGCCCCATGTATTCTTGGGGATATCATGTACCAACAGTAGCGTTCCTCCCTCCACATGGAAAGATCAGACTGGAGATTATCTGCCTCTCACTAATGCATAGGCCTCTTTTGAGACCTTCAGTCCTAGTACTACCTCTCCTGATACCCTCACAGTCTTTGTCCCACACTTCTCACTCAGCTGGACAGGATTCCTAGCTCAAGTATTAAAGGAATATTGACAGCTTCTTCTCCTATCTTCTTCTGATTATCATGAGAGGAGCCAAAGAACAAGCTGAAAGCTATTTCCTACACAAAGACAAGGAGGAGGTCCTAGACAAAGACCATGGTGAGGAAGGTCTGATGCTGGAGGACATGAAAGACAATTCTTTAGAAATCAAAATAAGTTCTTAATAGCACTGACAAGAGACTGGAAGCAGGGATCCTTGCAAGTCTGCAAATCACTTCCCCGAACAGTGAAATTCAGGCTGAGATTCCCGTAACAGCTTTAACTTGAGCAGGTATAAGGTATGTGGCTACACCCATCTGCCCATTTTCTCTCCCTGCCTTTCACAGTCATGCCCGTGATCCTTTGCTTCATTTTGCCAACTTTATAACTCTTTTGTCTCACTTGCTTTTCTCAGTAACATTCTAGTTTGAATATAGCCATGCACTGAGCTCTGTGCTTGAGTCTAGGACAGAAGAGGGTTGAGTGACCAGAAAAGACTGTGTGGATAAGGAAATCTTTGGTTTCACACTCTTTGTTTTTGCAGGATGTACCTGTTTGATTAACTATAGCTTGATTTCAAATCTGAGTTACATTTTGCATACTTAATCTGTCTCTCCTTTTTTGGGGAATATCGGAAGGCAGGGTTTCTTCCTATTTCCTGTTTTTCTCAAGTTATATTGCTCTCTTGTTCTGACTTTTTAGTATCATTGTCTCTGTCAATGGGGACCCTTGACAGCAGGTGTCCACTGCAGCCATCACCAAAAGAAATCTCTCTTAAATGCAGGAACATCACTGTATTTAAGTGTTAAGACAAATACCAGCACCAGGGAGTCTTCCTGATCCCCACCCTCCACTTCTGCTGGTAGAAAGATTAGGGAAACATAACTTTCCTGTTACAAAGGGCCTCAGCCTTAAGAAACCTTAAGTTCAAATCTCTCCCTGCAAATTCCCACATTCCTAGATGCCTGTATCTCAGGAATTCCTCAACAGCTTGCTCAGGTACCTTTTGATTTCAGTGCACCTACACTGGTATGACAATCAAGAATCTGTCCCCATCAACATTACTAAGATGTCATAGGAAAAGGCCAGAAAATCTGAAAAAGGTCAATTCCTTTTCATTACATGCAATAAAATCATTGCTGTTTTAAAATTGGGGTAATCAGCTTGTTAACCATTGGACTAAAAAAGGCTCAGTGTCACAGTGAGCTTTGAAGGTCATCAACCACGCCAGCAGCTGTGAGAAAGACCCAGTGACCTGCATGGAAATGGAAGTCTCCTCCTCCAGCTTATTGACATAAAGCCAGTGTTTAGCTATGTGCCTGTACCCGTAGATAAAGGGTAAGGCTGATTCATGCTAGTCAGCCTGAATACCATCAGGAAGCTCATTATTCAATATTGTGTGTCAGGAAGGTGCACAGACAGTGCCTCTCCTCTGTCACTGAAGCAGATACACAACCCAGGGGCAACACTCCACTCAGCACCCAACTAATTTGTTTTCAGCATGTCATTAGAATCCCACACTTTAAACTCAGTGCTGGTTTGTCATCCTTGGAGATTGCTCAAGTCCTGTTCTAGTTCATAAGAAAAATAGCAGCTCAAACACTTTTTCAAGTTCAGGTTTGCTTCAGCACACTGGTGAGCCAGAGACATCCCTTTTTAGAGGGGATCGGGAACATTTCATTTACACTTGCCCTGTTCCTGTGCCATCCCTTGGTATCTGCTGTTAGGGACAGGATCCTGAGCTAGACAGCTCCTTGGCCTGACCCAGAGAGTTGACCTTTCTTAAGTATTTCTTAAGTATTTGTTCACCTTCTCCCTGACCTCAGTTTGGGATAAATGCATCTTGTAGTAAGGAAGTTGACAGAAGTACCTGTGCAGGTTCCAAGAAGTCTAAGAAAAGATAGGTGCGTTAATTTATTTTTGATACTTTTGGGTGGAGTCCTCCTACTCATGGCAAGCTGCCATTGGATCACAAACATGCTGTACTCTTGCTTCAGAGCCTCCTTCTCTCTCCCTCAGGTTTGGCTCAATATGATTCCCACTGCAGATGTCTTTGAAAATGTTCAAGCTGTCATTGGTAGATGGAAAAGTAGATGCACAGCATGTGACCCCTTTGTGAAGGAACTGTGTCTCTGCTATAACATACGCTCAGATCTTGTTATTATTCTCTGTGGTGGTGCGATTTTGTTTCTTTTTTTGGAAATCATCCCTACAGACTAGTTGTGATTAAACGTCTGATGTTTAAAGCTTCCATGAGCCTTTTAAGTCCTGTTTTGCAGTTTGGGCTTTAGGCCTGGGAGGTCTACAGTTCAAATCTCAGCACATTCCTCACTGCTGTTTTTAATTATGATTTGATATGGACATTATTGCTGCAGGGATCTCTCTCACACTTCAGAACACACAGTTTACTAAAAGTCGGGAGACGCCAATCAAACTGGATCCTAGTTCAAAAGAACAAGGCCTGTAGCGGCTTCATTTTCTGCCCATAGAAGTATTTGGTTGATGCTTAGAAGTGACATACTTGGGGAGGGAGGAAAAATGAAAAAACCAAGGGGCAACCCTAAACCAAAAGACTCCTAGCGGGGTGAGATATGCTTAGTCCTGGATCACCTAGGGAAGCACTTTGCAAACTCAATAGTCTGCCCCTCCTTGTCTTTCTCATATAACTGTAACATAATATTGCACTGTTGCAACTTCCTTTGCACAAGGCCTTCAGATTGGAACTGGGGCTGGGGAAACAAGGGAAGGAAAAATAAGCTGAGCTGTTTAAATTTTGTGAAATGAATCAATTCTGTGACCAGGAGAATGCATTCTCCCTTTATATCCTCAGCTCTGACAATCTGTTTGGCAGAGATCAAGGCCTCCTTCGTCTGAGCGTTATCTCTCCCTAGAGCTGATAAGTGAAGCAGAGGAAATACAGGAGCAGAGCTTTCAACAGACAAGTGACAGTCCCCAGTCTCATGGCTGCTCACACCAGGTCTGCTAAGCCCTAACTCTGGTTATGGAGCCTCTGTTATTTCCTAAATGTCCACATCTCCATCCCAGCTCTCCTTGTCATTAATAGAGTACTGAAACAGTGAAAAAAGGTGTCTTGATTTTACACCCTTTGCTGCTTAGCTTTGGCTTTCTTGGGAGTGAGTCTGAGCCATCCCAGCTGAGAAAGAAAGCCCTTTTCACAAAACATGCTGTCGGGTTGCTGATGACTTTGGCTGCAAGGCAGCTTTGATCAGGACCTCTACACTGGGTTAGTGTAACCACAGACACTTTAGTAAAACTGCTTTTTATTATGTAAACTATATCCATGGCTGCCCTGGATTAAAACAATTTTCAGATGGGAGTCTTTCTATGAAGGGACCATTTCATTTCACTTTGCTTCTTTTCTAGTTTCCTGCATTAAAAAAGAGGGATCCTGAACCTTGGAAATTGCTTGAAATATTGCATATTCATTTTAAGATCTGCCACTAGGTCATGCTGGATCAGCATATTTTGCATCAATCAAGCAGCTTAGACTTTTATTTGTCAAGCTTTGATTGAATTTTGTAGTTAAAAATAACAAGAAAGTGGAAAAACAAGAGCAAAGCTGTATTTTATAGTGGTCTGTGTTAGAATATATAGTAATCATAAGGAGTTGTTTGTAAGATGAAAGAATGAGATTGAAACCTGCATCTAACACCAAAGAGATGACAAGAAAGTCCTCAGGGTCAGCAGACAACAAGGGCACTGAAGGGGCAATGGGACTCAACAACTGTCATTTTTCTTAGTGTTAAGATTCACTGGTCAGGCAGTGTGAGAAATATTTTGCAATCATACGAGTTTTATATAAATAATTGGATTTGCAGGTTGTGGGATTATTCATTTGGGATTTAAACATGACATTTGCATTCAGGTATCTTTCCCTCTATGCTCATTTTGAGGGTGTGTCACCTATAAGAAAAATCAGACATTGCCAGGGATGTCATAACATCAATCTGAACTCTTTCTTTAGGAAAACTATTTCAAAATCTTGTTTGGAGTTTTCACGCCCAGGAGATGGTTTTCATACTTTTGTCCCAGGGTGAGCCTTCTAATTGAGAATGGTGGGGGTTTGTGGTGTGGCACTGAAATTGTTGCAAACGTTCTGTTTTCCCCTTGAGAATGGAAAAGTAAGGCTTAGGTTCCCAGCTTCTTGAAGTTCCTGCAATACCTATGTAATCATATTCTTTATCATATTACTGGTTGAAGAAGGCATGGAGGCAGGACACTTGTTTCAAACATATATTTATTTATCTGTTATATGTCATGGTACTCCCATCACTGTGTAATATGCAACTCTTTTACCACTATAATCCAGAAACAAAAGAACTGGAAGTACTCAGGATTGTAATCTGAATAAATGTGGTAATTTTGTTTTATAGGGAGTCATCTAGAAATATAGAAGGAGAAAAACAATTTGTAAATACTGATTTACAAACAGGTAACAGATCTAAGAGCATAACCCTCACACACATGGCTGACTGTAAACTTGGGCACCTCAGACACAAACAAGTTTTCTTACCTGCATTCTTCAGGAATTTTATCAATGAAAGGTCATCATCTTAAATGGTCTTCATGTGTACACTCTAACATAGGCAGACCCTTATTTTGAAGTTTCAACCTCAAAACTACAGCGTAAGTCCTTGCAAACTGCTCGCTACTAGAGACGTAGTAGTTGTAACACTGACAGGTGGGCACATGTTATCCCAGGGAATCTCAGTCTGGGATGAGATCATCTGCCATATCCACACATTTTGGTTTTTCACTTGTGATTCACCCTCCTCTCCTAGGCTGTGCATGGCAAATGTGCCAGCCTTGTAATGAAGGAATTTTAAACAATACAGAAGAACTGGAACAAAAGAGAAAGATTTCTGACTTCAGTTAATTCCTTTTTCTCTTCTGGTTTCCCATCCTCACACACTGAATTATTGTGTGCCCCAAGATTAAAACACTCACACACTCTCAGGGTATCTGCGTTCAGAATCAAAAGAATTCTGTCATACTTTGCCAGTTTGCCAGCACGATGTGCCAGACTTTCCAGGCTTCCAGCCTCAGATATCATCGTATCAGCAAAGAGGAAATATCAGACATTGGAGAAATGTTGTACTCCGAGGAATTCACGCATCGCTGTTTCCCAGCCAGCTTTCTGTTTTTATAAACACTGAACTAGTTGCACCCGGCTACTGAAGCAAGTAATAGGCTGAGCATGTGATGACTTCCCAAAGCCACATGGTTACAGTTATATTTCCATACATGGCTCCAGCCTAAGTATGGGGGTTTGTGATATCACTAACCAGGACTGTGCTTCTTGCTGTTCTTTCTGTAACTAAAGCTTCTTAGGGATTTTTAGGTTCATTTATTTGTTTTTAAGGAAAACGTAATTTGCAGGTTAAGAAAGAGTGCAGGGGGTCAGGTCTCCTGGGTGTATTCTTCTGAGTTCAGTTACCAACTTCTCCATGAGCATCAGCTCAATAGGAATTGCACTTAATGACTGTATATAGAGCCCTCTGAGAGCTTGGATGAGGCGGCTTATTGAGATGCAAAATATTCTTTTGAAGAAGAGTATTTCCTCATACTTCTGAGCATGAGTAAGAAAAACATGAGTCGATGATGTAACTCTGGTCCTGCACTGCTGGCTTCAAACACTCTTTTAGCTGCTTTGGTAAAAGTTTGTGCTCCTATTCTGGCCATGCTTGAGGGACAAAGCAGCCCAGAAATGATGTGTGCAGCCAGTCTTGTGTACTGCAGCTTTCTGTCCCATCCAGGGCTCAGGGATGTCCATTAAGTTGGTATTTCTATCAGTCAACCTTTACTCCTTATTAATTAGGCTGTAAATCCCTCCTGAATCCCTCAGGGCAGAGTGTCTGTGTCAGTACAACACCTTTGCACAAGACAAGAAAATCTTTTCCAGTCCAGTTGATCCTGAGATGGAGGAATGGAAACCTGAAAGAGGCTGGATTCAGGTACAGTCCTGACAGAGAAAGGGTTGGCAAGAAGAGGTGTTAATGCTGTTGTGCCATTACCAGCAACAAGACTGCCAAAAGAGGGATGAAATAGATCATCTGAGCTGAATATCAACTGATTAATTTCTCATTTTATTTTCTCAGAATCCATCTAAATCCCTCTTTCCCCTCTGACACCATCCTGGCAGACGCTCCAACATCCTGACCCTCATCTAGGCCCTGTTGAGCTTACACAGGCCTGACTTTCACCATCTCTCAGTGTTTTTTTCCAGTCATAAAAGCTGTTATATATCCCTAGAAAACTGAAGAAGTGTGATCTTTTCCTGCAGATGTCTGAAAAAAACAATTTACAAGTCTGCTGTGGCTTTCATCCAGTGTCCTAATGCTAATGCAGCTCTGCTGCACAAATTAATGCTGCTGAAAAAAAAAAAAGGTGTCACTGAGGGATAAACAGCACTGTTAGGAGCCTGGGGAAATACTCATTTCTGAGTGAAAGAAACCCAAACAACTGAAGCATTAAACAAAGCAAAATAGCACAGCTGATTTTTATAACTTCGTTTATATGTTCTGTGTGTATTCTAAAGAAAAAATTTCCTGGAATTTTGGGGTATATCTGCGGTAGTTTATTTGACTCAGAGCTGTCACGCTGGCCTGCCCACAGTAGGCATGTGTTTTCCATACATGAGCTCTTTTTATGATTAAATGTATGGAGCATATGTAAAAGGAGTGTGGCAACATTCAGCAGCTGAAGTTCCAATTATTAAGTGGCTGCTAGATGGGAATTCACTTTTACTCAATGTGTTTTAGGTGAGGACAGGAGGAAACGGAGCCAGGCAGAGACATGAATAATGGGAACCCAGGGGCATCTTGGGGCTCCCTAACTTGTCAGCAATACTGAATTTTGCTGCCCCTGGAATGGGGAGAAAGGACCTGACTGATGTTTCACAGCTTCTGTCCTGGAGGACGGGACGGTGGGTTGGGGAGCTAAGGAAAGATCCCTGCCAAGTCAAGCCATATGTTTCAGCTTCTGGGAGAAGAAAAGGCAGGTAATGGTGTTTCTCCCTTGCTGCTGTGCAGCTCCAGCCCCACTTTGGAGGGACAGCCCAGCATCTGCAGGGAGCAGCAGGGTTGGGGCCGCTCAGGAACCTGCTGCTCCAGCAAACCCCAGCTTCACCTGCACTAAAAACCAGCTCGAGTGTGCCTGGGGCCTAGAACATTTATTAAACCACAAGTGCTAAATTCTTGCATTGCACAAACAATACGATCCATATAGATCCTGCCATAGGGAGGTTATAGAATAATCAAGTAGCACATTATGTTCAGTCTCCCCCTGCGGTCTCAAGCAAAGGGGGAAGAAAATGATAGGCATGCAGAGGTTATTCTTTCATCTTTTTTGTGCTTTCAAACCGTGAATAAATGGGCTGATAAGTATTGCACAGGAGAAAGCGTAAAAATTCAGACTGGGAAGATGGTCAAGAACCAGGCTGAGGGTGTGGATGTGTTTGGGTCATACCAGAAATGTTGTGGCAATGTTCTGAGGAGGAGCAAAGTATAACTATGCATAAAGCGACAGCAGCTTGCAGCTAAAGAGGAAGAAAATGCAATAGGAACCAAAAGAATTGCTGTTTTTAAAATTCTTTCTCCCCAGGTCATTTTTCGACTGACTCAATTTTTCCACCTTGATTAAAGCATTATAATGCCATTCATGCTTAGGAAGAAGGTGTATATTTGCAATGAAATCCTATGTAGCCAACCTGTATTGCACAATGTGTAAAAATTCTTAGGTGGCAGGAACTCTCAAATTCAGCTCAATGAAAATGCTGCCTGAGAAAGAAGTAATTAAAGCCTGGGTAAGGCACTCATAGGCTGTAATCTGCTTTAAGCACACTGTTTCTAGAGACAACTTCTTTTAACTCAACCTGCTGTTTTTGACAGTTGTCACATGAGCTGCTTTGCACCTTCACTGCAAAGGAGATATTAACCTGTAATCAAAGAGATGCAGGAGTTTTCTGAGTTCCCCAATACAGAAAAATCAAAAGCCAAAGCAATCCACCAGTTTACCTTTGTGTGATTTTATAAATACAGGCAAGAGGGAAAGAATTACACTTTGCCCTCAGGTTCAGACTGATTGGTAAGAATCTCAGACACTTTAAGTAGGCGCCACAAATTGTGTAAGCTCTGACCTGCTGGCTCTCTGCCTAGTTCACATGACAGAGATATCTGATGGTTTTGGCAAGGCAGATTGAGGTGGAAAGGTGCCTAGAAACCAACAGAAACAGGGCAACCATACTAGGGGTTTTGAAAATGAAATGAACAGATATGTAAGGGGCAGTCCTGTACTCTCTGCGGACAAAGAGAGGAATGGCCTTTTTGTTATAATAAATCTATTTGACTCCCTTTCCTTTACTACCATTCAGATAGGAAGCAAAAGCAGTACATTTATATTTTGAAAGCAAAGGGGTCCCTTCAGTCCTCAGGGCAGTTTTTAAATTAGTTTAATGACACTGAATATGTGCTTGACCCAAACCAAAGTGACTTCACTTTTATTACAGGTCCTTTAATTGAGCAACACCTTGTCTCCAGGATTTTGGAGTCTGCAAAGCTGAACGGAAAAGGACAGGTAAAACCATTGCTTCTCTGGTGTGACTTTTCAATTAGGGTATTTTCCCCCTGCTCCAAGATGTTAGACTGTTCCAGCAGCAAGGTAGAGGCAGCTGCCAGATGTGATACTGCCTCAGGGTACAATGTGATATGAAGTCAGAAAAACAAGATGTTGGATGCAGGAAACATCACTCGTAAAATTATTGTGCCTGAGAATTCTTCCCCCACTTTTTGTTCAAGTGCCTCTCTCCCTGGCAGTCCAATATTTTCAAAAGTGAGCCTCGAAAAAGATTTGCTTATCTAAATTCAAGGACTGCTAAGAAGAAAGTAAAGATCTGAGAAGTGCTTTTTATCTTCTGCCACTACAATTCCACCACTCTCATACCCAAGAACACTGCAACAAAGAATAGATCAGTGAAGAGAATCACTGAAATCCAGAAAAGTGAAGGTGAAAGGAAGGAAAAAAGCCTTTAAAACCTTACTCCAGCTTGGCCTTCCTCAGACTCTTTCTTTTGACTATCATGTTACTCACTTTGCACAACTTCTTTCCACAGATACTTTTTTCCTTCACCAGGTTCCCTACCAGGCAATCGATTGGGGATTTAGCTGCCATTAGTAAGCAAAAGACAGCAAGGTAATTGGGAATCAGGATGTCAGAGAGGGAGAATTATTTGCTGAGTGATTTATTGATGATTAATTCTGTACTAATGTTCTTGCACACACCAAGGTCATATTACTCACAAGCAGTTCATACCAAAGCAGTTCAAAAAGAAGCTTTGTTCTAATTGTATTCGTATAAATACACACTCTACAACAGTGCAGCATCAGGATATTTGCCATATGCTTGTCTGACTTCTCTACCACAATGGTTTAGTTTCTAAAGTCTGTTCCCTACTGCCATATTTATTTGATTTACATGTAAAATTTGTAGAATAGTCCCATCAGAAAATGAGTCCTTAAAGCATCTTACAAAATCTATAACAAAAAATATTCACCAAAGGACTCCCCTGTGCTATTAGTATTTATACTGCTGTGGTGCCTGAGGCCCCAGCTGAGATCAAGGCCCCGGTGGTGGCCAGTGTACAACTAGATAATGAGAGACAGGTTTCCCTCACTGCCCTGCAACAACCAAAAAAAAAAAAGTTAAATAGACTGAGAAAAGGTGGCTGAAGAAATAGATCTCAGAAAAGAACCCACTCCTCCTATTTCTAAGTCAGAGACCTCAACAATAAGATCATGTAAATATGTACCCAAAACATCATTGTCAGACACCCATCAGGTAAGAGGTTTGGTAGGTGATCCTGGCACAGGTGCAGACAGATCCCAAGTCATATCTTGCCTATCAAATGTCCAAAAACCTGAGTTTGTGGACAAAAATAACCTCCCCCCCTCTCAGCTGCTGGTTACTGAAGAAAGAAGAAGATCCCAAACCCAGTGGGGCTCTGTAATGCAAAATAGTTGATCTGGTGGGGTGTTGCAATGCATTGCATCAAGCAGGAGCAGAAAGGACTCTCTTAACAGAGTAGGAGCTCTATAGAGCTCATGTTACTAATAAGACATCATTACTAATTTCTTCCACTTCTTAGGTTTGATTTAGAAAATCATTTGTAGACAATGATGATTCATCTACTTAAGTTCTTAAACAGAAATCCACAAATTATGCAATTGATTCTGCCATGCCTGAGACAACTGGGCTGTCTTGAAGTTTATCTCAAAGGATTATAATGTATAGTTGGCAAAATGTCAATTCATTACTATTCCTTTTCACAAGCCAAAAAAGCTATGTTAAATTGGGGTTAGGGCTGACCTTACAGAACAGCAATTTAGGGTAATACCAATCCCCTTACAAACACTGTATCACAAAAGCAAATCTGTTAAAATCCAAAAGGTCAAAATTAAGGTTAAAATTACAGAAAAAGAAAATATATATTATTGGTATGGAAATTCCATGCAAACATTCTTGGCTCTGCCCACTTCAGAAAAAAAAACATGTGAAATATCTCTTTTTATAAGTCATCATCAAATGTCATTAACACTTTGTCTCAAGATATTTGTTGTCACTAGAAGACCTCTCATTCTACTGGCATAGTCAGAGAAAAGAGTAGCTTTTAATATCAGAAAAGACTGAAAGAACTTTCTCTGTTTTGTTAGGGTAAATCAAGTAAGATTTACTTAGGCAGGAGATATGATTGTTCCTTATAAACGTTATAGTTTACAGAGAGGAAAGGGTAACTATTGCATTAAAGTACAAAGTTAGCACCAGAAAGAATGGGAATAAATTATCCATGAGTGAACTTAGCTCTAAGTGAGGAGGATCCTGGCTGGCAGGGCACTGACATTCTAAAATAAGTTTATATTTGGAAAGTGA
Organism: Chiroxiphia lanceolata; assembly: GCF_009829145.1. Taxonomy (NCBI): domain Eukaryota; kingdom Metazoa; phylum Chordata; class Aves; order Passeriformes; family Pipridae; genus Chiroxiphia; species Chiroxiphia lanceolata. Next base: position 10,213,573 of record NC_045651.1, read on the forward strand.
AAGCTACAAGTTTAACTCTGAAGGGACAGGTTGATAAATTCATTAGATGAATTATATTAAGGGGTTTCCTGTGACAGTACTGACCTGAGGTAAATGACCTGGGAGATCTTTTTCCTTGTCCATAATATAACTAATACCCAAGCTGATTCACAGGAGAGAAAAGCAAGAATTCGTCTTTGTTAAGAGCTGCCAAGGCTTCATAGCTATTTTAATTAGCTTTTTTTAAAACAAAACAAAACAAAACATGGGCATTCAACTGTGTACAAATTAATACTTCATCATGACTGAGATCAATATGAAATGGCAGCCAGTCTGAGAAGTGGAATTCATGTGGCATTCCCTAGGGAATTCTCTATATTTGCTGTTTTGGCAGCTTCTACCACAGAAGGAACTTTCAGTTACTAAGAAAAACATGGGAAAAAATTACCATTAGACCCATTAAATGAATTTAAATATAGCCCTTGTGTGAGATTTCTATGAATTTTAATTTAATGGGGAATGTCTGTAATGTTCTAGTAAATGTTTCTGGACAAGGAAAGTCAGATGTGGAAGGCAAAATTCATTGAAGAATCTATTCCTTCTTTCTTTTAAGTTCCATAAGATTAACTGTTTTCCTCATAAGTTTTTGGAAAATTAATTCTGCCATCAAAAGTAAGTGCCGCATTTACAGGGAGAAAGATTTAACAAGCACAAGAAAATGAATGAACCTGTGCTCATATGAAGCATCCAACTTCAATCATTTAACAGTGAAAAACATTTTAATGACATGGATTTTTAAGTGCATCTGGCATTTATGAAAGGAGGGAGACCCTGAACTTCCCACCTACCTTCCTGAAACAACTCTCAGTACAGAGCAAAGACAGCCTTTTGCCTTCAGATTTTCTTACTGTTTTCCCCTTTTTCACAGCAAGTGCTGTAAGGGACAGTCAGATGAAAGAAACTTACCAAAAATATAGTGAAGTGGAAGGAGAAAGAGAAATGATTGTTGTGTGTTGGCTATTCTCAGTCCATCCAGGATACAGGGAGGTTCCCAGTTCTTTCTGAAAACTACTCTGAACATCACAGCCCTCTATTTGCTATAGTCAGAAAAAATCAAGTCATCCCCCATCAGCATCAAAGCAGAGACAGGTGAGGTTTTTTTCTCTGCAAACTTTGCTACAACTAATTACTTTTTTCTTCTTAAAGGCTTAGAAAATATCCTGAAGCACCTTTGTGACAGGAACAAATGTATTAGGGGAAGCTGAGACGGTTGCTCTTCTTTTAAATCCATGATTTTTGGTGCACAAATATCCACAAGTCACGTGACTCTGTGTCATTCCACACGACTACATGAAACAGAGTAAATCACTGAGGGCTGTGAAATGTTGCCATCTTTGGGGCAATGGGTTGTCCCAGATTTGGCAATGGTAAGACTAATGCTTACCTTCAACTTTTCCATGTTAGAAACTGCCTTTGTGAAACCACCAGATTTCAGTACATCACAAAACTACAAGTTTTCTGAGCACAGGAAATGTCTGGATTCGCTCCAACAGGTCAATGGAGAAGAAGGACATGGACCTGTTGGAGCAAGTCCATAAGAGGCCATTGAGTTGATTAGAGGGATGGGGCACCTCTGCTACAAGGAAAGGCTGAGACAATTGGGATAGTCCAGCCTGGAGAAGAGAAGGCTTCGTGGTGACCAAAATGAGGCCTTTCAGTACCTGAAGGGAGCTACAGGAAATATGGAGAGGGACTATTTACAAGGGCCTGGAGTGACAGGACAAGGGGGAATGGCTTCAAACTGACAGAGACTAGGTTTAGATGGGAAAAAATTCTTTACTGTGAGGGTGATGAGACCCTGGCACAGGTTGCCCAGAGAAGCTGTGGCTGCCCCATCCCTGAAAGTGTTCAAGGCCTGGTTGGACGGGGCTTGGAGCAACCTGGTCTAGTGGAAGGTGTCCCTGCCCATGGCAGGGAAATGAAACAAGATGGTCTTTAAGGCCCCTTCCAACCCAAACTATTCTGGGATTCCATGATACTTGTTCCTCACTCAAAATAGCTCAGATGAGATTTCATTAAACTTCACTGGAAGTGATTAATTTTCCTGAAATGCAGCATTATTTCTGCCCCTGCAGTTTTCTGCAGAGTCAGGGAACTATTATCGGAATTATGGAATTGTGTCTGCCTAACGAAATTCACATCAGTTTCTCCTATTTCTTTCTGCTTGCATGGTTTTAAAAAAAGTAATACTCTTTTACTGCAAAGTGCATTTCCAAGCACTTGGCTTGCTCCTATACAATTAGTGATTTTGTATTAGTACCTACAGGCCCAGAGCCAAATAATAAAAGCGAAGGAGAGAGAATGAAATGTATATGCTTTTTGTGATACCATCATAGGTAAACAAAGAGGGAAAACAAAAGCACCAATATGAAGCTGCCAGTAATAATTATTGGGTGGGATGTGAGGTACACAATGGACAAAGAATGAGAAAAAGCATTCAGTGTTCCCATGGCTGCACTTCATAGGTGTCTACAGGACACTTCTCCTTGAAGCTCTGGCATGTTCAGCTTCCAGGGGTTATTCAGTGTTAGCCAAGTTGTAAGGCTTTGCCAACCTTTAATCTTGAACTGGATATTGAATATTCTTTTATCCTGAAAGAAACCTAAACCCTCATGGTGCTAGAATATTTAGAAGTCCGCTAAGGATGAAGAAAAAAGTAATTTTTCAAGGATGGGGACTTTAGATCTGATAAATGTGAAAGGTCTAATAAATCTGAAAACATTGCCCTTCCTTCTCTCTGTGGAAGCATTAACTGGGATTCTTTTCCTAGTTATCCATTTTCTCAATACTTATTGGAGGTCAATACCTTTCAGCCTTCCACCCTTCTGCAAAATATAGTTGAAATTAATTCACATGTTCTACAGTGAATAGAAATGCAAAGAAAAACATGTGTATGAAGAGAAACTGTGAACTTCTTTTCCTAGAAAGCAAGACATAAAAATAGTATTAAATGAGATTTGGGGTTTGGTATGGAAAACACTGCAACAATTCCTTAAATAGGTAATTTTTTTAGATTTAAACAAGAGTTTGTGCAAAAGTTATTGAAATGAAATGTGTGATACTGTCGGATGGGGTAAATAACAGCTTACATATTGCAAAAAGGATCTTATATCAGGAGTTCTCAAACATTTCCACTTGAGGAAATAGATTTTCTCATAGATAATTCTTCTTGCTTTTGATTATAAAATATCTCATGTGTATCTAGGGTAGTTTGCTTACATAGAATCCAAGTGCAAACAGGAAATAATTCATACTATTTTACATTGTCTATTAATTAAAGCAGAGAGAAATTAAGAGGGGTCACAAAAATGTCATCTCTTTGAAACAGCTTCAAGATACAGAGGAACAGACATGGACATGCAAAACCATACAAGGCAGTAAAAGCCAGTAAGACACAGAATAAAACACGAGGTGAATTAGTATAACGTACAAATGAAGCACAGGACACACCTTTGAGTGTATTTATTAATAGAGATTGGTATATGTAGAACAATATTTTTTCATCCTCATCCTGAGTCAAGTAAGTAGCATTTAAGTAGGGTTTTAATTGGGCCTTTTGTAGACAGAAATGCTGTTTGGGAAATTCAGATTTGGAGTAACTCTTAAGAGCTGGAATTTTCCAGTACTGCAATTTTGCTTCAGGGGGTCTTTGCTTTTATTGAATGGTCCTTGGGTAGGAGAAAAGTAAAACATAGCCTTGGCAAGGAAAGGGGATAACGTAAGAGAAAAAGACAATGGTGCAGGAGTCCATGGCAAAAAATCAAAGGCAGGAGTTGTTACACTCATCAGATTGAAAGCAGTGAGGAAAAAAGCAGTAGCAGCAGGACGTATCTGTGAAAACAGGCTCATTGTTTTTTTACCCTATTATACTGAGAATGTCTTACTGGCAGTTTTATATCAAAGTTTTTGTCTTGACAACTCATTTACCTACAGTGACATAAAAAATGAATATTGGCACATTCCTTATTTCTTGGCCTGTGTCTGACATTAACTAATTAATTAACTAATAAAATATCACTAATTGCAGAGTACAAGCCAGGGTTCTGGAATATTTATTTTGATAGCAGATAGCACTGCAAATCACTGCTGAGTGCTAAGAATGGAGCGTAGTCTGATGTGTTTTGCAGACAGAAATGCTTTGCCTGACAGAGCATCACATTAATGAGGCAAACTACGACTTTTGCACAGTGGAGAGATCAAGACGTAAATATCAGGGTGTAACCCTGGAGAGGAAAATCCTCTAAAGACTTGTTGAAAGATGTGGTATCAAATGAATTGCTTACTTCTTAGAGACTGCTTTGATATTTATTGGTTCAAATTGCTCCACTGACTCACTCTTGCATAAGCTTTCATGCCCCATTTTAATCTTGACATTTCGGGAAGCCAGTCTGAGGCAGCGTAATGACTAGGTTTACAAAGGATCAAAATGAAAAAGAAGAAGCTGAGCTGTAATAATTATAGCCTGTGCAAAAAAAAAAAAAAAAAAAAAAAACTAACACTGAGAAAACAGAGTGAGAAATGATCATACAGTAATGAACGGCACAGCAATGCCAAGATATTTAGAAAATAGAGATCTCACTTTGGGAAATCAGGCAGTCCTGTACTTGTACTTCAAGGTACACACATAGCTTTTAGTATGTGTCTGTCTGAGGGTGTCATCTCTACACAATTTTCTGAAGACATATAGCTGAGATCTTGTGCTGAGGGGCAGCATCTGAGAAATAGGCTTCTCTATTCACTGCTCCCTGCACTTCCACCTGTCTCATTGGTACATGTAAAATGGGATTTATTGTTCAGTACTGGGCATAACTGTGATACTGTGACCAGGCAGTGAACTTCATCCAGTGCACTCGCTTCAACAGGACAGTAGCAGTTGAGAATGGGATAAAGGTATCTGTAAGATATTTAGGGGAAAAACCTGTCTTACCACATCTTGGGAGGACCGTGTTTCAGGGTAAAGCAGGGCAAAGTGAGTTTCCAATTGACCTCTAAGATATTGTATCTTGGTCTATCTCAGCTCCCCGACAGATGGATAATGGTGGCATTTTGTTGCCCACTAGAACAAAGTGCATCCAGCGTTTTTAAGACTCCAGAACTGGAAGCATTCCTGTAGTAAACACTTTCAATAAGGGAAAATACCAACGTGCTTCAAATATTAGTAAACAAATGATTCAAAGCAGACACTGAAGCCCACAAGGACAGTGATTCATTGCCTCAGGAATTCATGCCAATTTTAATTTTCACCTGAACAATACATGTAGCTGGTGGATTCACTGGAGCAGTCTGCAGCTCCCTCTCTGTCACTTCTTGGTCTCGTTGTCTGGACATGCATTTCAGAGTTGAAACAGTGAGAATGAAATCAGAAATAGCTGTGGTTAACCCAGTCATTCAGAGAAAAACATGTGCTTTAGCATTCAGAACAAATGTGCCTACTTGGAACTGCCGGTGCTCCTTATTTTCCAGTGTGCTCATGAGATCTGGACTTCCTTTAAGCACATCACAAACTTAGATTTCCAGCCCTCAAGGGCAGAGATTTCTCTATGTTTCCTGATATATGAATTGTCCAATATTGTTCAACTGTTCAGTGTTCTTGAAAAGTCCTGGAGAGTCTGAGGCACTAGCAGGAGGAGAAGAAGGAAGAAGATAGAAAATCCCATGTGTCTGTCTAGAGCAGATGCACAGTCCTATTCTAATAAACTGGATTTCAGTTAAAATTTCATTGTAGATGTGCAATTTAGAAGCACAACACAATCTGGATTAGTAAATTGTTGGGGAGATGTTTCAGGGAGTGACATTTAAAGTTGTTTTCCCTTATGTATTGTTCCATGCAATTCTAGGAGGTCATGTTGAAAGCTGGGGTAAAAGAATGCTGTTATGATGGTGTGACCTGATTTTTCCTACACATCTTGGTCTAGATAAAATTTTCACCTACCTCATAAAGTAGGCATAATCATGCTCTTAACCTTGCCAGTGAAACCTGGGAATCAATTTACTGATGCCAGGTCTATTCTGCACAAACACAGAGACACCTTGGAGCAGAAGAAATCCAGCAGTCAGATTGTCTATTATTTCTCATTATTTTGGAGTGGAAAATCTGTCAGCTTCTCTTAAAAACATGAGCTAGAAAAACAATGACCTTTTAAAACTTGAGTTTTCAGTTTAAAGTTTGCCTAAAATTCTTTTCTTTAAATAAATTTTGTAGTGCCCAACTTCAAGAAGAATAGCTCCTCTACATGTTGTATCAGGGAAGAAAATCTTTCAGTATTCACATCTGGAGTATTTGTCTCTAAGAATGGAGAGGAATTTGGAGTATTCATCTGACCTTAAATATCTACAGCGAAGCAAAACCCAGTAAGATGTGGAAATAAATGGAGATTTTAATGGTGCTTCTGTTCCATTCCACCTTTTAGCAGAAATAGAGTACCAGGTTCTCCCATCTCTGTTTAGCTGGGAAGAACTACTTTAAACCTCTGTGGGCAGGATGGGAAGGCACAAAACTACTGACCCCACACTGAATCTGGTTTTCTCTTTCTTTGGATATACATGATTTTACCTCGAGACTAAATGTATTAAGAACCTGGGTCAGACAGACATGAAGGAGATAAATGTTAGGAGTGTCAGAACAGGATCTTGACAGTTCATAAGGCAAAGTGTGGGGATATGATTCACAAACAGAGCCATAAATGGTCTGTGATTATTGATTCGCCCTTGAACTGGAATGAATCCTCCCTGGAAGTTCGTTGAGCGTTAAATACCGTTGATTAACATTTAATATAGATCAGTCTTGATACAGATCTAGGCTGGGCTTAATTTCTTTCAGCCCAAATACTCCCACCTCCCTGAAAACATGTGATTAAACTGTTCTGATTTCTTTTTTAGATGAAGAACTCTGTCTCCACTGAAAACAAAAGAAGGTTCTGTCGCAAGACAAATTGAATCAAATTCTCCAGGAGTTTTTTGGTTCAATTAAGCTGTGGGATAGTCCATATCAAAGGTGCAAATCTCTCTATGCATTATAGGACCACAGACAGGGATGTGGCAAAAGGTAAAACTGGGAATTATGTCTTTAAGGGCTCGTTGGAGACACTTGTAATCTCATTTTATTGGTGGTACCCTCCCCAACATAATGAACTTTGATGAAATAATGAAGTAGTTGTGGCGCCTGTGAAACTGAGCAGCAGCTTTGCCAGCTAAAGACCTCCCATGAACACAATCGCCCAGGCAACAACTCTGCACTGCAGTGAAGCTAGAAACTCTGGCAAATCACCTCTTCCCGTCTCTTAACTCCTTGCAATTCAGCTTTTCAAGCCTTGGAAAAAAAAAAAAAAAAAAAAAAAAAAGAAAAGATTGTCCACTTAGGTCTGTGGTTGACTATAGCTTAAATAAAAATAAATCTTGTGAGAATCCACTGCATAGTTTAAAATGGCTCCAAGTTCAGCAGCCAGCAAAGTTACAGAAACCATAAGGCTGGCTCTGCCACTGAGCAAGTTCACATGTCTAAGGAAATGAATACATGGAAGGCTTTAAATAGCAATATTTTTAATTCGGCAAGGTTTCCACCCCCTGCCAGACTTGGAGAGAGTGCAACAGATGGTAATAGAAATCTGTAAATTCATCATTGTTGTTTTTAAGAAGTTGGATCCTCGGAGCACAAACATTTAATAATGGATATAATTAAATTCTTTGCTAGTTAGTTTGACTCAAGAGCCAATTGGCACCATAATGTCATTTCATTTGCATAAAATATATAGTAATTCTGATTCAGAGAACTGTGATTTCACAGAGCTGGAATTACAGATGAAATTAAGGTAAAAGAAATCCGATTTAGCAACATCTCTGATAACCTATCTCAGGTTTGGAGTTTAGACATTTAAACTCTAATCTTTTTTAATCAAACTCAGGTCCAAATCAGCTAAAGGCACAATTATTTTCATTATAATGAATTATTTTGAGCATTTCCAGATGATTAAATGAAGATGTCTTCAAGTGACCTGATTTTGATAGATGATATTAAACCAAGTCTGAAATCAGACTCCCCTACTGGTGGCAAACCCATGGGATAAACTATGAGATTTTTGCTGTTTTGATGATGAACTGTTTTAAGAACTGCTTACTGCGTTTTTGGTTAATATGAAGTGACCTTTGAAAACTTTACTAAAAGTTGATCCAGATGTTTAATCTGAAGATCACCAAGCTGGTCAGTGATCAAATTTTCATTTTGATTGAAAGTGAAAATGTAGCACTTCCCTATTTGCCATGGTTTGGTTTTTTTTTTTTTCAAACAAACATTAAATTATTTTAAGTCTGAAACTGAGGAAAGCTTTCTCAGATTGCTTATTTTTTTGAATTTTCATTTTGAATCAGACTTCATGCTTTAATAGGCTGGTTCTCAGCAACACTTGAGGCAATAGCATCTGAAAGTAAAAAAACAGCCAGGTTTACTGGGAATGTTCAGATCTTCAACCTCCATTAGGGCTCCTCAGGCCATGTATTTGCAAAAAAAGAGTTGAGTGAAGTCCTGGAATGACACCTTTCTTCTTATTCCCTGCCTTTAGGCACTCATCCCTTTGCCCTACGGCTTCCTCAGTCATGTCTCTCAAGAAACTGAAAATATTTGACTGAAATAAGTAAAAAGGCTTTTTTTTTTTTTTTTCCAGTTTTTCCCTAAGTCAAGTGAACCTCCTGTTCTGGTTCCATGACCAAGTCCTGAAATATCTGTGCTGGCACAAGTGAGAAAGGTGATACCTACAGGATGGGGAAGAGGAATGGGATAGAAAAGGTAGGATAGGAGTAAATGGCTAAACTCTTACTGCTGCTGAACTCCAGAGTGCCACACTGGAGCCCCATGGTCCAAATGCCATCCTGCTCTGAGGTGGGGGAATACTCTGCTGTGCAACAGTTCTCCCCAGCACCATCCAGCCATGGCCAGAAATATCCCAGGCTTTGGGTGGTTTGGGGCCTTCCTGAGGCTGTGCAATCTTGTATTCATCTATAAATGGGATAGTTGCTCCCTGCAAAGATTTGGCAGCACTTCAAGAGATCAAATCATCCTTCTCCCACTCAACAGAAGCATCAGCTGTATCAACGTCCATGAGGCCATTTCCATCAATTTGTGTACAGGATTGTGGGGGAGGATGGGGGTGTTCAGGGTCTGTGTCATTCACAAAGGAACCAAGTAAACACAACCAGGTCAGAGCATCTTGGAGCTGGGAGTAGTCATTACCCTGATGTTGTGGTTACAGAACCTGAGATTGTGCCCTTTCCACAGTAAGTCTCTGATTGCTCATGAAAGCTTTTGGATGTTTGTGGCAAAGGACTGGTGACTTAGTTTCTCATTGTGTGCATGTCAGTGGGGTCGGTTTCCTAGTGCTCCTGGGGCAAATTGAATTCTAGTTATGCCATCTAAATTGAACTGTAAATGCAAGGTGAGCAGCAATTGTGTAGGCTCTAACCCATCTCTGTTCAGTTGTCAGTGAAGGAACAGCTCCCCAATGTCTATTTTACATGAAGAAACTAAAAGTACATGGTGCCCTTTTAATCTGGAAACAAAAGAGAACAAAGGCAAACAAATAGAGGCCAAATTATCTAGCCTTGAGATCTGAGTTTTCTCCATATTGAACTTCTGGTACCTGCTTAATGAGCCCGTGTTGCTGCTCACTAGTGAGTGAGAACAAAGAAAAGTGACTCATGCTGCCTTGTTATTGTTACATAATCTATACAAGTCATTTATTTTTATGGTTAATTACTGGATTAGTTAGGTATATTGGAAATGTAAAGAGATGTGAAGTTAGGAGAGATTCAAACTGGTGTCTGTTAAACTCTGCAGAATGTCTGTGCATATAATTCGGAGGGAAATCTGCATAAAGTACATCTCTTTTCAGGGCTGATCACTTGTATTAACACTTCTGTGTGCAGCTGGATTCCCTTCAGCCTCAATAGGCACTCACACTTAGGGTGGGCAGAGCCTTTTTTACGGTCACAAAACCCTCTTTTTTACCTCTGTGAATCATTCCTGCTGAGGGAACTTAGAGTCAATATGTGGTTCCTTCTCACATGAGTACAGAGGGCTATTTGTATAGCCCCCAAAATCATTGTCTGTATTAATCACCATAGAGCTGTGAGAATATGTGCTATAAATCTTTCCAACTCAACTCCTAGAGGTTGGTTTGTGTTTTTTATTAAAATGTAGCAGCAATAATTGTTCAGAAGTGGCTGAATGCATCTAACTATGTAGTAGACATGCAAGTATGCATTTGAAGTTGAAAATATCCATTGGTCATGAAGTGACCTAAATTGGGGTTACATGCTGAGGCATCAGTTTAATATGGAATTACTCCTATGTTTTTATTGTAATGACCAATTAAGGATCAGCACCTCAGAAACCTCAGGTGGCTGGTTTACATGAAATAAACATCGACCTTGAGAATCTGCCCTTTTTGAAATCCTAACGCTGATGTGCTCTGAAAGGGTCAGCCCGTCACCATGGTGTTGGCAGGGCTGAGTTGTGTTTGGCTGCCTGGTGCCGATACTTCCCCAGTGCCAGAGATTAATTATGAGCAGGGAAGTTGCTAAGAGCCCGGGGTAAACACGAATGCTCCCTGCTTTCCATACAGCTCCACTTCAAAGCCACGCAGCGCGCTCATGAAAGTGCCCAACGCTCCTCTTCGCTCCTTTAGCAACATGTGGTGCACGGGGTGGGAGTCATATTGTGTTCTTTTGGGTCTTTTTAAAACAAATTTTTATTTAACCTCTGCTTTGACCCAGCACATAAGTGTGTTGCCCAGATATGCTCCATTTCAGTTTATTTAACCAGAATGTTTGCTTACTCAGTGACCACTGGAGGGGAACTACTGTTCTTATTAATTCCACAATGGGTATTTGTTGCTTCTTGTTTTCTGACATTTTCTTTATGACCATAATTGCAGAGTTCTGGTTTTCAGATAATAAATGCACGTGTCTATTTGCTCAGGTATTATGTAATTGATCTCCAGCTATTAATTAAAGATCTAGACTCAATGTCTCTGAACCTGCCTCCGGATATTTGTCCTTATTGTGTCATACCTTGGATGCACAAACAGGGAAACCACATACAGCTTTGCATGTACACTGCTCATTCCCTTTAATAAAGGAGTCTAAATTCAGGAGTTGCAAAGAGGGATTATACAGAGCACAGAATATTTTTCTGATGGGATTTTTATTCTTCCTTCTTTCCCTGGGCTGCCAGTGTTTTTCTTAAGATGCTGACTCGCAAGTATAATGAGCTGTTTGCTCTGCACTGCTCTCCAAAAGCCTTGCACACTAAAAGGAGTTTATTTTTCCTTTATTGCTGTTGCTGTTAATAGCAGGACAGACTATAGTTGGCACCAGGAGCAGGATGAAGATTTCATGGGTGAAAAGAGAAATCAGAGATTGCAAATTTATTGCAGAGAAAAGATGGATTGGTTGCTCTCATTCCCAAGAGCCCATTTGGGAAAATATGTTATATGATCCTGTGAACAAATTGTTACTTTTCCAGACTAGACTGTTTTCTGTGTAAACACTTTACTGTAGCAATGTACAAGAACAACACTTTTAATCCAAAACTCAACAAAAATAGACACTTCAGAACATTTGGAACTTGTTAGACTCCAGAAGGAAAAAGAGAAAAGGGAGTCTGCAAAATAAAAAAAAAAGCTTTTCACCTTCTAAATGTCCTCATTTTTAATTTTTAATAATCTAAAACTCCTGTCAGAGAGCTCTGAAGCTGTTCAAAGCAGAATGGTCCACATATATAGCGAAGGTACAGCTTAGAGAGGCAGAAATTGTATTTGGTCAACTTAGTAAGTCATTACATCTGAAGAGCCGGGTTAATGAGCTTGGGAAGCTGGGATTCGGTTCCCGGCCCTTTCATACACTTCCTGTTCCCCTTAGGAAAATCACTGAGCACCTTTGTGACTCAGTTTCCTTGCTCCCAAATGTGAATAGCATTTTCTGACCACACAGGGAGTGTGTTTGAGAAACAATTGAGTACCTTAAGGGATGGAGCTACAGAAATACATGGTTTTATCACCAGCCGATGCAACTGGAACTGGTGTATTTCACTTCAGCCAAACAATTTTCAGGTGAAGAGGCTTCCACTGGAAAATGCTGGTTCTATGGAACCAAAATGTTTCGTGGAAAAGAAATAATTTTACTGTATTATGATGAAAAATTTGCTAAAGATTTTACTTTGAGACACTTCAAGATTGTATGTGTCTCTGTATATGCAGTTAACTATATTATTTATCAGTTATACAGCAGAGAGACAGTGCTGATCTCATCAGAGCCGAGTCCTTCGACTTTTTAAACCCTGTGTAGACCAGAGGGTGTTCCTTAATGTTTCTAAAAGTTAATTTTTAAAATACTGTTTCACTTGAAAAGAAAACCTTATTTCTTCCTGTCCTTGACAAAAGGATCATCGCTAACCCCCAAAACAGAACAAAGGTTTAGTCCTCACCCTTCTTAGTGATCATAGCCACCCAAAGATGTGCAGGAGCACTATCTTTAGACAGACTAAAGTCATTAACTTTATTTCATGCTCTGGGAGTGCTGTCAGCAACTCACAGTGAACACATGTTAAAATAAGAAATTAACATTTCTGGCTTGGTCATGAGCTGGAAACACTGGTATTTTTTTAAATTTTTCCATTCCCTAGACAAATTAAATCTTTTGCTTCTAGAGCTGTTACAGTGATCATCTCTCTCAGCATTTGCCTTGCTGAGATGTGAGCATGTCTGCCCACTGCTGCTTAGGTTACAATGCTGAAGTCTCGTGGTTCTCTACACGGAAGATGCACACAACTCCTGATACAGCACCATAACATTTTGGCATAATTTCACTCTACATAACAAAATAAAACCCATGAGAACACTGGCATAATCTTTTGGCTCCACAGGCTTGGCTGCCGCAGGCTCAGCTTCTGAAGGTTTAAGAACTTTTATCCCAGTTCAGATAATATTGCCAAAACTCAGGCTGTCGACTATATAAAATAATTGCTTGTCCAAGTCTTTACAGTCTCTACACTAGTTTAATAACAAGTAATTAGTTGAATAAGTCCAATTAATGCCTTTGTAGAGATCTAAGATTGAAGCAAGATTGTAGGTCAAGTTTAATTTTAAAATACATTAGAATTTCTATCACTCTGTACACACCCAGGGCAAAGCTATTATGGGCTTTCCCATTAATACATATGAATCATTGTTTGGACTCAGAGCCCAGATCAAACAATGCATGTGTTTAAATCTCTAAAGCCTATCTAGAACTGAAACATCCTCTGCAAATGGGGGCTTCTTTTTTTTTTCCTTCCTCTAATAAACATGCTCTAGAGCCGGTGTTACATGTGAATGAGGATTCAAAGGAAGTTAGTGCACAATCCTGCAAGTGGAACAGTGCCTCGAAAACCAATTAAACCTTCATTATTAGATGGTACTTCACGGAGGGTCCACAAGCTTTTTAACAGTAACTACCCCCATAAATCCACACCTGACCATGGCTGTGTTTTTCAGAAGCGTGACTGGCCTCAGAAGCTACTGGGATTCATTAATGGATGACTCTGTTGCTTCAGGGCTCTGACAAACACTGCTCAGCTCGTGTCTCACGCTATGGCACTGCACAAGCAGAGACACTCAGTTTGTGCAGCTTTCTCACTGAAAAGCAGCGTTTGCTTTTAAGATTAACGGGCCAGGCAAGGAAAATTTCACAGCCCTCTAAAGGAAATGTTGTCAAGCCATTATAAGTACAAAAGGACGTGCAGCTGTTTTGCAAGCCAGCTCATTTGCTAAGTGTTATTAAAAGCTCGTATACCTCCCTGTTGTGTTGTTCTCATTATTAAAAGATAGACAATATCATAGTAATTGGAGGTGTGTACTTTAAGTGCTGTTTCTATCCTCTATCGCTCCTCTTGGTGGTCAGAGCCATCTGTTCTTGTCCCACACTGACAAATTTCCTCCAAAGTGGCTTTTAAGTGAATGGTTAGGTTAATTGATGTCTATCTTGGACCACTACCAGATGTATTCTGATAGTAAAGTTAAGTTTTAAATTGTTTTTTTTTATATTTTACTGACACCGTTCACTGAGTTGAAGTGAGGATTCCAGAGAGATTATTGTTCATTATGTCAGATTCAGATTCTGAAGTTTGTGAGATAATAAAAATAAAAATAGCAACAACAACAACAAAAATAGGAAGTGTAATAAAAAAATCACATTTCTATCTATGGATATTTAAAAATCCAAAATAATAACTGTGATTTGAATGTTATTAGAATTACTTTTATGACTTCCAGGTCAGTTTGAAACATAAATGTTATGCCAAGTAATGTAAGGAAATGTAAGGTCAGAAAACGGTCTGTAGCTGCCCAACCAAAGTTCATCCAGCCCAAATCCTGTGTTTCTATGAGGCAAACAAAGGTACAGAAACATCCTTCTCATTGTACACTCTCACAGCTTCCAGGACTAGAGGATACAGGGACTTTCTGATCCAGCAAACTCAACTAAGTTATTCAGAGCAGCTGACAGACTAAGGCTACTAAAAATGTAACTGTCTTTTATGATTTGGGCCCCACACTCCTCACAACAGTGACATCCAGAGCTTGCTGACATGTTTTGTGAGCAAACACTTTTATTGCCGATTTGAAGGTTGCTCCCTACTAAGTTTAGAGAATGTCCCTTGAGTCTTGTGCTGGACAACGAGAAATGCAGTTTAGGTAAGGTAAACTGACAGCAATCATCTCAGTGGGTTATTATTGTTTATGATGTGTAATTTAAAAGCCAGATTTTACAACAATTTATGGATGCAATTATGCACCTAATTTGCACAGTTATTTTAGACTTATGTATAATATTGGCTAACTGCGAGTTCAACTGGGCTAATGCAGGGCTGGAACTGCACCAAATGTTCCCTGGTGTATTTTTCCAGAGGATGATGCCACATTTAACATAATCTCTTCTAACTACAGTGAACAGTAAGTCAACTCTACTAATAGTTTCACACCAAATATAAGCCACATTATTTTTCAAGGTGAGAACATCCATTGCTCTCAATAGATTTTGTTTTATAGGAGAAATCTTTTGACTTTGTAGTCTGGCAGTAATGTGCACTAGTCAGACAAAAATTTAACAGCACAGAGTGACTGAGCTGCTCCTATTAAAAGGTAGGTCACAGTAGCAGCACAACTTATTTTTCATTTGGATTTTCAAGCTGATTCACTGCAGAACACAGAATGCATATATATAATGCACATATGTATGTGTACATTGCCTCACCAAGTTGCATAGCAAGGGCTTTGGCAAGTTCATTTAGAGACCAGAGCCTCTGAAGTGTGCAAAAGGCCACTGCTTTGGACAGGCTTGTAAATCCTTACTTGTCACACAAAACACATTAAAAAAGAAGTGTTGCAATTTCTGCTGTAACCCTGCCCAAAGCCAAGCCAGCCATGGGGCCAAAAGTTTGTCCACGAAACTTAAGTTATTGAATAATTTTCAGGAAGCTGCTTTGGTAGTTCAAGATGAAATCAACTGAGTGTTTAGCTTTGCCCAGTGTTACACTGGGGAGTAGAAAGCAAAGGGGTTCAGAGGGGATGGGTCTCTCTATTGCGACAAAAGCCCCAAGGTAAGCAATTCAACTAATGGCAACAACAAAATAGAAATAAATAGAAAAGAGCAATTATAGCACTGTAATGACTCATCCTGGTGGTTAGACAAAATACTTACACAGCTCAACTGAACTGAATACTTCGTAAAAGAGACTAAACTGTAGACTATCCCTATGAAACTGTGTATTACACTGATTTATGGGGTGACCATATGGCTGTAAATCATTGACAGAGTTCTTGTCTAGCTACATCATGGTAACAGAATGATCACATCACATAGCAAGATATAAATGACTCATTTAATTTCATGGTAAGAGAAATCCTGGAAGATATTGAAGCTTTAGGAACTCGAGCCATTCATATGCATTCACTTTGGCTTCATGGTCTTTAAAACCTCTAAAATAACTTTGAAATGAGGTTATTTATTAAAAAAAAAAAAAAAAGGCAAACAAATTAAGTTAAATTCACAGTGTAATACACAATGGACATACAAATATTTGACCTGAATGAATGTTTCTCAAATATAATTCAAATAAAAAATGAACAGCATGGCACAAAAGGACATCATCATGATTGTGGAGCTTAAAAATAAGACTATTTTCCCCAAGCTTGTCTGCCTTCAAAGATATCTAAAACTTGATTCTCCTCCAGCATGTATTAGTGTCAATCAAAAATAACTCTGCTCAGGTCAATGGATTTACACAATTGCGAAATTAGTATAAGTGAGAGGACAATCAGAGCTTTTGTATACTACAAAAATCTCTCTTAATAGCAACACCAATAGAGAAGAAGGAGGTAGGAGGTCCCTTTCCAGACAGGCTGGGTGGATAAACAAGAAAAACCTGCTGAGCTTGTAAGTGAGGATTTGTAGGAGGAGCTGTAACATTAATTTAACCATTCACTCCTTTAAAATTTCCCCTTTCCTGTCTTTTACTTCATCTGGCACATTTAGCAGTAGTTGGGCTATAGGTTTAACATTAGGCTGCAGAGACGTGGTTTCCATCACACAGGATCCATAAAGAATGGAAGTTTAAAATTACAGACTTGAATGGGAGCAGTAGCTTTTGGGCTGTGCCTTGTGAATGTGTGACAAAGGGCACATCATGACCCTCCACTCTTGGGTACAGTCTGTGGGTTTGCCCAGTCCTGGTCTGCCTTCTGCAGAGTTGCAATTCCATCACTGGAGACCTTGCTTGGTTGGTGTACCTGTGAGATGGTTCCATGGAAAGGTGCCCTCAGGATGCACATTCTCAGCTGCAGATTTGTGTTACAGGATCACCCACCCTTCACATGCAGACGCATTTATGCCATAGGACATCCCTGTTCTGTGACCACACAGTCGGGATTTCACCAACCTGTAGTGGCTGTTCAAACAAGCTGTGACTCTCCTACTGCATCCACCAGTTTTGACAGGGAACATGAGTCCCTGAGTGCGTGGAAAACAATGGCTAAAATGGAAAGAGAAGACATAGCATGGAAAACCCTTCTGTTTGACTCCAGATAGTAGATGTGTCAGAAGTGGATTTGTTCAACACTTGTAGCAGGTCAGATTCTCCGATCAGAGAAACCACTAAAAATTGTCATTAACCAGGCCTTTGTTGGAAGACCTGATAGAATCACAGACAAAAATTAGTAGAGAAGTGGGAGAATAAGCTCATACTTCTTGCAATCAGACTTGCCCTGGCTATGAAAGGTCCATGTTTGGAGAAGGAAGGTGAGTTGAGAAATGCTTCACTGACTTTAAAATACCATCTTACCTACAGAAAAGAGATTTCACTTGTGCTAGTAGATATTTAAACCTTACCAGCTAGAGAGGAAAATCTTATTCAGGACAAAATAGAACTTCCTCAAAACCACTGGGACTTTGCCAACAGCTTAAGCCACAAATAATTTACCCAGAGAATATGAAGTCAACAAGCTTTAGAACTGTGGGAACTGCAACTGTTGAATAAATCATTCATGAATATCATTTAACTAAGGACAATTATAATATCCCAAAGCAATAGGTGGATCAGTATGTTACAGATAAACAGGGATCAGGCTCTCAGCTGATGGCAGTGGCATGGTTTCCCTGGACACTATGTAGCACAGTCACTTTGGGCCAGTGAAGTAGAACAAGCACTTGGGGAGTTTATTCTCTGTTTTGGACTCATATTGCAAGACCTGAACCATTAAGTGCTTTACAGTTATTAGAACATTTCTGTAGGATGAGAAAGCTACTTACTAGCTAATGGGAAAAACAAGAGTTTTCCCATAGGAGAGAGAGGCCATGTGCACAGAGGACACATTATCATATGTCCTGATAGTCCTGCCCAAGGGAGTCTGTATTTGTTCTGGCAGAATGTCTCTGCCAGCCCAGGACTGCCCTGGAGACACATTTCTTCAGAGCTTCTCTCTGTAGCTGTGCAGAACCTTCATGTGCTCCCTCCTCGCTCCTTCCATTTTTACATTTGGCTTTAGGGAAAGGCCAGAGTTACAGAAGAGACAACCACCCACCTGGGCGGTGGCACTGCCACTACTCCCAGCCAGGCTTCCTCTTCCCTCACCCCCGTGCACTTGTCTGATCATGAACTGACTCAGTGCCAGTGTGAACAGATCAAATCATTTGCAATTTTTGATAACCACCAACATTAAAATATTTCTGAGCTTTTACCTGACAATAGTAGGTGGTTGTTTTTTTCTTCTTCCTGTCCAAAAGAAAATCAAAAAAGGAAATACAAAACTCTGAGGGTTTTTGACATTTTTATTCTGATTTCACTTCCTCCAAGGCTGTCCCAGGGAGTCTATCATAGTTCAGTATAGTACTGACATCTTTTAACTTCTGCCCTGGTCTTGCTGACAAACAGCAAGAGGTAAATTTGGAAACATCATCCCAGCTGTAAAATGGTTTCTCATTTCATTTCTCAGCCTCCTGGGGCTTTAGGAGGGAATCCCACCTCCAGACAGCTCATAAAGTCATTTGTGACACAGGATGTCCCAGTTACTATACAGGAATGTTGAAAGCATTTTATTTTCTCCCCTTTGATTTTTATTGGTTGAGCTCCCAGTCTTCTGTGAGTAATTATACCATTTGCTTTATGTCTTGCTTTTATAATGACTAATACGAAAATATATGTACAAGCAAATGGAAGCGTGTTACCAAGTGATTAACAATGAACAATTAGGATTAATTAAGGTAATTATTTTAATAAATAAGAATTAGTAAAATATATCCATAAACAAAGCCATGGCACATATTTAGCACGGCTGATGCAGGCTAAAGAAGTAGAATTGTGACAACTGAGAACAGAGGCAAGGAGGAGACAGAGATGATTAAAGAGAATTACTTGAGTACATAAAAGTGTAATTAGGCATAGGACAGAATGTGTATATCCAGACTGCTGTATCACTTGCAAGGATATTTCATTTCATTTGTTACCACTAAAGATGGGATTCACACACAGTCATTCATGTGTAACTATGTCTTAAACTTCCATTTCTTTCACAGTCATACAAAGAAGTCAGAAAGGCATAAAACTGTCCTAAGGAACAACAGGCAAAATTATCTTCCACTCCTTTTTTAGTAACTCCGTTCCAAAAGCTGGTCAGAGCATCAAGATGATAATCTGTCCTGGAGGTTCAGAGATAAGGAATGAAATTTTAAGTAGACTAACCAAGATTTGCACTGACAACACTGAAATCACAAGGCAATATAATATTTCTTTTGAGGTTTCTGCACCCATTCATGACATTCTTTAACACTCTTTTTTTTTTACTGATTTTGGGTGAGTTGAAGTGTGTCTTGCACTATTTTATAGTCCCCCAGATTTCCATAGCTTCCACTTCACCACTGAAAAGGACAATGCATGGTGTTGCCACACTGAAGGATGATTCTGCTCCTGTGGCACCACAAGTGAGAGTTTTCCCTGGGCTAATATGCCCAATTAAATGGATATGGTCTATTACTGGGCAATATTAGCCTTTGGCACAATCAGATCAACAGAAAGAAGTCAGTAGAGCTGCAAAGTCAAAGAAGTAAACCTCAAGATTTGATATGCTAAACCAGTGCCAGTAACTTTTCTTTCTACAACAGAGTGTTTCAGTAGATTGGGGTGCTTAAACTACAATCAAATGTCAGTAACTTGTTGCTAGAAGGTTTAAAACAAGAATGGTAAGAAAGGATAATGAAACCACCGTGAGCGGTGCCACTGACAATAAAAGCAGGAATTTTGGGAAGACATTGCAGTATGAAGAATATGGTCTGTCCAGTCCTATTCAGTAAATAGCGTTTACTCTGGGGTAAAATACAGTTAGTTCTTTTTTGATTAGATGTATTAGGAGTATAAAGCTGTCAGTCCCACAGTCACACTCTCCCCTCCTGCAGGAGAGTCCAGCTGCTGACTCAGCACTAGCTTGTTGTTGGGAAGAACTTCAAGTCTCAATCGAGCCTCATAAACCAGCTTTGCTCCAGTAAATCAAGCTGCTTTTCTGTAGATGTTGAAGGTCAATAGAATGACAGGAGTACACACATAGTTAAGAAACCAAAGCCCCCAGCAGAGACTTTCTCAAGTCTATGTATTGTTCCATTTGTGTTCTTTGTCTGCTCTTTTGGCTGTGATTAAGCAATAAGTTTAAGCACATGTTTAAGGACTGTCCTGAACTGGTGCCTTAATTTGCTATTATGCAGCTGAGTTTTTTGTTGTTATCAAGATCTTCTCCAGCTTGTAATCAAGAGAAAGGGAGGGTAAGGGACTAAGAAAGACAGAGACCAGAATCATTCATCCCATTGTGCCAAGCCCAAGATGCCTCCAGATATTTTACTAACTGGAAAATATGTGCTTTGAAGGGTAAACTAATTTGTTATATTAGAGATTAAAAGCAAAGCTTTAGAAAAGAATTCTGCTTCAGCCTATTCTCAGGGAACAAAAAAAGCACAAAATCCTTTTTTCTTTAGCACAGAAGAACATCAAAATGATACTTATCTCCCTCTTGGGAGAGATGGAATTGAGAGCATTTAAATTCGTAAATATCTTCCTTGTTTCTCTTCAAAAGCTTCCTGAGAATCTGGAGAGGAAGGGGAGCTCTCAGTTTATAACTACTCCAGGTAGCACAGTTCACTTACAGCTCACAGACATTGATATTCACAGGGACAGATGTTCACACAGTGTTGACAGGCTCTTTTCCTTGCTGCTGCTGGAACACAGCCTTTCCAGTCTGCTTTTGAGCACATCATGACCATTTGATTGAGCCATCATTTTATCATATGCCACTGGCTTTTGTAATCGGGTTCTTGCCTCACTCTCATGGTGCCAATAAATCACAGTGCTGCTCTCTGTCATGTGCAGTTTTGGAGGGAAGAGAAGGTTTAAAGGAAAAAAGGAGATGAGGTTTAATGTTTGGAGTCAACACTGCATTATATTTCACTATGTAAACAAATGTATGCACAGTTTTCTGTTAAGTTTTTCAGGAACAGCAGTTCAACAGGCAATTTCCTGTACTAAGTAATGTTATAATTAGGATGGCCACTGGAATGAAACATCGTGTGCCCATAGTACTGTATTACACCATGTTAGCGTTTAATTGTCACATCTGAGAGACTTCCACACCCCCACATACCTCTTATACACTGCTTTTTACAGCATGGCTTTAAATTCCCTTTATTACTCCTCAATAAAGTATTTACATTCACGTGTGTATTGGTAGAGGACCACAGATAGTAAGTAAATCATCACAAACTCTTATGGTTATCGGCATCTTGGCTCAAGTGAAGCAGGAATGACAAGAGAAAATGTTTGAATTTGATGATCAAGGAAAACCTCTCAAGTCCAGCTGTGCCAGCCCAGGAATCTCCCTGAGTTTTGTTCATAAATGTGAATCAGCCGAAGCTGTCCAAAGACGCGCACCAGGTTCAAGGGATCAGACTTTGTGTTTCCACTCTGGTAAAAACACACTTTTGACATCAGTGGCAGCATTCTTGGGCACTTTATTATTCATGCTTTACATGATTGGTCTTTAGCTTGCAGTGTAACAAGGGGACGCTGGAAAGAATAAAGGTAATAATAGACTGCAAGCTGCAGGAATGACATGTGTGTGTTGGGAGCTGTTTGTCTGCGGATCATTCCTGGTTACAGGCAAGAGCCACTCCAGTTCATTAAGAGCAAACGGAAGTCCTCCAGCCCCAGATTCCTGTCATTTCATTTGAAGAGGAGGCCTCTGGCGTGTAACCAGATATCTGCTGTGTTTTAAGGCTCGCTGATCTTTGCCTTTAGACTTCTGGACAGTATTAATTTACATAGGCCTGAAAACAAGCGTGGCGCTCGCCGTCATCTTGAGTTACATGCAAGGAACACCAATAAACTTCCTGATGTAACTAATAAAGGAAATTGGGAAGGAAGGAACAGTCTATCAATTATCAATAGGATAAAAGTTGCAGGAGTTGGGCAAATTAAAGTACGCAAACCAAGTAGTTAAAAACTGGGATTCAAAAAGAAACTCTGAGCTCCTTCAGACATAGTATGTATAAATCCAGTTATAAAATGGTAGCAGAAGAGAAAAAGAAGGCCAGAGACAGGGAAAGTAATGGCAAGAGAAAGCACATTTTTGGAAGAAAGAAGAAAGGGGTGATTTATTCCTAGGTGTGAGAGATGGAGATGTGACACCTTTCATAACATATAAAAACCCCCACATTTCTTGGGCTATTGTTTGCATCATCATTTTAGTGCAAACTGATGCCACTCCTGTTTTGTTCTGATCACCAATAAATGACAATTCAAAAGCAATGGTATGTAGCTTTTATTAGTTCCAGTGAGTCCAGTATCTCCTTATTTCAGTGCTGAATCTGACCCAAGGAATCTAAGAATGTGGTTCCTCATGGAAAAAGATAGAACCACACTCCTCTGGGGATTTCCTTTGACTGATTCCCCATCACCATTCTCCAGTTAATGTGTTTTTTACCAGTGGCTAAATATACATTCTTTCCAAAAATCACATAATGCATCTCAAACACATTACTACATTTCTGCCTTAGGTCTAAGTTCTTCTCCAAATTGGGTTTCTTATCCTTTCTGCAATCTATTTCTGCTTGTTTCTTTATAGTAATCATGATATTAGTAATAGTAATATTAATAGTAATCATAGTAATAATAATAATAATAATAATAATCTAATGGGTAAATTAGTTCTCTTTTCCTATTCAGATTTCATATCAATCCACAAGAGAGATTAAGAAAAATATCCAGAAGAGCAAAAGCAACTATTTTGCCTCAAGACAGTCCTGCAGCGTGCTTCCATGAAGTCATGGATCAGAAAACAACAGCAACAGAAACCCCCAAAATGGGACACACCCTAACTCAGGCCTTCTTTAGGCACATGCCCAATACTGAGCACACTGCTAAGTCCTTTTTTGGCAGGCAGGCTGAGCAGAGGGATTTCCTTTGCCAATGAGCTACTTACAATTTGTTCTTTTCAGTAGTAGGAGTCAGAATTGGGAAAGTTGTTTATTATTCAATCATCTCTTCCAAAGCAAGGAAAACACTGTTTATAACAAACTTCAAAAGCCTCTGTCACAGATATCAAGGCTATATACTATGTGCCATTGCCAAGTCAAATTAGGTTATTTTACTCGATATTAAGTTTGACAAGCGAAGAGCCTGTGAAAACCAGAATCCCAACTGGGCGTGCCTCCCACAGCTCACTCAATTTTTTAGTGCTAAAATTCCTACAGTAGCCCTATTCTTCACTCTCAGCTTATATTTCTGTCTATATTTATCTTGTCTGGAAATCCACTTCATTGTGTTGTAGACATCTTCTAATATTCAGATTCTTCAAGAATGTGAA
Organism: Chiroxiphia lanceolata; assembly: GCF_009829145.1. NCBI lineage: Eukaryota > Metazoa > Chordata > Aves > Passeriformes > Pipridae > Chiroxiphia > Chiroxiphia lanceolata. The sequence goes on from NC_045651.1 coordinate 10,237,035, forward strand.
CAGCACAAGTAGACTTTGTTTTGGCTTGCAAACCGGTCTTACCACATGTGGATGTCTCTGTGGGCTTTGGTTTCTATTTACCTCAACAGATTATAAATTCTATTATCATGCTAATTTGCAGGTCCACTGAGTGTATCAGACCTGTGGATTCCTTCGTCCTATCAAAATACACTTCTGCTACATCATTTTCTGATGGGGACAATGACAAGTCAATTTGTGTATTAACAGCCATAGCTAATTAAGCAAAATAGTAATAATCCATTGCATTTTTAGAAACCAAGACAATATCTTTGAGGACAGAGGGAGCATGACAGACTTCGCTCCATCCTGCTTACCCAGGAAGACTTCCACTAACTTGCTTTGATTGTGTGTTAAAAGCAGAATCAGGCCTTTGAGACCCACAACAGTTCAAAATTCACTGAATTATTAAATCAGAATCACACTTACACCTTACTGAATAAACATGCTTTAATTAAAGAATATTGCCCTGAATTTTTAGTGGTTTGCACATAACATTTGCAAAATATTCAACATGTAAAACAGGTACCCACAAATGATAATAATTTAAACACTATCCAGTTCACTTTTATTTTGTGTTCTTTAGAAGGAATATTTTTACAACAGTTTGCCTTTATCTTGGACAGAATATCTTATAAATATACATGAAAATGTTTGTACTTCCTTTCTTCTATGATACCCAGTCCCATCTCTTATAAAAACTATGTTTGCAGCCTGATTAAAATAAAGGTCAAGTTTATTCTGATGTTGTTTTTTATATAGCATATGCACATAATTAGATATGATAACTGTTCAGCAAGGACTAACCTTGAATCAATTCTCTATTATTCAGCCTCTTGACACCAGCATCTTTTAGCATGTCAAAATCATTACTCCCTGAATTTTTAGAACACATCAAAAGTATTTAGTGGAAGCCCTCAGCAGGTCCCTGGCTATCTGCAGAGACTACCCCTTTTCTAGCATGCTAGGGAGGCATTTTCCAGACTCATGCCTCTCAGTTAATAGTAGTTGCATGTAGATCATGATCTCTCTGGCACAACATTTTATGACCTTGCCCAAAGCTGACACTGACCATCTGTGAACACCAGTGATGCCCCCAGAAAGAACAGTTGGAAACCTCAGCAGCATAAAAGGGTCAGGATCATCAAAAAGGTGCCACTCACTCTGATATTTGGAAATGAGACCCCAAGTATAGCTTCTTTGGTGATAGGAAAAACATTTCCGGAAAAATAAGAAATGGATTCATCATTAGGAAAAAAACACCAGTTAAACCTTCTCTAAAACTCTGGTCAGTAAAGAAATTCATGTCAACCAAAAGCAGTATAGAGAGAATAAGGTGGGACAGTTCCTACTGTGCTCTTTACCTCCAATCAGCTTTGCCTGTTCCTTACGTTACTGATGGATTTTGAAAGATTAGCTCAATGATTTTATTCCTGAATATCAGCTTCCAGACTGTAAAGGCTCACTCCTCACCATTACCAACAAGCAAAGGTGGGAGGATTATAAATATCATTAAAGTTCTAAATGTTGGCCTAAATATTTCCAGAATTCACTGCTATGTGTTTCCTCCCATCATCTCAGGACCCTGGCCTCAGGACACCTCCATCAGGTTTAGGCCTCTTATTTCAGTGTTTGTATGTCTGATTTACATGGCAACCAAAACTGGAGTAGAATTTAAATGTATTCTTCAACAGATTAAAATATGAATCTGCATTATTGCAGAATCATAGGATCATAGAATCATAGATTCATAGGATCATAGAATGGCCTGGGTTGGAAGGGACCTTAAAGATCATCTAGTTCCAATCCCTCTTCCCAAAGCCATTCCGTTAAGAAAGAATATTTCTCCCTTCTCTATAATTGCCTTGTGCTCCAAGAAGAGTTGCTGGCATGAAATGATTCCCATCCTCTCAGCAGCAGGCAGTGGGAAAAGGATCTACCAAAGGGGCTGGTATCCCTGTATATGGGGGAAACACCCACCTGATCTTTGCATGCCCTTTTCTAGTTGCAGCCCAACAGAGCCATTTCCACAAGGCCAGAATGAAGCAGCCTGAGGAAACCTTCACTTATCTGAGCTATCAGGGGCTCAAAAGGAGCCCTGCAGTGGTGTAGGGATGTCTTTTTGCACTCTGACTCAATGCTGATGGAGGACACCCCTTAAAAGTGTGATCCTGCCACTACCTTCCAGGCAAATTGCACCAGACTGGCACTGTGTGTCTTTATCACATCACAAAACCCAAAATAAGAGAACTTTCCTTACCACAAATGGGGAAATGAAGGAGAAATACTGCAGTAGAAAACTCCTGCAAGTGAGAGCCTGCAGTTTTATAACAGAGCAGTAGCTCAGTGCACGTAAATTTAACTGTCACTGTTGTGTACAATTTAATCGGTCCACATAAAACGTCTGAGAATGCCACTTTATTGACTACTCAGTAAAGGCAGAGTGCATTACAGAAGAGAGTCTTGTCTTACATCCTGGGGATAATGTCACTGGTTTGGGATTCATAAATGAGGTCTGTACAGGAAGAGGGGATTATGCTGGCAATGCGAGAATTCACCACAAGGAATATTTACAAGCTATAAATCCAGTTGATAATTTCAGGTTATCAAAACCAATCACTGTATCTCAGTTCTCAAACAACATCTGATCATCATCTGCATCATCATCACCACCACACCAGTAATCAGCCACTGCAGAACAAACACACAGTGAAGCTGAATTTTCTTAAGTGTATTGTGCTCGTTTCCTTCACTAAACTTTGAATTGCAACCTCAATTAACAAGACATTTCTTGCTTAGGCAAGAGAGGGGGTGGAAGGGGGAGAGGTCTTTGAGACAGCCATGGAAATACATGCACAGCTTTCAGGAAGCAGAAATGTGTTTGTAATTTGCAACAGGAGGAAAAATAAAAGGCTGAAAAGAAAGATTGATTCCAGTTTTCAGACTATTAAATCAATGTCAACTTATCAAATCCTTGTATTTCCTGGAATGAGAACAAAGGTAACATAAATTAATATGTTTCCAGATTTGTGATCTGTTTACAGTTATATTGTGCACTTATTAGCAGTACGACTATTCAACCACAATTAGAAATACTACCACTTTTTCTTTTAATTTCATGTGTAAATTTGTACTTAGGAGAGTGATAAACAAAAATCAATCTCTACAGGAGCTGTTCAGACAAGTACAATTCAGACTTTACTACCGACAGCTGTACTGAAATACTTCTACCAGGATATAAGTTGCCAGCTGTTCTAACCCTACACACCACACAGCTCATGTGCTGCCTTGCAACCTTATTCCACAGTACAATCTCCCAGGCATCAGTTCTAAGCCTGTTTTTTAAGTTATTTATATATATATATATATATATGGTTTATGATGTAATTCTGTCATCTTCAGATGGAGCCAATATCCATTTACCCAGGTATGAGAACAGAGCATAACCAGATCCCTACAATTGAGACTCACCCAATTGTGAGGATAGTCATTCTCCTGCATCAAGAATTTGAAAACCAATAAAAAAGCCTTTTTACAGCACAAGACATCTGCGGTTAAGATTTCAACATGTTCTAAGTGGTGGCAGAGATAGAGAGTCTGATCTTTTTTGGCTTTCTTCTCAATCACTCTTATTTTCTAATTTTGTACTAATCAGCTTTTATTGTCTCAAGTGACAGGATCTTTATGCATCCTTGGGGATAATAATCTACGATGCTCTCGAGCTGTCATTTTGATGAGAGATTGACTGGGTGGAATAAACAGGTCAATCCTAACATAAAGATTATCATTGAAAATCAGCTGTCAGAGGCCCTACTTAATTTATTCTGACCTCATATCACAAAAAAAGCAACACGAATCTTTCTTGAAATTCCAGGATAGTTCTGGCATAATTCCAGCAATGACAGAGACATTTTGATCAGTGGCTGTGTAGGTTCCTTTTACAGTGAAATTAGGCATGGTATGTCTTCACCAGAGTCCAACAAATCATTGCATGCTGCTTATTCTTCTCAGTCTTCCTCTGTGGAACAGGATCCAGCAGATTAGATTCAGAGCGATGCAGAGCTGGTGAAAGAGATCCCACTAGATTTCACACAAAAATTTTCATTGCTGCTTTTCCCACGGTTCTTTGCTCCTCATGTTTTGCTTCTCTTGTGACGTTTGACAAATAAGGTCTCATAAAACGAAAGAGTAAAATGAAGTGACCGTATCTCTCAGGCTCTGTATTTTGATACCACCTTTCACTTTCAAGTCCTTAATCTGTAGGAAAACAGATGTATTTGCCCTATTAATTTTTTTTTTTTTAGAACTGATGTGATTTTCCTAGGTTTCTTAGTTGCTTAGTTAGAGGAAAGATTAGTACGAGATGTACAAGACAGTTTCCTAAAACACTCACTTTTCTGTCTGGCCAATGTGATGCCTACACTCCTTACAGTACCACAGAAAAATCTCAGGCAAGCCCAGGAGTGCATCATTAAAAAAGAAACTTTTTCCAGGAGAACTTTACTTGGTGAGCTTTAAAGCTTTTGCCTCCAGTCATATGTTGTGATGGATGTCTATCTAGGTGGCAAGAACACCAGATATAAGTGAGTGAGACCTGGGAATCAAAGACAACAGTGGACAGACACAAACACGCTGTGTGTGAGTGCAGACATCAGCCTCCAAACATCTGGGGGTGGATGAACTTTTCTGTGGAAGAACCTTTCTGTGGATGATTTCTCTGTGAGTCCCTCAACCACTGAGTTTCTCCTACTTTCCTCTGAAGCAGACCGAGTTGCCATGATAATGAGAAGTTAGATTTTCTGTGTACTGGTATTATTTGTATGAAATCATGAAGGACATGCCATGTTAGACATCAGCTGTGCCTTTGTGTTCAAAAACACACACAAAAGGCAGCGATGAGTGGCTACAAGGAAGGGAAGCTGTGAGGACAAGTTCCACAGCCTGCTGATAAAGGGATTTCTCGGGAAGAGATGATTCAGGATTCACAAGAATTGCCCTTATTGTGTACTGATGCCCGCCCAGCTGTCTCCCTCCAAATCTGTACACAGTGAGGGAGACAGGAAGAGACAGTTAGAGCATGGGATCACTGCCTGCTGCCCATGGCTTCTCCAGGTTTGTTCTGAGGAGGTACCAGCCCTTAGAGACAGGTCAACAGGTGGTATCTGGATTTCGTAGGCTGTATAGCTGGTACTGCTGGGATTTAACCTCTTACAGAAGATTCTTGAGCCTTCAAGGCTGAAGCCAACTATTGAGTGTCTGAAAATGAAACTAAATCATACAAGGATGAAGGTTATAGATCCTTGTCTGGTTGACTTGTGCCAGGAGATGTGCCAGGAAATGTACCAGGAAGACCTCCAGCAGTCACTTCTCTCTGGTCTGTCTCCAGCACAGATTCCTTAGGGTGCATCCCTGATGGTTAGACAGAAGAAAGCAAAGAACAGGATTATGTGAAGTCAGGCAGCCCGTGGGGGTGGAGGGGGAAGGGAAATGAAAGAATACTTAAAATAAACAAATATACATCCCAGGAAAAGCTCTTCCCAAGAATCTGTAGAGAACTGCCTGTAGTCAGTTAATCAGCATAATTGTTTCTAATTAGGTTTCAGAGGCACATCACAAACACTGCAGGCTTTGCAGAGAATTGGGTAAGGGTCTGGGGAGTGCAAAGAGGGAAAAGCTTCCAGAGCTGTATTAATGACAATCATAACTCTGCACAGCCAGGGAGGCTTCTGCTCTAATTAGAACCATTCTTGCTGAAATGGGAGGCGACATGATTTGTGAAAAAGACACCCTCAGCATGTAATTTTCTATGTAACAAATCTAGAAAGATGGATGCTCTTTGATCTCGATTCTCCTGTTATTGCTGTTCACACTGGGAAGGGCTCTTTAATGAAACAATCTCAAGGTAATTTACCGCCTTTGAAGTCCTGAAATGTGCTGCCAACAAAATTTCTGGTTTAGTGCAGGCTGCTGCAGCAGTCATTCAGGGTTGCTTAATGGAGCACCAAAACTGGAACATCAAGACATCAAAGGTGAAGGTGCCATGTGATTAATAAACTAAGCTATTCATTTGTTTCTGCCTCAGAGGCAATCTGACAATTTATTGTCACTAGCTAATTTGCACTTTGTGAGTACTTGCTCTTGCTAGTTATGCTGCCTATAGAACAAGATAAGTGATGTTTACATGAAGAGGGGAGGAGAATAGACCCTTTTTAAATCTGGGGGAAGAGAGGGAAAAGCGAAGGCATTTCCAAAACGATTGTGGAAGAAACTCAGACTGTGGAATTTTATAGAGGGAAAACTGCATTATTCCCTTCCCTCCCCCTGCTGCCTTTGACCATCTCCTTGTTTACATGCAGTTGCCAGGAAGCAAATCCCAATTAAAAGTGGATTACAAGGCAATGAAACAGCATTGTTATGAGGGAAGTGTTACACCAATCCATTTCTTTTTAATTTGATGGCTAATACAGGGGTTTCAATGTTATTGGATAGATAAGGTGGGTCTTGCAAATCTCTGCTGACATCTGTGGTGGCAGCCAGTCTGGTCTCTGAGGAGAAGGTTGTGCCCATCATTTCCTCTCTTCAGCAATAAAAACCTGTCATTCATTTCCTATTGGAAGTGCCCAGGTACCCACTCCAGTAGGACCTCATAGCCTTGAGAAAGCCTGCAGTGAAATGAAACAGCCAAAAAAAGAGAGAACTTTCCACAGAGAAAGTAAAAGCCTAGTTCAGATAATGTGGGCTGATCACCTTTGTGACCAAGTGAAAACAAAGTATTTGTCTAAGAATTCCGGGAATGTAATGGGGATGTGGAGTCTGACAATGCTGCCTGCAATAAGGAGGAGTTTAGGGGAATACAAAACAGTGAAGACCTGAAGAGTGGGGAGAAGTCAATGGTACGTCCCAGATTAGATCAGCAGATGAACCCTTACTCTCAGTTCCTGAAAGATGCCCTTTCCACAGCTATGGCACGGCAGGGGAGGGCAACTAGCTACTGATCTCTCTTGCTCTAGGGCAGAGGAGCAAGGGGCATCCTGTGGAAGGTGCTCAGCCTCCTTATCTAGCCTCGAATATTAGAGCTTTCCAAAACCTCAGGCTATGGGGAGGTCACACACAGGAATTCTGATGTGCATAAATTGGCTAATGAATTATATTAAGACACCTTCATAAAATTTATATCCAACTTTAGGTTTTCAGTCTTCTCACAAGAACTGGAGTGGAGAGATACAAATTCAGTTTTGATTTTTTCAAAAATTAGACAGATCTAAATTCAGTTTTGATTTATTTTTTTTTAAATTAAGACAGAAAGGCTAAGTTCTGACAAAGGGTAAGTCTGATCATGTTGGGTTTTTTATTTGCTTTGTGTTGGGAGTGGGTCTTTTTAAATGTTTTTTGAGCATTCCATCCTCTCCTGTGACACAAGAACACATGTGCCCCTATCCACACAGCAGCTGTGTTCAGAAAGAGACCATGTGGTGTTTGTAGAGTGTATGGACTGCATGGTGGTGTGTCCACAGGGGTATTGCCTAAGGTTTGCACCCAGGTCAGGCAGATATCCCACAGTCCTTGAACACACATCCGAACACTCGAAAAACTTACACCTTGGCTTGCCCTGGCAGCAAGGCATCCAAGGATATCCTACCACACCCAGGTCTGCAGCACAGAGGAGCCAGACAAACTGGTTACACAGGCTTGATTAGGTGGTCTTGAATTCATTGCAAAAAATAATGTGCCAAACCAGTTTATAGGAAGATCTCCATGTGCCAGGCGAGGATGTCACAACTACCAGCCATATTAACCACGTTATGTGTGGGCACAACAAATATTTATAGTCAACCTTCTCATGAACTGGTTATAAACTTGGTTCACAGTGGAAATGTAGGCAGGGCCTTTGGGGCTATTTTTGGTCCTTAGAATGAGGCTGGAGATAGGAGCTCTGCCTCATTGATAGCACATTGCCTTTCAGTGCAGGGTGGAAGGGAGAAGTTCAGAGGTATGTAAAACCAAGGAAGAGTAATTAAAAAATAAACTAGGGAACTCCTATCAAACCTGTGAAAGGCATTGTTTCATGAGCTGTTGAAGCTGGAGGCGATAATTTGATTGTTGTTTATGAACACTTGACCATCTACCTTCTCTAAATTTTGCTGTGCAAAGAATTAAATGAACCACAAGCTCCAGCACAGCAGAAAAGAGTGATTGTATTTTTTCCTTTTCTTTTTCTTTTTTTTTTACTTTTTTTTTAATTTTTTTGAAGAGGCAAAAGAAGTTTCATCTCTTTGCTCTATGGGGGTTAACATGCAGCATCCTGGCTCCTGTCACTAAGAATCATGATAAGACTTCAAAGAGTACAGTGCAGGGCAGATACAGGCAGGCAACAAGAACTGGGGCTAGTAAGAAGCTTGTAAAAAACCCAAAAAACAAAACACACACACACCCCCAAACAGAAAAGAAGCACTAATGAGATCATATATGATACAATCATTGTCCATCTTAAATAACCTCTTTTTATTCGCAGGTTTAAAGGACCCCAGACAGCAGCAAAATATTATCTGGGGTCCATAGCCATGGGCATGGAGCAAGGAAAGTGAATTTGAAGACCTAGCTACATCTGGAGTTTATCAGCTCTTTTCCTGGCTAGTATTACAGTAAACAATTATCTGTAGATCAGGAGACAGCAGGGACTTTAAAGACCCAAATTACAGAGAAAGGGAGAGAGAGAAGGAGAATACAAGAGATAAAAAGGAGTCTATGCATCTTATCGTACTAATGAAATCAACCTGACAATCATGGCAGGCTGCAAGGGCATTACACTGTCTGGTATTAAATGAGCAGTTACAGCACAGGCTCCTGTGTCAAACAGCAAATAGACACGAAAGAGAAGAAAAATGTACCGCTAGGTCGAGGCGAGTGATTTATAGGCAGTAGTTAGACAGCTGGTCAGTTTTAAAACCTCCTCAAGTGTGCTGTCAGGATAACAACATATTCAAATGTTTCGATTAGCATTTCAAGGGACTGGGAGTGTTCTGCAGCAGAGAAAAACTCAGTGATCCCTAAAATGCAGTTAATGAGGAAATAACGACTGCCTGGAACTGTTGTTCTGTTTACGTGCTTAGAAACAATCACCTATTGCAAGGGCAGGAATAATCCAGCCTGCTTTACGGACAAATTTGACTAATTTCCACTGTTTTAAGCCCTGATGCCCTTCTCTCCTTGAACTCTGCTGGCTTGCTGCAAACAGCAGCTCTTCCAGCAAGTGGAAGTAGCATGAATAACATTTGGTCCCCAAAGGTTGTTTCACAAAATTACAGGAGTTAAGACCATGTTCCTCAGTGGACCAGATGCAGTTGCAAATGTTGTGTGCTCTATTTTTATAAAGGTCTGATGGATACATTACTGCCTTATAAAATTCCAGGGTTTTTTCTTCAACTATGTACTTTCTGGGTCTTTCAAATAGGAACAAGAGCCAAATAATTCTACAATTGGAAAAAGACAAAGGACAAATGGGCTTTGGAGTTGGAACTAAATACTACAAAATTTTATTTACTTCTGAGGCACCAAAAGTGTATTCATCCAGTTCTAGGTTTCACAAAGCTGGCAGGATCTCCAAAGATCAGGTCCAGGTTCTGAGACTTAAAAATTGTGGGTAGGAGATCCTTATGTTCACAGTCAAATACCCTCCAGCAGAACATGGTTCCTCATGGCTCATCCTTCTGCTCCTGAGACAGACATAACCATTTGCCCCATAATACAAATGTGCCTGGAGAAAGCCTTCCCACCACAACAGCATCCTGATATAAGCTGTTCTCTGTGGCTCACCATGGGGCTAAGGCAGCCAGTAGGGTCAGTTCCTGTGCTATTAGAGACAAAAAAATAGAACAAAAATTTCAAAGTTTTGTTATGAAAAATTCTACTTCTTTCTCATCAGCTTATTTGACAGCAAAGTAGCCAGTGTCTTATCTGGGTTGAGTAGAGTTGTGAGAAGTCTCATGTGAAAAACTGCACCCAAGAATATGAGGTGAAGTCAGAAGTGAAGCTCTTAGGTTTACCTGAGAGGGAGTAAAAACAAAACATAAAGGGTCTTATGAACTGGGAGTGGGGGCAGGCAGGCCACAACTTTTTGCTACAGGCATGAAGGCACAGTAACAACTTCACTGACTAATAAATTCTGTAATCCTATAATTGGCAGCTACATATTTGTACATGTGAGACCAAATGCAGTTTATAAAAAAATCAAGTCAAAACAGGAAAAGCAAAGGCAGTTAATTACTTGTTTGTGTGGAAAGGTGAGAAAGGAAACCTTCACAGGTACTCCTTCCCCATCCTGGGGTCTGGATAACCACATAGGAAGCAAAACAATCCACTATAAATTATTAGCCAAATGTTAATTTTGAATCCAAGAGTTATTTTTTCCCTCTTGTCTCTATTTCCAGACCAAGATATGTCACTTTGAAGTGAAGTGGGTCTTGATGCCCTTGGGAGGACAGCGAAGGCTGACTAATCCCCCCCATGCTGGTTTGAAGTGCAATCTCCACATCACACTGAGGGCAGGGCAGTGCCCAGAGGTGTCCCTTGGGGTTAGGACAATTTTCTGAAGATGCTCAAGCCTGTTTGGCCCATCATGCTGACAAATCCCAGGCCAGCTGGACTACTTGGAGCAGCTCTGCCTGTACATTTCCATTGATCTTCTGCCTGGATACATAGTCCTGAATTTGTTTGTCATGAGAAGATGTCATCTTCATCTCTCTAATAGGTTTTCAAAGAGTAGCATTTTGTTTGAAGGGAATGGAAAAGAAAAAAAGCGAGTGAAAACACTAGAGTTACTCAAGATGTTTATATTTGCACTTGAAGATTAGCATCATGATGTGTTTCAGTTCCTGTTCCTTTGAATAAACCCTTTTTATTAAGTTACACTATTGCTAGAACCTACTCTACTGTTTAAAAATAAATAACACACTAAGGCTTCATAATGGATCCAAATTATCTAAAGCACATAAGGTTAGTATATATTATCTATACTTCTATCTAACCTGTGTAAGTCAGAATAATTTAAAATACAGTGGAGGAAGAATTTACCTTTTGCTGAGGGTCTTGAATATGGATAAACAGTGATGAAATATGTAGTAACTCTCTTCCCTGTGTGAGAAACAAGGGAAAGCAAGGGGACAAAACTGGGCATGGCAGTGACACAGGAGAGGAGAAAGTAGGTGGGATGGAGAGTCCTGGAATACATTTGCTTTGAAGCAGGTTTATTTTGATAGGTTGGCCCCAATTGCTTGGTCAAACATGCTGGGCTAGTTTCTCCCTCACTGTAAGTCAAGAAGAGTGTAAGTTCATTCATTATGTTGAGACTGTGTCTATTTATAGCCTTGAAGGACTGTATCCAATGTAATGATGTAGTAAGACCATAAGACAATATGCCATGAAGTTCATTTTCTAGTCTTTTTTTAAGTTGTAAATGTAATAGAAGTCATAAATGCTAATAAATGGTTAGTAAACAAGGATTGTTTTGTCCTACATGGCAGACAGCTAAAAATAATTTTGTACATTAGGCAGCATTTGATGTAGTTATTTACTCAGCAAGTCAGGAACAAAACTCCTATTGCAAATATGCTCTTCCTCTCTCTTCTCCCTCTCCATATAATAAGGTTTACCTCTCTCTCTCTTTTTTCCTGAGGCAGTGTCAGTGCAGTTTTTCAGATTTCCCAGGCAGATACATTATCTTGTGATACAGCCCGTGGTTGTGAATGTCACGTCTTACTTTTGACAGGATGCCTACTAAGAAGATGCGTCACCCTGGGGGGAGACAGGGGTGTGGTGAAGGAATTGTACTTCTTCAGTAATCAGACCTAAATAAGACAGCCTAAAAGTAAGTATATAGTATCCTCTCCAAAGTGTCTGCTAACCACAAGCCAGATGAAGGGCAGTAATTCTTTCCTTGTAACTCAGTTCTTCACTGTTCTGCAGAGGAACGAAAGGGGAAGATGGGCAGAGTCAGGTTGGCACATACAGCAGCAAAGACACAGCATCTATCATTGTCCTTTTCATTAGTAAAAGTTCACCTAGTTGGGTACAAAGCCCACAGAAGCTTTTCTTTGTCTGTTTGTTTTAATTGATTACAGCTAAATTTGGAGTTTGGATTGCTCTTCCCTAGTGGACTTTTCCTGGGAGCAATTCAGTCCTGATCAGCTGTCTTTGTGTGTTAAAAGCATGGTAAAGCTGAAGGCACTCTTATTTGAATGAGACAGAAGACCAAGGCTTGACCATTTAGGGTTGTTTAAACTCTCATGACAGTTTTTTCAAGATTAATAATAGGAGCCCTGGAGGAGGAGAAGGTATTGACATTTTCATCTGAACTAAATTGCCTGTCCTGGTCCCCCTCACAGTTTCAGCTGGGTATGATTCTGCTGTTCTTTATTCCATTCCTGAAACATGGTAATATGTTAGATTTTTAGCCCTGTGAAGACAGCGAGACATTGGCACAGGTTTCCAAGAGAAGCTGTGGCTTCCCCATCCCTGGGAGTGTTCAAGGCCAGGTTGAATGGGGCTCTGAGCAACCTGGGCTAGTGGAAGGTGTCCCTGCCCATGGCACAGGGTGGAACTGGATGATCTTCAAGGTCCCTTCCAACCCAAACTCTTCTATGATTCTATAAATAACAGAGTTGCTGTACCCCAGAGTTGATTATATTCCAGAAAAAGGTAAAATGATCCCTTTGTACAACCTGCATACATGAATGAACCCTAGTTACAACTATTTCAAATCAACAAGAGATTCTGCAGAAGCAGAATATAGTCCTTGATCTGTAGAGTATCATGGAAAGCTTAATGTAAAGATATCTCAAAGCCAAGATGTAAAATGCTCAGGTATTTGTGGCAAACCTGAGGCATTCTCTAAAGCAGAACAAAATGTAATTTCAGCTCTCTGAAGGCATGGATGGATGGATGGATAGATGATAGTTAGATACCTAGTGCTCTGTAATTTAGGTAAGAGAATTCAACCCAAGGATTTTCTTCTGTGGGAAGGTTTTCCCAACCTACTGTCACCTTACAAAATCACTGCAGAGAACCAGTGGATAGGTAGTTGGAGGGAGAAACTCTCCCTTGTTTGGAAAATGTGGGTTACAGAATACAAAAACAAGAGAGATGTGAAAAAGAAGATGGGAATTCACATCAATAAAGGATGGGAATAGTTTTAAACTTCATTAAGTAGTTTGAAGAACTGAAATTCTGTTTGGTCAGAATGACAGGGCAGGGGGTGGCTCCTCAAAGTAAAAGGTTCTTTCTTATAAAGAAAATTATTCCTTGGCTGTAGCTCTGACTCATACAAAGCCAAATACAACAACTTTGAGCGGTTACCCCTTACTGTGTGGTAATAGGAATGAGTCCCCCAAACTGAACTGGAATGAGGGAGGGATGAATCAAGGGGGACAATGTCATGTTTGCCCTCAGCTTTCTGGGGGTGCAGGACTGAGAAAGGGCAGAGCAGGAGAAATTCCCTCTCTTTTCCAATCAGATATTATATCAAAGCTTTAGTATACAGCCAAAGGGATCCTTTTTTAGGGCTAATGATGGTCAAATCTCAACATGTTTTCAGTGTCAGTTCAACTTGAAAGGATCCTGCCAGCAGTCAGATACTTCAAACATAGGAAAAACTGCCATATTCCTTGAGGTCTCCCATCCTTCCCTTTACTGGGTTTTTTTTCTCCAAACACCAAATTTGAGAGCCTTGACCTCAAAGAACACCTCACTAGGCAGGGTTCTTCTCATGCCAACTGGATTCAAAACTCAGCCCTCCCCAACCCTAAAGGAAACTTTCAGCTTGTGTATTCCCGTTTCATTTATTTTCAAGGTTATTTTCACTGCTACTGAAGCTTAGGGGAGTTCTGTGCATTATTTATTTATCTTGGATCCATTGTTCCCAAATCAGTCATTCTATTTCTTTTCTGTTTTCAAGCTAAATTTTTTCGCATCTCTTATTTTCTTAGTAATGTATTTTAGTTTTGGTTTTCCTCTTTGGTCATTAGGGTGGGGGGGAAAACTCAAATTTAAAATGTATAATTATTTGAGTTTAGTAACATTAGGGAAAATGAGGAATTAAAGAGGTTCTGGATATTCAAAAGTTTTCTTTCTCTCTGTTATAAACTGGTTTTTGTACCTTGAGGCCAGTTGCTTGAATCACAAGGACTAACACTCCCAATGTAAAAAAAAAAAGAAAAAGCCTCGTGCAAGGCAAAGCACAGTTAAATGGTCAGAAAAAGAATAATCATTTTCCTGGGTTTTTTACCTGCCAGCAGGTGAAAACCTCTTCATTACATCTCATTTGAGCTGAAGCTCCTCAGCTCATACTGAATGAACAGTCAGCTTAATTGCTGACGCGAAACACTTTAAAGAAGGAGGTTTGGTCAAGTCATTTGTTTCTTTTGCATCTTTATCTTCAGTTTGACATGAGTTTAACCTTTGCTCCTAATCCTCATGTCAGTCAGGTTCAGCTTTAATCTTAGAAAGTAAAAGTATCAGTGCAGGGTTATTTTAAAGAGAGGAGTAAAACCTCAGTTCTCTAAAGGCGAACCCTGGGCTGTTGCAGGGATGGTGACAGAAGATGCAGGGAAGAGGTTTTCCTGGAAAACCTCTTGAGGCACAGCATGGACCAAGGAGGGCACCTTGGTGTGCATCAGGCTTTAAGGTACCTCTAATGTTTCTTGAAGAATCCCACCAGGCTTTTAAAGCTTTGGAGAGCTGCTTCTTGCTTATCCATTCCTCTATCTGAAAGCAGAAAACACTGTTCTGACACTTCAGAGGCTCTAAAGGTAGAAGAAAATTCTCTTACCTGAATTTAGACACTTAAGAAGCCCAGTTGCTCTTGGCTTCTCTTACAGTCAAGGGAGAGATGAAGATACCTCCAGAGGGAATTTAGGCCTGTTGACATTCTGCCATTCACCTCTTTAATCCTTTTTTTCTTTCACTGGCTGAGTCCAGACTGCCCAGCTGCACCCATTCCTTTGGATTTCTTAACATCTTTTTGCCCATCACATGTGATCAGTCATCTGGCTCCAGAAGTGAAATCCCACCGTGATCCACTGCCGTACAAAGCAAATGCACCATTAACCTGGGGAACTTATTGCCATAAGGTCTTGCAGAGGCCAGAAGCTTAACAGGATTCACCAAGGAATTAGATATTTGTATCAGGAACAAGAATAACCAGGCATAATAATCAAGGTTAAAAAAATAAATAAGACTTTTGAAAAAGCTATAAACCTACATTCTTCAGGGTTTATGTGAACTTCTGACGAATGAGGGTTCGGAGTAAATTTTGTCCACTGGAAATTCTCTGCGATTTATGTTTTAGCTCACTTAGGCACTTCTGAAATCCCACCCCCTAGGTCTGCTGGACTTCTGATTGATCCAAGATGACATTTTCTGTACACATGTGTTCCTAATCATCAAACAATGCACAAATTTGTTTTTTTAAAAAAAAAAAAGAAACTTAAAAAAAAATTAAAAAAAAATTAAAATCCAGTCCTGGAAAATTCAGGGGAAAAAAAAAAAGCCCCCATTGTCCTCCTACCTGTGTAAAAGAAAACTTTGGCCCTTTCTCTCTTTCTGCTAATAGTTGTCTTGGTTTGGTTTTTTTTGGATTGCCATCAAAAACATCATGGATGCCTTGGAATCTGGAGTGAATACCTGGAAGAATTTCCATTCTATGGAATATAGAATTCAAAGCTAATTATTTTACAGGAAACCTTGACTATATTTCTTCAAATCTCCAATTAGGAGTATGGTCTAATTTGGAATGCAGTTTATTATATGTGCTTTTAATGACTGTTGTACTCCAAGGAAGTGCAAAGCTTAGTTCTTAATACCTGTCATCTCAGAGGGAACCTTGGAGAACAGATATTCATCAGGGCATCATGGCCATCCTCCAATTGTTGATGGAAATGAAGGTGGGTCCCTTCAAACATGTTTTTAATGCCATATGGATAGTAGAGAACCAATGCCCTCCAACAGGCAGCCAGATAGGCAAAGGTAGGGACTGAGCCAGGATTAAAGGATGCAAAGGCTATAAAAAGAAGGTTATGCCAAAGAACTAAGCAGTACATGTACTTTAAGCACACAAAATCTCTCCTCACCTAGAGTAAATAGATGAGGTAATTGTAAGGTAGAAAGGGAGAAGTCTCAGAAGTCTGAGCAGTCCTTTGTTCACAGTTTCTCCTCTGTGCTTGGAAAGATCACAGTGCAACGCACCTCGTATAAAGGTCACCCTATTATACACCCTGCAACGTGTGTTACAATTATAGCATCCCTGGTAGCTTCTAGTCATTGCAAAATAATTGTTGTAAATTTTTATAGAAGTCTTTTGTGGGCTTCTTTTTTTTTTTTTCCACTCCTTCTTGATCTGTGCAGCTGACTCATGAAGCTGGAAGAGGAGACGAAGCAGCAAATTGCTGCGGGAACTTACGTCACCGAGCGCTTGGGCTGAGCACCCAGAGCTGGTTTCGTTTCACTGAAACCATCACACTGAAACTACTGTTCTGTCCCTGTGCAGAGCAGTGGCTGGATGTCCGTTCCTGAGATTGGAAACAAGCAGATAGCAACAGCAAGTGGAAGATAAAATGAACAGAGAGGCTCTTTGTGTTTACAGGAGACCTTTTTGAGTTTACAAAATGTCTGAGATCTTTCTCTAAAACATCTAGTTAGTCTTTTCTGGCCTTTTGTTGTCTTGGCTTTGGTCATTTCAATCAAATTTTATAGCTGCCAACACCGAAGAAAAGTTACCATCCATGCCATTCTTCTTTCAAATCCCAGAAATGATCCCAAAGAAGTAATTAATTCCAGGGTTGGATCTTTAGAGATGATGACGGGGCCAATTATTAACACTATTGCATCAATATGGGCCTCCTGTACTTTCCCCAACCACACAGGAAAGAAACATTTACCTGTTTGGCCTTCTTCACTGTCTTCTCCCTGCCCCCTCACACAGAACAGCAGCACCCAGGTTTCATTCCTTCACATGCTGATGTGACCCTTCCAGATTGAGTTGGTGCCTAAATGGCAGCAAAATCATCTGAGATGTCTTTCTTGCCTATACACTAAGAAGATTCCAGTCTGCAGATATCTCACTGTGGCAGATTTGCAGATGTTACCATCATCCTCTGATTTTAAAGGAACAGAGATGTGTCATTGACAGTGAGTTTATTTTAGCATGTGATTCAGAATGTTGTTGTGCAGCAGCAAGACAGGACCTTTCCTCCTTTCTAACAGAACACTTAATCGCATCTTTGACTCTGCTGTGCTCTCTCACCCCTTGTACACATGTTCTGCTCCTGGTGGTGAAAACTGAGTGCTAAAATCCTCCATGAGTTTGTAGGCAAGTGGAGTTGTGGGACAACCATTCATGGTTGGACTTCCTACGTTCTACTGTCTCACAGGGAGGTCATTCAAGAATCCAGTTTACTGCACATCTAGGAGATATGGGGCTGATGCAAAGAGGGAGTCTTTTACAAATCCCAAAGGTGACTCCAAGCTCCCTGGCATGAGTTCCTGGAGACTGTTAAAGACCACTGGATTCCCACTGGGCTCTGAACATGCACTGCATCACTAACAGCCCTCGAAACATTCCTCTACCTCAGCATTGCCTCTCCCAGAGTCAGCTCAAAATTGTTGAGAGGGAGTATTTCTGCTCAGGGAAGCAGAACTTGTACTACAAATTGCATGGTAAGCACTTGTTTTCTCAGAGAACATGCCTGATTGAACAGCAGTGAAATGAATCTCTAAATTCCTCACCAGAGCTGGCCACCCACCCACTCAGCTGGATGAATCAGATCCCTCCTGGCAGCCACGGGGGGATCACAGGTGACAATATGGGGAGAACATGCTTCAGGGAAGATGTTTTCTTTTCTTCAAATCCTCTTTACCATTCCCTTCTCTTCCCTACACCAGGCTGCATATGTATAACA
Source organism: Chiroxiphia lanceolata (assembly GCF_009829145.1). NCBI lineage: Eukaryota > Metazoa > Chordata > Aves > Passeriformes > Pipridae > Chiroxiphia > Chiroxiphia lanceolata. Next base: position 10,255,001 of record NC_045651.1, read on the forward strand.
CGGGCCAATTACTGAGAAAAACCAACCAGAAGTCTCAATATCATTATAAGGACTGGTTTTTTTATTTAGGTTTTATTAAGGTTTTAACCATAGGCTTGGGTTTGCATATGGTTTCACTCATCCTATGTTAAAAAGCATCCTATGGAGGCAAAGAATTAAAAACTCATATGTCCTCTATTTTATTCTGGTTTGATTTATGATACACATTGATTCCATTCTCTGTCTACAACCTGTTAAATCACTCTAAGTAGGTGTAATGATAATACCTGATGGAAGCCTGATGGTGAAGCATTTGTTTAAAAAATTGCTGAGAGCAGCCCTTCTAGGATTAGAGATTGGCAGGTAGGGAGATGCTAGTTTGATCTTCACTATATCATTTTAATTAAATAAAACCAAAGGCACTGTGGGCAGCAAGCAGGCACCTTTTACATATTACACTGCAATAAACACATGTAATTCAATAAATTCTCTCTGATGCCTTCCATTCACAATAGGGACTTGTGCTAATATCCCACTAGCCAGTTGAAACCACTCTTGTCAGCTTTAAAGTGCATCAGATGTGGCCATGTCCACCAACTGTCCAGCACTGTCTTTACCATGTTTATCATTTATTTTCCTGGCAGACCATGACTAGCTTTCCCTACATCCAGAAACACAGACAGAACTTTCATGGGGGAACTGAAAAAACAGCCTGCATTCATGTCCGTCACGATTTCTCATGGTGAACAAACAACTTCTTCAGTTTTAAATACAATATTTTTTTAATGTGTTGACCTTTCCCAGTTTTCTTGTTTCAACGCACAGAAGAGGGACCATACTATGATGCAGGCAATATTTAACAATCTCAGCAAAGAAGAGGAGAGAAAAAGCAATAATCTTGATAATAAAAAATATATGTAAATCAGGCTAAAAGAAATTGTTTGTTTAATATATTGGCCTTTGATGAATGAAGTCAAGGCATAGAAGGAATCATAAATGTATTAAAAAATGAGTGAATATGGTTTTGAAGTGTGGCAAACTTGAGGCACAATTATGATAATCCACCAGTGGAAGATAAAGAGGAGAACCAGAGCCAAACTACTGAAATCTGAACACCTTCAGATGTTGACCTGTTTAACTGACCCACCTCTTTACAAGTCACTGGAACAGAAACCCCAGATCCTGAGCTTCACCTCTGTACATTTCTGGAACTCAAGCCTCTTCCTAGACTTTATTGTTTTCCTTTTTTAACACAGAAAAACTATAAATAAACCCATTTACATTGCTGGAACTTTGATTTAATTTTCCTCCTTTTCCCTTTAGGTCTTTAAAAGAGGGACTGGATAATTTTATGATCACTGAACACTTGTCTTGCTATTCAGGCCTGGGTAGTTATAAAGGTAAAGCTTTCATGGTGTAATGTGGTATTTCCCTGAGGAAAGTGGAAGGTATGTCTCCTGTTTGATGGGATATTGTACATTTTGTTTGCACTTGTTGTAGGAGAAGTGGGACTTGATTCTTATTTCTCTTAGGTTTGATTTCTCTGCTACTGCCTCTGGTACTTTTATCATGAAATGTGATCTATCTTTCATAACAGACCTGCTGATTGGATCTGACAGTTGCACAAAGAAGATTAGATTTCTCCCAGGGATGAGAGAAAAGGACAGGAATTTCTAAAAAAAGTAAATTGCAAAAGGGAGTTTGAAACCATCATTTATATGTGTCTAGGGGCTCAGGGGTTATTTTTAAGCCAAATAATAAATTTTGATTTGTGTTGGGAGCGTCTCAATGTGTTGAGTGGACAAAGTGACAGTTTATCACCATTTTACATGGAACAAAAATTGTTAGAAATTATCACTGGCTGTAGAGTTTATCAGTGCCACCAGGCTGGACCATCCTGATTGTCACCAGCAGAAATGGGACTGCAACCTGAGGGCCAAGACCAACCAGCCAGGAGAGAACCCTCTTGGACACTACAACTGGTGTAGCTCCTGCTGTGTTACACCAAGGTCCTTGGTGGTGCCATCCAGTGAACCCTCCAGACCTTTCTGCATCCTCCATGATGACAACCAAGAAGCTTTCATTGCTTCCAGCAGGAGTGGGCTCTGATCCCATTCCCACAAAAGCAGTTGGTTGTTATAGGTGGACTGCTGGTCTGAACCGGTACGTCAAATCCCACGTTAACTTAAAAAACATTAAAATGACAACTTCATCTCGAGTTACTTTCCTATTCATCTATAGAATTTCTCAATTATGTATGACTAATTTTGCACAAAGTCATTATTTGGAGCAATTTGTCTAAGTATGAGAGGCAACACCTTCAACCTTCCTGGATGGTGGGTGGGGAAAATGTCATAATCAGTTCTGCTTTGGCATGAGTTATTAAGCGGTCACAGGAGTTCAAAGGAGAGAAATAATGAACAGGTAAGTCATTACATGCAAAAATTCTTCTTCTATATTATCAAAATACAAATTAATTACAGATAAGATCAGATGAATTTTCTTTAATGTCAGTTTTTTCCCAGAGATGGTAATGAAAGTGTAGAGTATGTGGGAGGAGAGGAGTGGAGATGTATGGAAGGGATGTTTTATTAATGTTGGCTTGATTTCACTGGGAAGACATTGCCTGTGAAAGCAGCAAAGGAATCAGGAAAGGCTCTGGGACATGCAAATAAAATCATTTTTATTGCACTTAGTGTGCTAACTCATGCATGATCTCATTCAGACTCTCAAAGCAATCATAAAACTATCTCCATGCAACAATTACTCCATCAGCCAATGCAATCAGCAGGTAGGGCAGCTGGCAGCCCTTGCCACAGGATCCTCCTGAATTCATTAGCTTGTGGTCGGGATACCTTGACAAGGTTTCCATTCCTGATTTTGAAGGGGACAACCGTAACTAAAGTGAACATATGACTCACCATAGCTGAGGAATAAAAGAACCCCCTTGCTCCCCTCCCCCCTTTACATGCAATACTAATATTCACATGACAACAAACATTTTCAAAATAATAGTCCTATATACTTAAGACTAATCAGAGCGGGCGCCATCCAACTTGCAAAGGTAGCAATTTTCCTTCATTAAAGCCAAATCAGGAGAGAGAACTTCAGGATTCCTTAGGGCTAATTACAAGGTGTTAATAATAACAATATAATGGCAGCAATTTTCTAGCTTTGCCCGAACCTATAATCTGCCCTGAGTGCCTTATAGGATTGTCTCTGAGTTTATATAAAGCCAAGTGTTAGCCCAAAAATGCTTTAAGTAATTTAATTTTTACATCATGTCTCTTTTCAGTCTGTTTGTAGCGATGGGGTAATTGTTAGTGGAGAGTGTTTTCGTTGGGGAGGAGAACAAGTAGCAGCACGACAGCTCAGAATAACCCTCTCCCATCTTCCTGGAGCACAGATTGTACACCAGAAACACAGAGAACCCAGGTCAGGCACCTCCAGGCTCAAGCCCAGCCTGCCCAGAGGGACCAGAGCTACATTTGTTTGGGCCCTCCTGCCCACAGCGGAAGGGAGGGAGGTAAGTGATTACAGGAGAGCTGGAGACAAACAACAAACAGACAAACGTACAAATTATTTTCACATCCACCTCCTAATTGCTTGCTAAAAACCCTCTAAGACTCCATGATCAAATGGAGTGACATATTGCTGGAGCGGTGATGAGTCATTTGTCAAAAATTTTCAGCCTCAATAGCAAATCAACAGCGCTGGCACAGCGAGGCTTCAAAAGTACAAGGTAGAATTGTTGTGTAGCTTCTCCGGGGTGAATCTAGCAAGAATAGATCTTACTGACATGTGGAGGGTTTTCAAGATCAGGTCATCATCCTGGAAATCTGGCAGCCTCTCATGCACAGAGGTGAGAAGGAAAGACAGCTCAATACAAGCACAAAGCAGAAACCTGAACTGAAAAATTCAAATGGTCCCACTATAGTTAGTTAAGACTGCAGTTCTCAACCTCACGGTGATCACTTACCTTAACAATAACACAGTGTATAATTTGGAGAAAATTGGGTTTAGTCATAAACTGGAGACATCAGAGACTCTGTTCTAAAGGGGAAAAATAATAATAATATATTTATAATTTTTTTCCAGAGAAAAAGTGTTTACCTATAGCGTGTCAAATTTTAGCCTGCAGCAAAATGATTTATGAACAAATTCTAAGCTTCTTCACAGCTGACAAGTTAATTCTCACTAAAAAAAAAAAAAAGAGGAATTGTGACAACCTGGAAGAATGTTAACATGGTACATACTCTAATTGAATAAAAGACACCTTACAGGGCTACAATGCAAGCCCTTATTGATTTCAAAGCTACTTACAGGCTGAGAAACTTCAAAAAAATTGGTATTACAAATACTGGAGTCAAATTTCTGTGAGTTGAGAAGCTTATCCACTTCAGACCTTCAAAACTTAACAGTGAAATATCATGCAAACAGTTTTGTCTAGAAAATTTCTGGTACCTCTCAGAATAGTGTTTGGTTTTCAGGTGAAAACTGAAAAAAATGAGAAAATAAGCAAATTGAGTAGCCAGAGTACCCATCATATAATTTTTTTGCCCCACAAAAGTAGACAGGGAGGGGAACATGAGAAAAAAGAGGGGTGTGAGAAGGAAATATCTTGATTTTTTCCTTCTTCCCAGGTTCATATCTATGTGGAAAAGGGAGAAAAACAGTCATAAGGAGTTAAGCATAGGGCTGGAGTCGAGTCAGATGAGTTCAAGTGGTGGTTCTTTGTGTATCTTAGAAGATAACCCTGAGAGAAACAAGAAACTCCTCTTTTCTGTGCTATGTCTACCTCCTCTTTTCAAAAGCCCCACCAGCACTTATTCAAAAGTACTGCAGACTTTGATGTTTAGAGATGAAAAGCTGTTTTGAGGTAAGAAATCACAGTTTAGTCCTAATCTAAAAGAATCAGTGGCTACTGATGATGAGTAATTTAATTTCATACGAGTAATTTTTATCTCTTTATGGGTTTCTTTTACGAGACACTTATAAGGTCAAATGGTGCTAAGTGAATAAATGAAGAGTATTTCTTGTGGATAAACTGAGAAAAACATTACCTTTCCCCCACTCCCTCTCCCACCTTTTCCCAATTTTCAATCTTGTAGTAGAGAGCAGGAACCATTTTTCCCCACTTGTAGTCAGATACGACCCCAGAACTAAGTAAATTGAACACTTCACACCCGTTCACTAATGTAAATTTATTCTGATTTATCTTATATACTTGTCAAAAGCTGTGCCAAGATGTATACACAAACCATTTTCTTGGATTGTTTCAAGCTAATCATGTTTACGTATTTGCTTTATTGGCTTTGGGGGGTTTCCAAGTGGAAATGATTGAAGTAAGGTCCAAACCCAGCTTTGTTTCATTGCCAGTTCTGGGGCTAATGTGTGCCTCGTTGGGTTTCTCCTGTCCATGTCAATGGGCCTGATCATTCCAGATCAGCAGCTCATCATCAGTTTATTTCTGCAAAATATTGTACTTAATAAGTCAATTAAAGAAAAAGTGATGTTCATCTTCTCCAGTCGGGGGAGTTTGTGGGATTTGTGAAGGCTGAAAAGCAAGTCATGCACAGAAATATATAGGAAAATATATTTCTATAGGAAATATATAGAAAATGCTGCATGCAATGAAGCAACAAATTCAGCAGGTCCCAGGGGAAAAAGAGATGGCATTGAAGGCTGAAGAAGTCCATACCACAAACATCTACTTTATCAAACTCTGCAAAAGGGAAATGTTGCCCTAAAAGGGTTGCCCATCAAACAAGACTCACAGTTTTGCCCAAGTGCAAAAGCTAAATGTTCAGAGCCTAAGCAAAAAAAAAAAAAAAAAAAAAAAAGAAAAAAAGAAAATGCAAAAGTTATTGTGACAAATATATTCTGCTGCTCAAACAATTTCCAACCACTTGAAAATCTGGACTATTGGGTTTCCTTGGACTAGTCTGAGTCTTCCCAGAAACAGATTTGCTGCTATTTGGGGAATAGCAGGATCAAACAGTCCAGGCTTACAGAGGCCATGCTTTAGGATGGAGTACAACATCTAAAAACACATTGACTTATTGATGCAAGTCAGGGCTTGTAGCAAACACGGTCTTAATTATGGTGAAGCACTGGAGGTGCAATTCAAAGACAGAGTTAAGAAGGGCACAGATCTCTTGCTGGAGCACTGCTGAGGGTGGGAAAAACAAACAAGACATCCAGTCACCCATCCAGGAATCCATGTGCACAGACCAGAGACATTGAGTAATACTGCTACAAAGCTTTTCTATAAATTTTTTTGCTGCCAGATCTCCAGGTACTTTGCAAAGAGGTTTCTCCCATGAAGGGATGTTAGTCATCTAGACTTCCCCAAGACCAGCAGCAGGATCCAGAACAGGGCTATTCTGGACCCAGACCAACACTCACAGCTGCTTATGCCTCTTTTCCTTATAGTACCCTTATTTTTTTTTTAATATTTTTATATTGAAAACAGGGGTTGAGATACAACACCAGTTGTGTGCACCAAAAAGTGCTCATATCCTGAGAAACAAATAAAAACAAACCCACACATGAATGACTTTTCTATAAAAGGGTTTCAGCCATCTCCATATCTGTGGCTCTGTCCCCCTGTGCTATGGTACCTAATACTTTACAATGGCAATTGCTTCAGAGAAAGGCTTTTGGAACTGTATAAGCCACCAGCACATACACATATGGAAAACAACAACAGTTTTAAAAAGGTCAATTCAATGACCTGTCCTTCCCTTGTCATTCCCTTCATTTGTGTCTCCCCTCTTTCTGCCCACCAGTTTCCTATTCTTTTCTCATGGAGGTGACCGAGATTAAAGGTTTACTGTGGATGATTATTCAGGAAAGCCCCACTTTCTAAATCTGCTTCTAATTAAAAAGGGGTGGGAGGGAAGGAAGGGAAAAAAAACCCTCCTTACTGTACACACAGGCAGGCTAATCCATCCTGCTGACTTTCATAGGCATTGGAGTATTAATAAACTATTTTCTGAGATTTATGTTTCTTAACCCTCGTCACCCCAGAGATTTTTTCGGATGTGAGCTGTAGATGTCACTTCAAGGAAAGATGGGCATCTGACTTTAGCCTGGACATCAGTTTATTTATGAGGGAGGGGGGCAGGAGTTCAACCCTTGTGTTCATAACAGGGCTAAGCAAACAGCTCCAACCCAGCTCTAAGCCATTCCAAATAGACGGAGGAGCTGGTAACCCAACTCCCAACCATCACTGGAGTTCACCTTTAGGTTGTGATTTTACTCCATTCCCAAATGTCACTTTATCCCTGCTTTTCAGGAGCTTATTTTCAAGGATTTATGAAATGTGAGATGACAAACCTGGTGCAATAACGTTGTGGAGATTTTGCCCTTAACTCACCCTAGGAAATGCTCTGCACAAATGGTGTGGAAGTACCTTCCCAGAACAGTCTTATTTCCCCTAGGAAAAAGAAAATCTGAGCTGTGTGTCATTAAAATGAAAAACTCAAAGAAGGTGGGAGTAGACTTAGAAGGGCATTAATCAAAAAAAAATAAAATGCAAGATTTCTCTTGCCTGGAGGGGGGGAGAAAGAGATGCAAAGATGAAAAAAGAAATGAACTTACGGGAGGACAGAACAGCTCTACCAGGATTTGCCTGTAGGTTGCACAGCAGACAGCTGCCTCTACACAGTTTACCGGAGAGACAAAAAAAGTTCCCATTGCTTCCTTTTTGTCTACATTACCATTATTACTAATTTTTTACTAATAATACAGAACCCCTGAGTTCTGTGTCCATATTCACCCAGCCACATGAAGAAAGGATACTCATGGATTTTCTGTGCTTTATACTGTGAACTTCAGATCGGGGTAAGCAAAAGGTATTACTCACCCTGACTTTATTTTTAAGTAGTGTGGTTTGCTGAAGTTTTTAGACAAGAGATATCATATGAGGATTAAGCACTTTCTCCCTTAAAATTCCCAGCTGCCTTCTCACAGCAGCTTCCCAATTCACATTTTAATTTCTGCAGCATGACTTCTGCTTCCTGTGTTACCAGTTGACCTAAAGCAGAGACCTCCCTGGAAGTGTCCAAGGCCAGGTTGGATGGGGCCTGGAGCAACCTGGTCTAGTGAAAGGTCTCCCTGCCCATGGCAGGGGGTTGGGAGACGATCTTTAAGGTCCCTTCCAACCCAAACCGTTCCAGGATTCCTTACAGACAGTAGCAATTCAAGACACAGAAGAGCTTTCAAGGACACCAATATCTCAAACCTAGGCCAAAAAAATTTCTTGTAAATCTGTCATAGTCATGTATCCAATGTCTCTTTTCTTCTTGGCTCTTGCCATGCATGTTTCAAACTGTTTTTTCCATAGCTCATCTGCTTCCTTGAGTCTCAAACACACTAGAGTGGCAGCAGCCACTGGGATACCCATGTTGTGTGCCACCCAAAATACCTGCAGCAAAGAGAGTGGTTGTGACCAGGAGGGGAAACCTTTACTTACTGGAATTTCTTACACAGCTCTGTGATCAGAATACTGGATGGAAAAATCTATTCAAAGAATGAAAAACTACTGTGAATTATCACTAGAGTCAACAAACAAGAGCGCAGAGTGCAAACATCAGGCTTGATTGCTTTCTGATCACATGGCAGGGAAGAAAAAAAAAAAGAAAAAAAGAGCGAAAAAAGAGAAGAAAGAAAAAAAAAAAGATAAAATAATTCATCACTAGGAATGATACCAGCATCTTGGTTCCACATATAGTTTATGCATCTGGTGTTTGCTTGATGCTTCACAGGCGTTCTCTCCTAGCACGGTTACAGAAAAATGATAAAAAACAAAAATCTGCCCAAAATCTCGTTGCTATTACCTGAATGTTAATGTAATAGCAGTATCATACAGCCTCTGAGATCAGGAGGGTGAAGACATAAGTGTGGAGGCATCAGAGTTGGTGGTTGCATTAAACAACATTGGACATGTTCATATAAAAACAACCGTTGGGATGTTTTCATGCCACATGTGTTTGCATAAATATCTGTATGTATTTATAACCCACCTCCTCTTCCAAAGACACAAAGCTATCTCTGGTGATTTATGCTCTGTATCTCTAATCTGCTGAAAGGTCAAAGCAACAGAACTGAGGTTTGCGGAGCTACTCCAGATTTACGTGAGTCTAATAAAGATCAAAATCTGGCCCTGAGTATTACCCTTCCTATTCACAAGCATATTTTTATGTTTCTGTTATCTCCTGCCTTCCTACATTCCTGAAGAGTTTTCCTGCTAACATACTTGGACTACAAGATTTTCTCTAATCACCTAATCTTGGCCCCTCTTTAAGAGAAGGGAAAGCTGATGGCTGGGTTACATTACAGAAATGACAGCAGTTTATGGCTAGTAGTGTCTAAACACCAATGTCAGTATCAGCCACTGCTGAGCATCTAATTATAGTAATGAAATCCTACAAAAGTTCCACTTCACTCAAGTATTTCACTGTGAAACTAAAAAGGTAAATTATTCAAAGGATGGGAGGAAACCAGCTGTGTCTGCAAACTGCACTTCCAGCAGTAGCATCCATCTGTATATGCTACATGAACTTGGCATTATCTTTCAAACCATTAATAAAACTCCAATATCTTAATGGTCAGTTCTTGATGTATAAAAAAAATACTTCATGGTTGGTGGGTTTGGGTTTGTTTTTTGTGTGTACTAGTGTTTGTTTGTTTGTTTTTATTGAAGGTGATGCCAAGATCAGCTCGTTGATTCTCCAAGTACCCTGTTAGGAAACATGATTTGGAAACTTTCTGCAGTAATTTTTCCTTGAAATACAAAAGATATCAAACAAAAAATAAAGGTCCATAAAGGAAAAAAGGAACCAAAATCAAGATTTTAGAACTACCCATTAGTAAATATTACTGCCTTTGTGTAGAAGATACCCAAGCAATAGATGTGACATGCTCAGGGTCCACAGGGAATTGGCTTCAGTGGCAGAGTGAGATTCCAAGAGTTTCTAGAGCCTGTGCACTCATCCGCTCACTCACCCACTGCACCATTTAATTCAATCTGCAAAAGCACTTATTCATACTTTAAATGTTACTGAAAGCCTGTAACGCACCTGATTTTTATAGTTCTTGGAAAGGCTTTAAAGGAAAAAAATTGACAAATTAACTGCCATACCTTATTTAAGAATATTCTGTTCTGTCTCACCACAGGCCTATTTTTTTCATTTCACTTTTGCATTCCGCAGATCCGTACATATTTAAGTTAAATAATTGTGAAAAAGTTCATTCCACATATAGCCCTTTTCACCATCAATATCTTAATCATAATTTAATCTGAGACATTTTCTCCAGTGAGAGTGTTTATGATTCCAAACTATGAATGCCAGCTGGCTTTAGATGTAAAAACTACCCAAGAAAAAGGAATATAAAAGCTTCAAAACTCCACCTGAACCCTAGAGAAAGATGCATTGTAAATACTGAATGAACTTTTTAAACACCTGAGCTCAGAGGATTCAGTACAAAAGAAGGAGGGGAGGGGGAAGCCAGTTGATTAATATGGGTTAATACAGTTCCACAGCCAAAGCGGCGAGATCCTTACAGGCTGATGTTCTCAGAGACACAATGAAATAAAAATGTTATCTCTCTTTTAGCTGTAATCTCTGATTAGAACGTTTAATCAATTAGCATTGCTGTTGTCAAAACTTGCTCCCAACAAAGGATGAGAAAACCTGCCGGAGGGGGATCCCGACAGCTGCCCAATTCCAAACCTTGCAGTGAGGTGGGAGACTCGTCCCTGCAAGAAACGTCATGTCTTAGTAGGGTGCAACACCGACTTTTGTGTCGTGAGGTGAGAACACTTATCGTGCATTATTCATCTCAGAAGCACTAATAGAATGTCAAATAACCCCAAGAAGAAGAAAAGCTTAAAGCCAAGAATTGGAAGTGTCAGGTTACACTAAAGAAGGTGTCTTTTTCTTTTCCCCTTTCAGAAAGCTGGAGACTTGTGATCTTTGGAAAGTGGGCTGCTGCTGTTTAAAAAAACCCAAAACACAACATGTTTGCAGTCCAGCTGTGAAAAACTTGCTGCATGTTTTCCTTGCTCTATGAGTCACCTGGGGTTTGGTCTCTCAGAGCTGGCCATTATTGGAATTCCAAGAAAAATGACAAGAATTCTTTTTCTTTTTTTTTCTTCCCAGTGAGGTTTATTATCTCTCTCATTAACCCAAGCTTTGTGTTATAGAGTTCTGTGAGATCTTGGACAAGAACAGGATCTCATTGTGCTAAGGACTGTACAAACATATAATAGCTAAAATAAACAGGCAGGAGATCAGGAGACAAAGAGTAGAAGGAAGAAAATACAATTGTTCCCATTTCATACATGGCAACCCGAGGCCCAGAGAGGTCACAGGACTTACTGAAACCAAGGGACGATGTCCAGGGCTTAAAAATTCACCCGTGTTTCCTGCAGGAGAGTGAACAGCACTAACCACAAAATTACCTTTGCTTTCCCCCCACCTATCTGCTGGAGAATGCACAACCTGTTGTGAAATCCGTGATTGTTTCCTGAGACGCAGCAAGGTTTCTTGTTTGTCCCTGTCCCTCCATCAAAACCTTCCTCAGAGCCTTCTCTCTGAGGGTTATGAGCCATCTGCAGAGCTCATCCAGGCTCCACTATCTGCACCATTGGTCTATCTGAACCACGGACATAACTTCGATGTGGTGTAATCTTGGCACCGGGCCAGATGGGTGTATTAACTGTGAATATTTCTTCACGAGCAATTGAAATGTAGGTCATGGTAAACAAACGTATTTGAATGGGGATTATTTATTTGGGGACAGGGAGGCATTTGGTGGGTTTTCAGATTACTTTATATTAGGCTTCTCTGTAGGGTGTAGCTATAGAAAAAAAAAAAATCTCCATTTTGGGACAAGGGGGAATGTATCTTCTTGCCTTAAACTGCCAAGGAGCAGGGGGTACATTGTAACCCCCAGAGGAAAGGAAAGACAAACCCAGGGATTGTTCTCATGTCAGAGCTGCAGAGCAGTGAGATTTAATGTGTTGGGTTTTTTAATGAGTTGCAGAAAGAAGTGGACAGTGAGGTGATGAAATTTCCTGAAGTGCTGACAGACTAAGACGTTCTTACTTAGTTATGGGAAATGCTGGAATATGCATGTTAATTGGTATGACTGTTTAGGGCTGTATTCAAGCGTGCAGCGTTCTTGGAAAGAACTGTATTGGTTTCATGTGCACCTTTTTGATGTGGTGTTCATTCCTGAGCCACGACTCCGTCTCTGAAGGGTTGGAAAAGACAAACAACCATGGTGAATGTGGCAAGACCAATGCTAGAGAGGCCCGGGCTGGATTAAGAGGGGTCTAAAGGGATGTCTCATGCTTGTAGGAGGTCCTAGGAAAAACAAGGGCAAAGCAAGAGCCATCAGGAGCACGAGCACTGTGCTCAGACCCTCAGCAGAAGGAGTTGACAGCTGTCACACTCCTCTTTGCATAAAGCACCCAAATTTCATGCCCAAAATCACAGGCTAAAAGCTACGAACGGAGATCCACATTATTTCCTACCATCACATCACTCAACTCAGAAACTCTTACGTACTAAAATAAAATTAATTAAAAATAACAGTATATCTGTCAGTAGGATGGGATGAAATACTGACATAACACTCTCAGTAATTGCAGTGCAATGGCACAACTGGGACAGCCAGAGCTCCAGCTTGGATGGGAGAAACAGGACAAGCTTGAGATATTATTAAATGAAAGATCGGCTGCACAGTAGCATTCCCCAAACATGCTTGAAAAGTGACAGCCACGCAAAATTAACCAGAACATGATGGATTAATGCAGGCTGCAGAGTACAGTGGAGTCATTCAGTGGCTCAAAACACTCCACAACAACAGTTTGTGAAACGACTGGATGATTCCTGAAAAAAAAAAAGAAATTGAAAAGTTTAAATTCTAAAACCACAACCAAAAAGGTATGAGAAATTGTGAAATTCACACAGAAATACAGACTAGGAAAATAGTGGGCTTGGTTACAGCTTATTTGCTATTTTGTTTGTCAGGGGTTTTTTTTTACTTTAGGGTATTTTACTCATTCACAGTCCTCCAATGTCAGCTTGTAAAGATCCAAACAGTCATATTTTTGTAACACTTGCAGATCAAATGTTAAGATGTCTCAGAAAAAACTGATTGTGCTAGAGAAAGTTTTTTCAGAATCAGGAACCCAGAGCAGTTTCAGAAGCGAATCATACTATAATTTTTGCCTATTTCTGAGAGAGAGGCAACAATCTACTCCTGAAAACCCAGCATGGCCCCATCCTTATTTTATGTCAGGACTTAATGCATCTAAATCTGAATTTACTGACATGTAACAAGGTTTGAAGGACAAATAAATAAACTGAATTAGAGTATTTCGGCTGTCAGAGCCGACAATGGATTATTAAAGGGGCTATTTTCAAACCTCAGTCCCATGCGTTACTCATTCCTCTAATAGCCCAGAGACTGTTGTGTTAGAAAAGGGTGTAATAAGGACATGTTGTCCTAGACATTGTGTTTCCTAACATTTTGTTAACTGGACACATTTTTGTGGGTTAATAATCTCGTTTGTTTTCTGATGCTTACACTCAATTGCAAAAGCAACTGAGAGGAAAAAAAAAGCAAAGAAAGACTGGAAGAAAAGCCAAGAAACTCTTCTGTGGAAGTGTAGGTGTTTGGACATGATAGCCTTTTGGCAACTTCAGATGTTGGGGTTTTTTTTATTTTTCTAGGTGTTTAAAGAAAAGCAATTACCTCTGTGATGACACTTAATGTGCCAAGATTCAGCCTTGAGCAATTTTTTATGGCTGTGTTTTAAACTCCAGAAACTACAGAGCACACTGGATCCACTGGAAGATGTTTCAGTGCAGCAGTTCTGACAGGAAAGCTGTGGTTACACTGGCATCTAAAAATTCTTGAAAAAAAGACAAATAAGAAAGAAAAAACCAGTGGTTTCAGGGGGTGGAAATGCTGCATCACTGGCTGGAGAGGTATAATAAATGGGCTGAATTTCTTTGCCTGTTTGACGCTTATCTTTAAATTCTGAGGCAGATTTTACCCCCTTTGTGATTGTTTCTTTGAACAGCAAACGTGACCTTCACCAACGGGATGGAAGGAGCCAGAGCAAGAGATGAGATAGAATCAGAAAGGGTCCTGCCTTGAGGTTTGCAGACTCTGGACATGGCAGCAGTTTATTCCTGTTCCTGTGCTCAGGTTGGGATCTACACCCCCATTCCCAAGTCTGCAATGTGGACACCTGATACCTCCTAGAGAACACACTGACCACTGGAAAACTGGAACCCAAATTAATTCTGGCTATGAGGCCACTGGAAAAATACAAGTGTCTTGTGCTTCCTTAACTCCAGAGGTTTCTGGGATGGGTTTCCTTATTGGCACAGTGTGCTGGCTGAGGTGACATCCAGCAGCAGTTGGCACAGGACCTTTAGCAAAGCAGGAATGACTCAGACATAAACTCAGGTACTGCCACTTCTGCTCTCGGTGTTGTGAGGGGGGGACTTAATGTGGCTGTAAAGACAGTGATGGATTCCTGGTATAAATTAGGCAAAACTCAGAATTAAACAGTATAACATCATGAGGTGGTCTGCTTTATAACATATATATGGCATCAGGAGGTTTTTTGTATTAATGAATTAATTAGCAGAAATAATAGTTTAAGATGGTCTATAGAAAAGCAAATAAATGTGCCAGTGCCTGAAGCATGGGAGATATTGGGGAGCTTTCCTGGAGTTTTCTTGTACTCTGACACTTAGCCCCTCCTGGGCTGTAAACCAGAGAAGGGGAATCATTGTGGAAAACTGGGGTTAGAACAGAAATTCTTTCATCCATCTGGTCACAACCGGTCACAACCCTGACTTTCCCATGTATGTTCCCCTCACGTCTTGATCAATATTTTCTCTGGTATTTCAGTAACTATAAAGCGTCATTCTGTGAACCCACACAAGTTACAACATTAAATAATGTTTTCAGATATGCTTATGTTGTTTATTTTAAGGCTATGTCTAAATGTATCCTTCTAATTGCTTCATGGAAAAACAAGTTTACTTTATGGTTTGAGGGTGCAAGGCTGGAGATCATATTACTCCTATATTTGTATAAGAGTGACTATTCAAATGGTTGTGATAAGCTACCGAGCCTGAAGAGCTGCAATTAGATGTTTCCAGAAGCTTGTGACCTGTCAGTCAGCACAAGGTGCAACAGATTTTGTGAAGACGTTGCACTGAGATATTTGGAAATTTTCAAAATCAAATACTTGTTAAAATAATACCCTTTTTTCCCAGCGTCAAAATATCAGACTTTGTGTTTGGTTGTTTTGTTGGTTTTTTTCAAAAATTTTTTGATGTTTTAATCTCAGTTTTTAATAAAAGTATGTTTAGAAATGTGTTTGAAATTTTAGTACTTTAAAAAAGTAGAAAAAGCACAGTGTTTGTTAAATTGTGCATTTGAATCCATCTCTATAGCTCTAATAAATATGCATATACAGTGATAAAAATAAATAAAAACTGATGAAAAAAATTTTATTTTTAAAGCAGAACAGACTCAATGAAGTGAATAGACATACGGGTGCTGCCTCATTCTGTTGTTAAAAGAAATGCAAACTCGAAAATGAAAACTTGTTTTCAGCATTTCCAAAATTTGAAAAAGAAAGCAGCAGCTCTCCCTCCTGAGCCCAGCCTGCTTCACAGGGACACTCTGCTCTCCCAGCAGTGCAAATGAAGATGTTTATTCAAACTCGCAAACAAAATCCAGGAAGATCCTTCTGGCGTTCGGTATAAAGCCATTATGCAGGTGATTAACCCATTAATTTTCAAATGTGTACGTTGTCAAACATGACAAAACAAACGAGAGGAGGATGAAAGCAAAGTTCCCAATTACGCCGTTGTACGGAGGAGTCGGCCCGGATTTAAGTGACAGACCTTTCTTTTCCCTTTAGGTTAATATTGCTTAAATTGCACTGAGCAATTTGCCACATATGATGCAAGTTAAATACCACTCCTGCGAACTCCGGGGAGAATTCTGCTGGCTCAAAGCACTTACAAGTGGCAAGACTGAATTAACCAACTTCAATTGAAATGTATATTTGACTGGATATTGCATTTCCTTTGACTTAAAATGCAAATTACAAATAACTTAGACAGATCTAGCTTTGGATGTGGGAAACGTGATTCAAAAGTCATTCAATCAAATGAAAGTCAGGGCTCCACGGCTCAGTTTCTGTTTCAACCACTGATTTATAAAACTAAGGTTAGACAATAATCTCTTTATGCTCTTGTCATTGTGTAAAACAGCTTTTAATTTAAGATTGTATCATTCTAGGAATTATTTGAGATCTCAGCAGCAGAGATTCTCTTCCATGCAGTTGCTCTAAATACGCGTACACAGAGAGATGTACACACACACGCTTGAAAAAATATTTGGGATCACATCTCAAAGGTTCTTGTGCTATTGTTTGATGAAGATATAATTTGGAGAACATAAAGAGAGATTGTTTGGAGGTAACCAAAGAAACCCTGGCACCAGTCATCTTTTAAATCATCAGCTATCTTAAACATGGGTAATAAAACAAATATTTTCAGAGAGCAGCAAATTATTTTAAAGACGTACTTCGAATTGGATATCCAGAGTAAACTTCAGGGTTGAAAAAGTTGTTATCAGCTTCTGGTGCTCCACTTTAAACACAATAATGTTTTTCCTATTTCATTGGTGATCAGATTGTTTTCAGAACTCGGTTTTAACAGCATAGAAACTTCAATGGAACAACAACAGCCTAAAAACTATAAACATTTTCTCTCACACTATTACGAACACCTGCACCCAATAAAACAGAATTTCGATCATCACTTTTTTTTCTTTTTCAGATTTTTTTCTTGTACCAAGGCATTAATTTCATTTGGATTGTGGAAGTGAAAAAATTACTATCGTTTGCATTTATACTTTTTTCATTCCTGGCACCACAGAATCTGGGAGGTGGAGGGGGGGGGGGATTTTAATTACATAAGATAGTTCTTTTAACTGGAAAATTTAATATCTCTCTGTTTATACTTTCTTGCATTCTTGATTTTAAAAAAATATGCTGTTTGTTTATTTTATAAAATTCAAATTTGGCCTGAACAAGTTCATAGAAGAGACAGTTAATAAAATTACTCAGTATTTATGCTTCTCCCAAAAGATTGCACAGAGCTAGCAGGAGAATACACACATGAAGGAGTGTCTGTCTCTCTCAAATCCAACACTGGATGATCTCATGTTTCTCCTGCCTTTTTATATTGTTGTTGGAAAGCTTTACCTAAAAAAATCATAAATAAATAAAAGAGGAGACAAGAGTTGATTTGCCTTTCTAACAGAGACGTGCAATCTGTGGTGGTTGGAAAACTCTGTTCTTCCCTCATGTCTGTGGGTCCTGTGCTGGTGTCACCCCTCTGCCTCCACGGTGGACAACCTGTACCACTCTTATCCTACGCAGGAGCCAGCCTGTAGCCCCATAGAAGACTGAAGGAAAATTGTTGGAGGGGAAAGAAGTGCAATCAGGTTGGAAACAACTTTTCAGCTCCCCACATTGTGAAACCAGTCCTTCAGTGGAAATTACAGCAATATACCACAAGCTACAAAACCAGGATGCAACAGGACAGGAGGAGACAAACAGGGCAGGTGCTTCCCTTGGGATCAGGAGGGAAGGAACTGAGGATGAAAAGGGAGCTCACAACCTCTCCCCTCACACCTGGGCAGCGCTCCAGCATCTGCTGAATCAAACCCAGGGCTGGAGGCAGAGTTAAAATCCAGTGTGGGGGCAACAGAGGTGAGTGGGGAGACAGCCTGCTCCCTGGCCATGGGCTGCTTGGAAGAGATCCTGAGTGTTAGGGAGAGGGTGAAACTGCCCTTCTTCTAGGTGTGGTTGCTGCTTCTTGTGCAGTCCCATTCCTCCTTCTCCCTTGCCCATCCTGTGGGCATGTAGCCAGGCTGAGGAAAGGACCCCAC
Source organism: Chiroxiphia lanceolata (assembly GCF_009829145.1). NCBI lineage: Eukaryota > Metazoa > Chordata > Aves > Passeriformes > Pipridae > Chiroxiphia > Chiroxiphia lanceolata. Next base: position 10,272,992 of record NC_045651.1, read on the forward strand.
TGCAGAATGTGTGACAGTCACAGACCATCTCAGCAACCTCCTGGAGTCAGCGACAGCAATCGAGGGAAGGGCAGCAGGCAGCGCTTTAGAAAGCGTTATCTGTGTGGGCATTCACCACCTTATGCCAATCTGCTTTTCTTCCCATGCCAAGGCCAATGCAAAAACATCAACGAGCCCTTTGATTTCTTTAGGACCCTTCTCAGCACAAGCTCTGCCTGCAGTAGTGTTCTGCATTTGAAGCCAAGCACCAGTGGGAATGGTGAAGGTAAACTGAGGACACCTATGCCCCGTGATTTGCTCTGTGCTGTTTGTAGCCTGCAGAAGCTGCTTTTCTTGGCATTCACCACCTCGAAAGAGAACACTTTGCATTTTGCTGTGAACCGATCTGCAGAAGAAAAATGCACACACATAATAATGTGATTCTACATGCTAGGGGTTTTTTTTGGTAGGAATGAAAAGCAAATGGGTAATCACTAACAGTAATGTTACACTTGCAAGAAATAGTTGCTAGGGAGAAAAGCTTCTTGTGTTTCCCAGAAAGCTCCAGCAACTTTCATATTTATTGGGTATAATCTGCCTTTTGCATTATCCACTTTGAATCCTACCACACCAGTAACTCCTCTAATCGTACCATTAGCAATTACCTCCAAGGTTTCCTACCAGTTTCTCCTTTATTACTAACTGGTAGATGTTCATGGCAAGAAATTTTCTCTCTTTTCCCGCAATCTTGGATAAACTTAATCTCGACCTACTTGAAACATGACCAAAGAAATCAAGATCCAACTGAATAAACTAAGAATTTATACTTGTGAATGGTGTATTTACACATAGAAAAAAAATTATTATTTAAAGCACAAATGGAAGTGCAGAAGAGACAAAGGGTACTTCATATTTTTGGTTTTGTCTGCACTAGCATAGAGATGTTTTGCAAATTTAACTGGTACCGGTCATGCTCCAATAGATCTGCTGGCAATTTTGGATCATGCAAAGCCTTTGTTAACATATTAGACCTTGGGCTGATTAGGCCAGTTGTAATTGAAATGGAGTTAGGTCATAACGAGGTTGACTTTGTTGTACCTACACCAGTAATGATGGAGAAGCAGAACCAGTGTTACCACTGCCGACCAAGGCTGACCAAACTTTCCTGATTGTTGTTAGTTTCAGATTTATCCCTCTACAGTGTAGAAAACTGCTAGCATAATTTCAGATTATTTTCTTGGCATACACAGATCTGACTTTCACTGTGCTGTAAAGAGCAGCAGCACCTCCTTTACCCTCTCCTCCTCCCCCCGTGCAGCGTAAGGCTCTGGAATCCAAACTGCTGCAGATCCAAGTGTTGCCCGGGCTGTTATCTGCTGTGGGCCAAATGAAAATTCATTACTCAAATACTCCTGCATGCTGGAGCTCTGGTTGCTGTCTAAGTCTGTGTTGTGGCTGAGAACCATCTGGAGTAAATCAAATGAAATAAAACCTCTATTAACTGAACCTTAAATATCCAGAGCTTGCCATTATCACGGTCAAACACTCTGACACTGCAAAAATGTCTTTGCTTGGTACAAATCTCTGTTTCCCACCATTTCTTCACCATTGTCACTGCTGCTCGGGAAATTGAGACTGAGCTGGTTGCACGCATCCTGAAATATGCTGAACCACATTTTGATGTAGCACAGTTGTGGAAGCTGACCAAAGCCAAGCCACTGACAGGATCAGGGTCCAGCTACAAACCAAACCCTTAAATACCGAGAGCATCTCTGAGCATAGTGGTCTTGTTAGCACCTCTTTAAAGTGGTGAAAAAACAATTTGATTTGTCTATAAAATAGCCAAGATTTTTGCAGATGAGGAACTGTAGGGAGCTACTGCCCAAAGAACATTTCATTGCAATGAATTGCGATTGTGCAGTCAGAAGAAAAGGCAGATTTTTAATAAAAAGCATGCGAAGTCTGAGTCTGTCTGTTACATGAAGCAAAAACCCATATAACAGACGACAGTATCCTGGTGGCAAACCCTCTCAGAAGGTGCTCCCTCCCCAAAATCTCTTCAAGCAGCCACCTCGAGTCAGACTTGCAGATTTTTAAAATTTTTTTTATATGTTAGAGACTATAAATAAAGTTGTTTCAAATGTATTTTTTAAGTGCAAAGGCAAATATAATGGTTACATTGGAAAGAGGATTATTTTCCAGAGGGAAATTATGGAAACAAGACAGTGTGGGATATTTCTAACTACCTTACATGAGCTGCAATTCATTTGCAGAAAGAGGGAAAGCTGCGCTAACAGGGATGAAAGGACTGCAAACTGGAGGGTTTAGGGATTCTTCTTGTCTCTTATTCCTGAGATTCTGTGTTAAATAAATCTGTAAAAAAAAAAGTCGCATGGATTTAATTTCATAATTTTCTAAATGAGCATCTTTACAACATCTGTTATATTCTAAAGCATGATTTATTTTACTTGTTACAACTTTCCGTGCAAACACGTATATATACACAAATTAAAATTGTTGCCCTTTTTAAAAAGGCTTGGAGACGATACAATCTACAGAGGAATTAGGAGCATCCAAATAAACTCCTCACCCGTGCAGACCATCGCCGGGACCTCGATGACATTCACTTCAGAGCTAATACCATCTCGAAATGAAATCAAAGTAATTGCAAACCCCGTGGAAGAATCCTGAATGTAATTAAATAAGGGGGGGGGGGAAGGGGGGGGTGGAATCCCTGTAACCTTGGAGGGCTGGCTGGAATCCGGAGTGGAATGTGCTCGCTGCACACCCCACTCGAGTCCCGCGCGCTGGGTGAGAAAATGCCGAGAACGAGCCGGACAAGGTTGGATGTAAAAGCACGTTTGGGCTGAGGATTTTAGCTCGCTCCAGATTCCTGCGGGGAAGCCCGTGGGTTTGGCAGCATCCAGCTGTGAGCTCACACCCAGCACGGCTGGCCAAGGACGCGACACGCGCGCAGGAGGGAGCAGAGCGTGTCCCTGCGTGGGCACCGGGACAGCCTGAGCTGCGAGGCACAGGATGCCATCGAGAGCATCTCTCATCTCAGCCAGCGGGCAGAGCTAAACAGAGCCCCAAAACAGCTTTACCAGACTGCTGCATGAGTCAGTCAGTTCGTTCTATAGAGTGAAAATGATAGAGGTCCTTAATCTCATTTCAACAGGGTTTTTTTCTGAAAATAAAAATATGAAAAATGAATATTTCTTTGAAGAAATAGTGTTGGAGAAGGAAAGAAATCAGCCAGATGATCTCACGGAGTCTGGCACTCTCACAATCAATTTGTGCCAAATCTGAATCTATAAGTCAAAAGCTGTTTATTGATCGGTTTATTATATCGTCCAGGATAATCAAAAAGAGATGTGAAATTACGGGAGACAAACGACACGTTGCGAAGCTGCTCTGGGTAGTTTTGGAAAATAAAGACGGGGAGTTGAATGGGAAAAAAAAAACCTGACAGGAGATAATTGCAATCCTAGAATTGCATCAAGCGTGGAACACATCTCCAGACTGCGAACGTACTGCATAAATAACAGGATTTTTATAGGAGTTCTGTTTGGGCATCGGACAATTCAGTGCATTTCACATGTCTCATTCGCTCTGCAAATCTTAAATTGGTGGAGGGAAGCAGACAAAACATCGAAAACGAATGTGTCTAGAAAAAGACTAATAAAAGTAAAATGCGTCTGTGAAAATAACCTCGGCTGCTCGCTTTTGCGGAAGATGGGTGTGTGTAGGCAGCCTCTGGGAATAATCTAAGACAATGCAGGAGCTTTCAGGTGATCACTCTCCACACGTTATTTCCCGGGCTGAGGTGAATCATTTTGATGTATTCATCACCCAGACAAGCAGGAAGGTGTGTGCGATCATTAAGATTCATTGCAGCAAGTTCGATGGAAACCGTTTGCAAACGGGAAGACAGAGACCGGAAAAAAAAAAAAGTTTTGAAGTCATAGATGATGTTTTTTCCCTTCCTCTACCTCTTAAAAATAAATAAATACATGAACAGAACCCACGGAGATCTGGGGAGCCTCGGGGGTTCGTACTGCTGCCCTCGGGGTGCAGGGGACGTGCCGCGGCGACCCCCGACGGGGCAGGAGCGTGGGACCGGCTGAGGGCCCGTCCCCACATTTCGCTGGGGCCAACCCAAAAATTATCTTGCCCACGTATTTTTCATTCGTGGATTTGTGGCTACTCAGGACGGTCCCGGCTCCGAGCGGCGTCAGCAGGTGCCCAGGTGTGCTCTCCGCGGGGCCCGATCCCGCCTTTTAAGGAGACAGAGCCAGGAGCACCAGAACTGGGGGAAGCAGGGTCTGACCCTGGCCTCCAGGACAGAGCGGGACCCTCTGGGGTCGGGGGTCGCACGGAGGTGGCGGTCACACGGTAACCCCGGAGTCCCGTTCTTCTTCGCAGCGAGGGGCCGTGCATCACCTCCGAAAACCCAGTCTCCATCTGATCCCCTCGATCGCGAGTTTTCTGCATGTAAATCTAACGTCTCTACCAGCGCTCTCCTCCATCGAACCATTCGTTTGTGTTTATTTAAATAATTATTACCTTGGAAAAAAAATCGTTTTAAATCCTTAAGGGCAAAACTATTAATTGCTTTGAGCAGGAAGACATCTGATCTCTCACAACTATCTCCTGCCTCTTGCCAACCAGAATCTGATGGCAAATTAAATACCTGCGCAGAGAGAAGGAGAGAACAACCCTCGGCGGGTGGGAAATGAGACGCTCGTATTATGCAACAACCACGGTTCATTGTGCACTCACTGTCTTAACGAGTGGATGACACCGGTGCGATCAATAAGGACGATTGTCGGGTGACACAGAGGACAATTATAACGCATGATTGCACTTACTGCCTATTTCTCGCAAACAACACGGTGCAACTTTGCTCCAGCGCATCCACCTTCCCCGAGCACCAGGACCGGGCGCTCCCCAGGCTGCGCGTCCCGCGGCTCCGGGCGGGCAGAGCCTCCCGTGCCTGCCTTCCCCTGCCCAGGACTGCGGGACGCGTCCCCCTGGAGTGCCCGAAGGATGCTCCGGGAAGGGTCTCCCTCTCAAACCAGCGGGGAGCTGGTTCCGCAGCCAACAGCTGTCAGCCAAAACGGCTTTGGAAACGGAATCCAAAGGACTCGAGAGAGGATCTAGATCGAGGCGTCAGTAGCCAGCCCTGATCCCTCGGAAGCTCTGATGTTCGGCTCGTTTTAATTCCTTTCTAGCGTCGGAAGATAAACGCATATTACTATTAATACAACGCCTTTCTCTTGGCTCCGGGTCTGTTCTGGGGCAATGCGATGAAACAGTAATCTCCCAACCTCTGACGCATCAAACATTCCCTTAGTGTACACCTCGTTTCGGGGCAAAACTTGGGCTGGATGCACACTGATTCCATTTTCCTGCCTTTCTTTCTAGTCAAATCGTAAGCCTACCTTGAACGACTTCCTCACGCCAGCCTCACGGTGGCTCGTAAAAAAAACCAAACTCATCTCTTTAGAAAACGGGTTATTAAACAAATCGATAATTAAAGGAGAGGGGAATCCTTGTGAAGTTTTCCCTCACAGAGAATAAACGCGATCCTCGCTCCCCGCGAGGGTTTTGTCCCCCGAGATGTCTGTAAAGGACACGGACTGGTGGACTGGGGATACAGGACATCATTCGTGTAAAGATCCGAATGCGCTCCCTCCTGATTTACACCGACAAGGGGGCCGGGGGGTGCTGGACAGCCCCCTCCGCCAAACTGACCATCACCAGCTGTCACGGACTAATGAGGCTGTGGAATTTCGTGGTGGGGATGCTGCTCACGGCCTGATGGATACAGAAGCGAGGATGCTGCGGCAGTGCCTGCCCGACACCTCCCTCCGCCTCCAGGCTGGGAAAAGCGGAGGTGGGCCGAGGGGCAGCCTGGAACCCGGGGGAGGCAGAGGGGGAGGCGGAGCTGGCCGGGACGGGCCGTCGCTGCTGCTGCTGCTGGAGCCGGTCAAACTGCACAGCCACTTCCCCCAGGAGCTTCCCTTTCATCTCCCCGCTCCTGGCGCCTGCAAAACAGCCTCAGTTTGTCTGCAGCGTCTCTCTTCCCCCTGTACTCCCTCCCTCCCCGTCCCGCTCCAGCTGAGAGCCCCAGGACCGGGGCGCCCGCGGCCCTCCCCGGTTCACGGGGGCTGGTGCTGTAGGGGGGCGGGGGAGAGGCAGAGGGGCACAAGGGGTTTCTGAGCATCCGTGGGACCCAGTAGTGCTCGGTGAGGCGGTTTCTGACGGCGGCTCGGAGTTGGGGGTACAGGGGCGAGGGGCCACCCTGAGAGCCGGCCGGGTCCGCCGAGTCCCGACGGCCGAGCCCCGGAGACTGCCCGCCCTGGGAGAGGGGTCTCACCGGGCACACGAGGGGGGAGCTCGGCGCAGGGGAAAGCCCCCGGACTCACGTCGTTTCCCCGGACTGGGAGAATTCCTTGCTGGTCTGAGACTGGGCGACGGCTCTGAGATCCTGGATAGGGGGAAAAGCCTTAATTCCTAGAAATTTCTCCAAACCTCGTCTCGGAGAGGTTTCCGTCCGGACATTCAGTGCCGTGTGGGGCTTCATTCTCTGATGTTTAACTGACAGGAGGAGGAGGAAGGAGGAGAGTAGTGAGAGAGGAGAGAAACCTCCAAGTTCAGACTTTCGACTGAAAATGCACCAACCTCGCGATGGACTAAAGCTGAAGAGGGCAAACGCCATGAGCAAACCCTACCATGCTTTGCTATCCCAGGTGCCTCTGTGGCACCCAGACTAGCCTGGATGGGCCAATTTCTGCTCCGTGCTTCCTAGCACCGAGAGCAGCTTGTCCCTTGGTCCCACTCCTTCCTCCGGCCTCCCGAAGGATGACAGTGCAGAGAAGCCTCTCCAAGCCCACGGGGTCGGTGTGGGAGCTTGCACACCCAGGCCACAACCGGACACCTGGGGAGACAACCTGCACCTAAGGGACGTGATCGGTGTCACCATGACCTGCCCTCCCCGGGCTCTCCTTCCCCAGGCGCCCTTCCAGCGGGCATTGACTTTGGGAGCACGGTATAATTATCTGCAGCATTTTCAGCAGCCCCACAATGGCTTTCCACGGGCGGTGCATTGTTCTTGACACACATACATTGTTCCTGCATGTCCATCAATTCTCATTTACTTGTCACGGTGCAGGAAGCATGGAGAAGGGAAAGGAAGGGAAAGGAAGGGGAGGGTGGGGGAGAGGGAAAAACAACCTCACTGCAGCAGCAGAGCTTGCAAGGCCGAGGCTTCCTGGCTGCTGTCTTGTATCTCTCTGTGAGCATCTCCAGGCAAAGAGATGAGCTCCGTGGGGATAGAAATGCTGGAGAGGCATTAGCTTGTAGCATCGACTATTATTTTCACCCTTGGAGAAAAGCCCGAATCAGGGCTATACTGACTGAAATGTTGCAGTCAGCTTAGTTGGACTGAGGCAGTGAGAGATATAACTTCTCTTTGCAGATCTTAATTTGCTTTAATCCTTAACCCATCGAGGTCTGCAGTAACACTGCCGGGAACAAGTAATGAGTGTGCAAACCCTGCTATTAGTCCCACTGATGTGTGGGGTTTTGTAACACAGCTTCTCGTACACGTCCTCCCACACTCCTTCCCACACCGCAGTCTCATGCCCCGGTCCCAATTTGCTATCCATGGCACCAGGCGAGATGCTATCAGAGCTGGGGCGGCTCAGATACTTGTTGTCTGACCGGGGACATGGATAAGGGCTTTAAGGGGTCGGGAGGACCCCTGGGCCCGGCACAGTCCACTCGGTATAGCCCCATCCTCGAGGTGGAAAGTCGTGATTTGTGTTTGCAGGACTGGGGACTTCCAAGATTGCTGCATAGGTTGGCAGGAAAGTCAGGGGTCCAAATGGAGCAGAAGATGAGCTAATGAAATCCTACAAATGTTATGGAAGGGATATATCCAAAATCGCTCATGGAGCAGAGCAACTGCCCCAGAACCGAGCCCGCAGCTTTGTCTGAGCTGCCCCTGAAGTCAGGGCTTGGGGAGAGAAGTTGTGCCGCACAGACCCGGGCAGAAGCACTGTCGTCTTCCCAGAGTGTTTTGTTTTTTAGAGCCTCAGTTATAATTTCTAACAGTGAAACGGCTCCTAAACACTGCGTTTCCAGGACGTTTAAAAAACAAAAGCGAAAAAAAACACCTGAGAAAGTTGCGGGCGCAGCATGAAATAATGCCCGGTGTAAGATTAAAATAATTATGAAAAGAACAATATGTATTTGCTTTTATCCACGCTGTAATTATAAACGCTTTTTAAAGGATACTCTTTATTCATACCACTGGTAGGAAGTCAAAAAGTGAGAGAATCGCTTTCATAGTACTGGTTTGATACGACTTTTAATTAAGGACTGCGTGCCCCTAATTTATTAAGGCTCATCTATTCATCACGTGTGTAATTGACGCTGGAAAAAAATAATAATTACAGATCTAACCTCTGCAGAGTGGTTTTGCCCGACTTAGGTCCTGCTGCCGTGGAAACGCAAACAACAAAAAACCACCCTATTAGGATGAAAACCGAGCAACGCAAACAGGCTCCAGCGTTTCTCCGCGGGGGCGTTTGGCTGAATGGGGGTCCGCATCCCTCATCCTGCATCCCTCGTCCCGCATTTCCCATCCCGCATCTCCCATTCCGCATTTCCCAGCCCCGCGGACTCGGGAAAGCGACGCGTTTCTGTGGGAGCCCGTGGGGGGAGGCGGGCAGACTCCGCTCCGGGAGGGGCGGCGGGGCGGGGGCGCGGCGGTACCCGACGGGGCGGCGGGGGGCCGGGAGGAGCCGGCCGAGCCCGGGAGGAGATGGGGGGCCCCGGGAGGAGCCGAGGAGACTGGGAGGAGATGGGGGGCCCCCGGAGGAGCCGGGTGAGGAAGCAGGAGGGGCTGGGTGGCCGGGAGGAGAAGAGGGGGTGGGGAGGAGCTGAAGGGGGGCCGTGAGGAGCCAGGGGAGCCCCGGAGTAACTGGCGGGAGGCCGGGAGGAGCCTGGCCGGCGGTGGGAGAGGGAGCAGAGCCGCGATCCTCTGAAGTTTCCTCTTCGCCTCATCATCAGCCTTAATTACCGCGGCGGGTTGGGTTTTTTTTTTCCCCTTGCTTTGCTATGATTACAGCCCTTGGACGGCTCCTTAATAGCAGCGCTCCGCGGGCTGCCCGTGTCATTAACTCCTAATTCAGTCCGGGGGGGGGGAGGAGGAAACACCCCAAACAGCATCACCCAAAAAAACCAGAGGCAGGGACTGAGAGGCGGTTTGGTCCCGCCCCCCGCGCGCCGCGAGCCAATGGCGTGAGTCACCGAGGCACGTCAGGGGCCAGAGCGGGCGCTGATTGGCCCGCGGGGCGTTCCCTCGGCTTCCCAAAGGAGGACAGCGCCGGCGAGCCCCAGAGGGGGAAAAGGGGGGCGGCCGGGCCCGCAGCGCCTCACTCGCCGGGCAGAGGCGCCGCGCAGCTCCAGAGCTCCCTCCGCACCGCCATGGCTTCTCCTTCCAAGGCGAAGGAGGTCTTCTCCTCCGACGAGGAGGGCCCGGCGGCCGGCGGCGCCGAGGAGCACCACAAAGTGAAGGTGTCCAGCCTGCCGTTCAGCGTGGAAGCGCTCATGTCCGACAAGAAGCCCCCCAAGGAACCGCCGCTGCCCGCGCCGAGCGGCAGCGCCGACGGGGCGGCCGTGGGCACCTCCAGGAACCTGCTGCTGTCGGGCCACGGGTCCCGGGACGCGCACAGCCCCCCCGGGGCGCTTACAAAAACCTTCGACACCGCCTCGGTCAAGTCGGAGAACTCGGAGGACGGCACGTCCTGGATCCAGGAGGCCGGGAGATATTCCCCGCCGCCAAGTGAGTGCCCGGGGGAGCGGCGGGGGCTGCGCGGGGAGCGAGGGCGGGCGGGCGGGCACTGCTCCGGCCCCGGGCTCCGAGCACCGAGATGCCCCGGAGCACGCGAGGTAGAGACGTGTAGGTCTTATATTTCATCGTAAATTTTATATTCCCATCCCTGGAAGTGGTCAAGGCCGGCTTGGATAGGGCCCTGAGCAACCTGGTCCAGTGGAAGGCATCCCTGTCCACGGCAGGGGTTTGGAAGGAGATCATCTTTAGGGTCCTTTCCAACCCAAACCATCCTGCGATTCCATCATATTTTGTATATGTATTCATATCTACGCGTGTGTAATTTTTAGGTCTATGTTACATATTTTTTCGTATGTATGTTAGGCTTATATATTTATATGGTTATGTGTTTCTACATTTATATATATATATATGACTATATGTATATATATAAATATATACTGCTTTCAAAACCGTAGAAAGATCAGAAAATACCATGGACCATCTCCCTTTCCTGACACGCTGCTCTCCGGCTGCCGGTTCGTCCATTTAGATTATCCATTGTAGCAACAACTGGATTTTCTCCCTGATACCTTCTGCCTTACATGGTGCACAGCAGCCTCTTAAACCCGGGAATTGTCCCTTCCAGCCTTGTGCGCTCTCTCCGCGCTGGCTCCCGCCGCCGTGACTCCCGACACGGGGTTGTTCCTCTCTCCCTGGTTCCCTGCAGCCTGTCAAAGTTCCCCGATCTAGGCCTGACCTCTTTACCCCCTGCGATCTCTCCCGACCCCGTCCCCACCGCCTTAGGGACACGCGATCCGGAGGTGACAGGTCACTTCTTAAACCCTTTTGCACTTCGAGCCGCGCTGCTGTGCCTGCGCTGAATCGCATTTCGCTTCGGTGAGATCCCTTAAAAAAACGGGGGGGAAATTGCTTTTAAGAAATCAAAACCCCCAAAACTACCTCCAGGAGAAGGAGAAGAAGCATCCGGGCGATTCTGGGCTTTCTGCCTTCCCACGGCCCGGAGCCGTGGCGGCCGTACACCTGTATCAGTGGATCGATCCGCTCTCCTCCGCGCATCCCTAACTTGCCTGATGGAAATTAAGTACTCTGCTTTATTTGAGTTAGAGACTCTACAGAAGCAAACTGTTGAACCAGACAGTCTCGCATTATTTGCTCCTCAATCTAATACTGCAAGAAGGAAGTTTAGTGCTATTACAGTTCCTCTTTTTTGTTGTTGTTTGTTTGGGATTTTTTGTTTTGTTTTGGGTTTGGTTTTGGGAGTTTTTTTACCAATCATTTCGATCTGGCTTTCATCCACTTCCTTTCGTTTACTGCCCCCGAATTAATTTGATTTCTATCATGCTGGGAGAGGGCCCGGGAGAGGGCAGGAGGAAAGCATCCTGCCCGTGGCATTCCCTGTGTAGCTCCAATTTCCAATTTTCGTATACCCTCAAGTATGCTGAAAAAGCATGAAAAGAAGTGTGTGCTTCTACCCGGACCCCCTTCTCTAAATCTGTCTGAAACCCCAGACTTAGACAAGGCCTAATATTCTCCCTCTACATTTCCCCCCCCCCTCGAAATTCCTCTCCTTTCTCTTTTAAATCGGCTGTTCTCGAGATCTGCAAAATAGTTTCATAAAGGACTTTAGTAGCTGGGAGTTCTGGTAATTTCAGCGGGATTTGGGGCAAAAACCGATAATCAGGGAAGGGAAGGTCCTTCGGCCTCGACCATCTCCTTCATTTCCCACCTCCTGGTGTTTGGCCGCTCAGCAGGAGGCAATGACCAGTTCTCCCTCAGGAATACCATCTCTCTGTGGAGGGTTTCGACTTTAAAAACAGCTCCTCTATTTATTATTATTAATATTATGGGTAGAATGAACTGGGGAAAAAGTTGTAAAAGTTAGAGTTTTGAGCAACACGGAGAGGGAACCCTCTCCAAATGATTATTTTTGTCCGACATTGCCCAGAAAAGAGAGGATAGATAGAAAAAAAAACCCAGCGAAACAAATCAGTGCAGCGAGGGCTTGAGGACTGGAACGGGATAAACGCAATTGCAGAGTCTGCGGTGACGACCGTCCCTCCTGCTTATCAGAGTTCGACAGTCACTTGGGGGATGGTGAGGGAAGAAGCCCGGGAACGCTTGGGTGTATCCCGGGGAAAATATTTATCCGGGATTTAATTTAAAAGCATGTTTTTGTGGTTTCCCCCGTGTGTAACAGCAGTCGGGACGGGTCGAGCTGACTCGACAGCCGGGAAAGGCTCTGGGATGGGGATTGACGGTTCCCCCTCTAAACCCTGTCCCTGCTGGAAGCAGCCCGGTAGCTGGGTCTTGGGAAAATTTCACTTAGGGAAAAGAAACAGGTTGTGTTTAAAAATAGAGTAGAACAACAGGGTGACCAGCAGTGAATTTAGGGTCCATTTAGTGTAGTTTTAATTTAGCATAGTTTTAGAAGTGAACCAACTGTCACAGTGAGCACCTTAATTATTGGAATGCCCTGGTGTGATCACAAGACAGTATCTGACAAGTTGTTTTCTAAGAGGGCTTTGTTTTCAGTATCTAAAGGAAGGATAATAAGAGAAGTTTAATTTTTTCCACTGTAACTGTTTTCTCCCTCACCTTTATGAACTTTTGAACACTTTCCTTGTGGGATTTTTTAATTGCATGATATGTACTTAAACAGCTTCTTGGTCCAGCCTATTTTAAAAAGTAGAAGAGGAAAGTGAAAGGAGTCCAGAAAAAATAACGTGCAAATACTGACAAGCATTTGAACCAGACACTATAGTGTGTACAAAATTTAGCAGCCTCTTTAGAGCAGGCTGTGTGTCATTTGCTGTATCAAGCTGGGGAGCCAGGGTGACCTGCCCCGGGAATTATGCGAAACACAGCCAAATTGCTCAGCTTTTGAAGTTAGCTGTATGCTTCTTATTCATTCTTTAGATTGTAAAATTATTAGTGAAATGCAAAATTAATCTAAAGACCTAAACTGATCTCAAGTCAGCCGTGTGCCATTTCGGGTACATGTGCCTAACCCGGTTGGGGTTTAAGGCAAGCACAAAAGGTGGTAGATTTCCTGACTTGTATTGGCTACAAATGCTGCAGTTATGAGGCTTTTTGTTTTCTTTTAGTTTAATTAGCAAATATAATAAAACCCAAAATTGTTGAATGAAAAGTGCACTGCTTTCTTGGTTTTGTTGATACTTGTTGAGAATCAGAAAATACTCGCTGAAAAGAAAAGTTAATAAGCAGAGGAAAAACTCCCTCTTCAAGAAGAAATATCAATAAAAATGCCTAGTTAGTGAAGCCAAAAAAATTGTCAGACCCACTCCTTCAGCTATCAGAAAAAAGATAGGGTGCTTAGTGGAGCTGGGCTGGGCTCTTCTCTTGCTCCACTGTCCTTTTGTGAATCTCCTGCCTTTGCGATGTTTGTGCTGTGCTTTGCTGGAGTTACACCTCCAGTTCTGCAGCTACCAAAACAGCTGGTTTGTGTGCTCTAGACCCCTATGATGTGACTCCTAAAGTGATCCGTGAATCCCTTGTGCCCTATCTACCCTTTTGAAATCGCTGAGCCAAAATTTTGCTTCCCAGGACATCTGCTGCTTTTACCAGAAAAAGATTTCCAGAGCCACTTGCAAAAGGATCCTCTGTTTTCAGGGTCTCACTTGGAGGCCCATCAAGCACAGCATCTCTGCAGAGCACCCAGGTCTCCTTGCTTTTGTGATAACTGGCCTTTCCCTTCCTTGCAGGACACCTGAGCCCCACTGCCTGCACCCTGAGGAAGCACAAGACGAATAGGAAGCCCCGAACCCCGTTCACCACTTCCCAGCTGCTGGCTCTGGAGCGCAAGTTCCGCCAGAAGCAATATCTGTCCATCGCCGAGAGAGCGGAGTTCTCCAGCTCCCTCAACCTCACAGAGACCCAGGTCAAAATCTGGTTCCAGAATCGGAGGGCCAAGGCCAAGAGACTGCAGGAGGCTGAGCTGGAGAAGCTCAAAATGGCAGCGAAGCCCATGTTGCCATCGGGGTTCAGCCTCCCTTTCCCCATCAACTCTCCCATCCAGGCTGCCTCACTGTATGGAACATCCTACCCTTTTCACAGACCTGTGCTTCCTATCCCTCCTGTTGGACTCTATGCTACTCCCGTTGGATATAGCATGTACCACTTATCCTAAGAAGATCAGAAAGACAAAGTGACAGTAAGACAGACTTCCTGGTGGATCATGTCCAGCCCTGAGAAGGCAGTACCCCAACCAGTACTGGCCATTCCTTCTGCACGCTTCTATCTGCCATCCTGAGTGTATGGGAGTTTGTGCTAGCAAAGCAAGGCATCCTGTATGCTACAGGTTGGGCGTCTTCTGAGAGTGCTCTGAGCACTCAGAGTCTGATCCTCAAAGAAAAAAAAATTGTAAAAACAAACAAACAAAAAAGAGAGAAAAAAAAATATTTGAGCAAATGTAGGGTTTTTATACAGTGCACGTAAAACTAGACTAAAACAGAACGGGTGAAAAGGCAATTTTATCTTATGGAGGCAGAGATTTCCTGACACCTTCCTGACGGGGCCCAACACAGGTTTAAATTTAGAGGGGTGCGTGCCCTCACACCACACTCTAAGTTGCCATCACTTAGTATGGGGGCAGTGGGGAGGGAAATAAAAAGGTATAATCAACGTTTTGTTGTTTGGTTGTTTTTTTAAAGAAAGCAGAGCCTGTAGGTAGAGACACCATGTAAATAGAAGCTAGACCCAGTAGAGTCTCAGTGAAGTTCAGAGCCAGCAAATTCCTGCATTTCTGAGGGTAGAGAAAATTTTTGCATCCCAAACCTCGTCAGATGAGTGCAACAAGATGAGCATCAGGGTGCCTAAATGTAGAGTCCAGCTTTATCCACCATGGCTCCTGTAATGCCTTTATTTGTATAAATAGCTTCAGCATTTGTAAAGCACTGTGAGGGGAAATAAAGTGCAAGGAGGGGTTATTAGGCAGTCTGGTCTTTATCTCTTCCTATTGGCATGCTTTGAAATGTTTGGCTACAGCCAGGTAATCTTGGCTCTGCAGTGTTCTTTGAAAACCGGGAGAGAGGGAAGGAAGCTTTCTGGGGAAAGAAGACGTGGCTTGTTTCCACAGTGGTGGAGAGCAAAGGATTGTTGAACAATTCTGGGAGATGTCTGGGGGTTTTATTAGTATTTGCAACAGCCTGTATTAAACAGAAGAACCCTCCTGAGTCTTCCTCTTCTTTCCTTGCTAAGGATGCCAATATAAGTGACTCATGCTTCAAGCCCTTCTAAAGAGAGATCCAGGTATCACAAACAATCATCCCTACAAGTAGGACGGTGGGGTGCCAAGAAACTGCATAACCTGTCTGTCCCTGTGGGACTGCCGAGTGCTGGCAGTAACTTCCCCAGGCTTCTTCTTATAACTATTGTATTATGTGTATTACTCTTGCTAAATTTTATGAGGAAGTTACACCAAAGGCTGTGGAGCATTGAAGTTGGAACTTCTCCTGGATTTATTTTCTTAGCATGCTGTTGTGGAAGAAAGAAACAAAACAAAAAAAATCAGAAAAAAAAATGGAAAGAAAAAAAAAAGCCACGAGGTTTTGCTGGTTTTCGTTTGTTTTGACCCAGACACTGATGCTGTCTGGGACCTACTATAGATGAACTTCCTCTTTCTCTTCCCCTCACCCCTAATCTTCCATTATAGGAGAGTCCCTTTGAAAGGGATGCCTTGTACAATTTTATATATTTTATTGAAGATTTATTATTTCTTATCTCTTATTTCAAATTAAATTAAAAAAGAAAAAACATGTTTAATCACGTGTGGGTCTGTTAGTGTTTGGAGTCCTTTAAAAGGTAACTTCTCTCCGTGTGTGTTTTGCACCGCTGGGTCAAGTTCAAAGGAATGTTTGGGTTGCCTTTATGATTATTTCCCCTTTCTGAATCTGAATTAAAGCCAAATTTGCAGCACATGAAGGTGAATTGCAAGTCAACAATTCGAAGTCGAAAGCCAAACCTTTTATGAGGTTTCCTTGTTTTTAACAACCACTTTTAGGCGCCTCTGTTCTTTACAACATCATACTCCGGTGATGTCTCCATCGCTTCTCTTAGCTCATGTGCCTTCCTCTTTGGCTTGGAACTCTCCCTCCGACTCACCTTTCCATTGACCTCATCTCTGGGCTTTGGTGGGAGACTAATCTCGGCCCCCACAGTAGTTGGGTGGCAATTTGGAACAGGTAAACCCTGCCAGGGGCCACGCAGTACTTCAGTCCAGTTGCGTTTCAGGGCGCTCGTGTGCTGTCGGCACTGTCCCGTAGTTTTCGGGCCAGGCTCAGAGAGCAGGTGCCAGACCTTTCTGGCAAGGGGGTCTCGGGTCTGCTCAGACAAGAGAGGTCAGGGGGACCGTGTTACACCCAAATCCTATGCTGGCCCAATGTAAATGCCGTCATAGGAGGATCGTTGGGATTAGGAGTAATGCTTGGCGTTCCCGCTGTGGGGACAAGGTGTGTTTGCCTGTGCTGGGACAGCTGGGTGGTTTAACCCGGGTGCGCTCTCCTCGCTCCAGTCGCGGGGCTCCCGAAGGCACAGCGCTCCCGGCTCCCGCCGAGAGGAAGCACCGCGGCGGCGCTTCCCGGTGGGCACAGCCCGAGGGGCCGCCCAGCCCATCCCGCCTGGCTCAGCATCCCGCCGGATCGGGCCGCTGCTGGGCGAGAAGGAAACCTCAAGGCGGGGAAACATCCCGCGATCTGGGCTCTGGGGAGGGGACTGCGGGACGGGGGAGAGGCTCGGGGAGCGCAGGGCATCGCGGAGCTCACCCTGCTCACCCAACTCCCGACTCCGAGAAAAACCCCTGTTACCCTTCTCGCTTCGCAACTGTAGGGAACAAAGATGGGGGAACCTAATATCCATGTAGACTCTTCAAATTACTGCCGCATAAAAACCGGAACCAACCGCTTCTTTCTCGAATTCCCTTTTCTTGAAGCATCATCCCCCTATATACAGGGCAAGGCGAAGCCCCCTCTCCCCTGTCCTTCCCCGGCCGGTTGTCCCGAGTGCTTCCTTAGCTGGGCCGGGCTATAAATAAACCAGCGGTATTTTTTAACCTTCAGTATAAATCAGCTGTGTCAGGGATTACAGCTAAATCTTTTCGCTGGAAATTCTTTGAGCGCAGGAGCTTTGTGTGTGTTATGATAGATCCTTAAATGGATACAGATTTATTGCAGCACACAAGGGTGTTGAAGGAAAAGCTTCCAAATCTCGGTTACAACCTCTGCTATGGGAAAGGCAGGACGGATCCGTGACACCTTCTCCGAGCTTGCGGATGGCATGACAATTCACCCTGCGCCCATTATTAACTTGTTCCAATTAAAGCCTTCAGAAAGGCCGAGTTAATTGAGTATTATATTTTATTAGGAGGGAGGTGTCAAGCTTTACTCATGAGACTTCATCATCGGCCTAATGGGAGCTGCCCCGCAGGCAGATCTGTAACTGAATAAATTACAGCAAGGCAGGGAAATCAGAATGCTATCATTAAAAGAGATGCACTTACTGAAATTCCTCCCCCACTTTCGCAAGAGGCTGTGGAGGTGTGGCTTTAATTAGTTATTTTAATGCAAAGTTAAATTGTTCCCAAAGTATTTTCTGACACAAAGCAGATGCGATGATTAGAAGTTGAGTGAGACTGAAAGGAGTTGGCATCTGTTCCAGGTACATCTATATGTTTTAAATTCCCAATAGAAAGTGAAAAATAATTAGAGCAATAAATAATAAACATTAAAAACAACGCGATAAATTATCCCGATCCTTAAAATCCGGACTTGCTGAGCGGCAGCTCAGGCCAGCCGGGCACAGAGCGGCTCTCCGGGGACCTTCATCACCAGGGATGGATTTGTTGACATAAACATTTGGGATTGGGCTTTCTGGTTCGCTACGGCCAAGCGTTCATTGCTTAAAGCCACGGGTGCTCCGAGCCCGCATTTCATGTTGTCACATTGCCTTGTCAAACCCCGGAATTCCTGCATTTTACGGGGAAGGAGGAAAACTGGCTGGCTGGGAGCGGCGCGCCCAGGAGCTCGGGGGTTTCTCTCCGCCGGACCCTCGCTGCGGGGCCGGGGGCAGCGGGCACCCAGCTCTGGGGGCAGCGGAGGACCCCAGACCCCACGGGCCGCACCGGTGGTGATGTGGCCGCTCCCGGCTGGTCATCGGCTCCCAGTACCGGTTCCGGGCAGCGGGGGCTCCGCTCAGGAGCGGACACCTGCCCGGCGGCCCCAGCGCAGGATGCGGGGGCTCAGGTGCCCCCCAGAGCGGGCAGAGCTGGGCGGCGAGCGGAGCCTTGGAGCATCCCGGCCACAACAGCCCTGCAGCAGCATCCCGGCTCCCGGCCCCTGTGCGGACTGCCTGGCTCAGGCACCACCGCCCCGGGGGATTTACACGCACTTTTTTACACGCATTCACACCCCGTGCGGGGACGTGCGTGTCTGTGCGCTCGCACATCTCCGTAGCGGTGAGCTGTGCACCCCGCATTTCCATACAGTGCCTGCGCGTCTCGTCACACAAGTAACCACAGGCACCCGAACGCCCCATTTGCGCACACCTGGGACTTCGCAGGATTTTTGGGGTGAGTGCTGGACGCGCACTGCAGGAGGAGGGGAGCTCACGGAGGGTGTGGGTGACAAAGCACGACCCACCCGCCTAGAAAATGCCAACCTCTCCGACCCCCCGTGCTTGCGGTAGGGGGCTTCAAGCCATGCACTCCTTCCCCCGGGTGCGCGCAGCTCCCGCGCATGGAGCCAGAGGGTCCGCGGAGCAGCCGCGGTGGATCCAGCTCCCACCCCCCCCGGTGGATCAGAGAGGAAAGTGAGCATTTTGCTTTCTCCAAAGTATATTTACCCTCTCTATTTATGCCCCGCTTAGTATTCCCGAAGACAAACGTGGGTCTCTTTATTAAAAAAAAAAAAAAAAAATCATTACACGGGACAAAAAAAATCCGCAAACAAATAAAACCCAGCATTCTTCCACTGTGACTGTGTTTCTCCCGTTCCTACGATCACTATCAGCCACGGAGACTTCAAAATGCCTTTTCCGGGGGTCACTTTGGAAGTTAACCTACTTTCGGCAGCGCCCACATTCTTGGCGTAGGAAGTCCCTCTCGCAAAATAAAAACAAAGAGGTTATTCCGATTTTTGTTTTTCCATTGCAGAGCAGGGGGCATATTTTTCCAGTCAAAAGCATTAGGGATCTCAGGGAAACTGCATAGCTCATCCCAGCACTGGGAAACCCAGGGGTGAGCCGCTATACGGTTCACGCTCCCTTTCGCTGCCGGACCCCGCCGCAGGGAAAGAGAAGGGGAACACTTTGGGGTCTTCTTTTGTTGTCGTTGAGCTTTTTTGTTTTGGCTTGTGGTTGACTCCCTTAGTCCCTCGATGTGTGTTTCCCACCGTAATCCGTAAGGCATTTGGCGGGTGCTACCAGCAGTTCCCAACTAGTGGCACGCAAGGAATAAAAATCTTTCCATCCATTATATTTCAGTCTTTTAACACCAGAACAATTCTGTCCCTGCTGTTTTAGTGGAAATACCGGTCTATAAAGCTGCAATTGCAGTATATTTTAAAATGCTACCATTTTTAAAGGGGATTGGAATAATTCTACTTTGCTTGGGAAAGCAACGTATGTGCGATTAACATTTTATAACACTGTTCAAGGAAATTAAAAACATTCTGTGATCTTCTTACCGTAAAGGCAGGTCTTTTTTGGCAAAATGTTTTGTATATGTATTTCTTAGATTGCTGTGTTTTGAATAAGTAAGAATCTCGTAAAGAAAAAAAACCCACGTTCCTTAAAAGTATGCGCTACCCGTTTTATTAAACTGATTATGCTAGCGTTTAACTCAAAAGTTTGTTTTAAGTAGGAATATTTTCCCAGACGTGTAATGGATTGCTTGAAAACAGAATTCTTTGCTTTTTAATGACCTGTAATGGCCAATTCATTTCAACTGCGCTTATCAAGGTGCTGTGTTGAATAACAAACCGGTTCTTGAAAACAAAAAAGTCGTAATGAAAAATAAGCAGTCAGAATAATCTCCCATCTCCGAGCCAAAAAAATGCAATAAAATTAATTTAAGACTGTCAAAACATCAAAGCTGAGAAAAGGAGCTGCTAAAATAATGTCTCTTGATAAGGAAATAATAAAAACACACCAAAAAATGTCTACTCAATAAACTCCACTGGATTTGGGGGTCTGTGCTATATTTTATTTGGTGATGAAAGCACTTTGATGTCACTGTATTCCAAACAATTATTATTATAATTTTAAACAACCTGGTGTTTTCCATTACTAACGGCTTACGCTTTGAAGTTACACCTCATAATTTCTTAAATTAAATAAATCATTTTAAGTTTGCACTGGGAGCCTTTTAATAGCAGAGAAAGGAATATCATTATCTTATTGAGAGGCAATTGCAGTGGCTCCAGTTTGGCTGTAGCTGGGGGCAAAGTGGTGCACTATAACAGACATACTTTATTAGCCTCCCATAACTCTTGAAAGAACATTTTTATATTTTCTTTGATTCCCCCCCCTCCCCCTCTTGTTTTAAAGCTGTCCCAACCTTTAATTACTGCCTAATATGAAAAGCATTATTTTTTAATGCTGTGTAATTTACCAGAGGCAATAGGCCAAGTTAACAATTGTTTATTAGGGTTGCTGTTTCACACAGGGCAAAGAATGCTGTTCCAAACCCAACTTTTCATGGGTGGTTGCACTAATTAATACAGTGTCTGAGGCTCCTAGGGGGTTTTTAATATTAAAGCCTATGGGGCGGAACGGTTTTTAGAAGTCCAGCTCCTGCTGACGTCCTCCTCCCCTCCCCAGTGATTTCTGTTGCTTTCAAGCTGTTTTGATCCGAGGGAAAAGTCGACAGCAGGAGGGGAGCGCCCTCCGAGCCGCCCCGGCCCCGCGGTGCCCCGGCGGGGGTGGCACCCCCGCCCCGCCGAGCCCAGCCCGGCGCCCGCCCCGGCCCGGGGCGCTGCCGCGGGGTCGCGCTGCCCCCCCTTCCTCCCGGATCCCCCCCGTGCCCTCGCTTTGATTTTCCTCGTGGAGTCGCCCTCGCTGTAATTCAGGACGGGGCGGGCGGTGCCGGCGCGGTGGCTCCGAGCGCACGGCGGGACCCCCGGGGTCTGGCACGGCGGGGGCTCAGCGGAGCCGGGAGCGCCCGAACCCCCTCGCACTCCCTCTCTCTCTGCTGGAGTCGAGCAGGAAACAAGGCTGCTTCGGGGAGCGGGGGGGAATGTGTGTTTTTTGGGGGTGCTGCTCCAGAGAGCTCAGCAGGGCTGATCCGTGAGATCTTCCTGGAGCATCAGCCGGCTCGGCAGCGCAGCGCTGCGACCTCTCCCGAGGCGCTGACTTGAGCCTGGGAGCATCCCTGTCCCCCACATCCCCGATGTGCCCCTGTCCCAGAGCGCTCGGCGGGTACTCAGCTCCCGCGGGTGCAGGAGGATGCTGCGGGCAGGGACACCCCTGTCCCCGCGCTGGTCACTGCCCCATTCCCATCCTCTCCAAAGGGAGACACGGGACATCCATCAGCTTGATAAATGGGGGTTACTCACTCCTGTTCTTCCTGCTAGTTTATTTTCTTAAACTACCGGGCAAAAAGTGTAATGACGGAGCAGACAAACACACTAACAAACAGACGACAGCTTTATGGATGGAGCTCAGCTCCGAGGGCTGAGGGGTGTTAAAATCCGAGCTCCGCCGCTTTGCCCATTCTCGCTCCAGCTCGGGTCACTTCAGCCACTTCCAAAAAAAAAAAGAAAAAAAAAAGAAAGCAGTCTTGGCTGAGCTTTAAAGGAGGAGACACTTACGGATTTATTTTATGGGCTGACCAGGACTGCTCTCCCTGCTCCCTTCGCCGTTAGCTCAGGTCCTTTGCAAATCTAATCTGCTCGGCTCCTTTGCTATTTTTCATGTTGGACCCATGCGTTTCTCCGCTAAGCCTTTCTCCTTTTTGATGTAGCGAGTCAATTGAAGAATGTTGGTCTCGGTTATCAATCACCCAGCTGGGGCTTAAAGGGCTCGGGCTAATCAGATTTAATTGCTCATGTAGCGCCACTCCTGCCCTGGGCCACGACCGACTTGCTCAATTAAACCCCAAATACCTGCAATCAATAAATAAGGAATGACAACACGTTTAAGGGATTTATCCAGCAAAGGAATTGAGCTGGAAACAGATTACAACAGAAAAAAGACCTTTTTATAATTAAACGTACACCTCTTAGAGAGGGAAAAGCTACGTAAAAAAAAAAAAAAAAAAAAAAAAAAAAAAAAAAAAAGAGAGAGAGAGAGAGAAGGAAGAAGAAAAGAAAGGAGAGAAAAGATAAAAAAGAGATCTTGTTCCCTTTGCCCGAGGAAAGGAGACATGCGGGCTCTGCCTTCCAAGAGGCTATTCTTGATCACTTATTAGCTTATTTCTGGCCCAGCAAAGTCCGGAGCTCCACTCGATGCCGGGATCTGCAGCGCCCGCCCCGCGTCCCGCTCCCGGACGGACCGGTTCCCTCTTTTCCCGTCCCTTCCCAGCAGCCTGCGGCCACTGCCTCAGCTTTCCTCTCAGATCAGTGTTTTCTGCTCAAATCCCCTGGCTAACGGAGTGAGGCGTCATCGTTTCTGACGACGGGAAAATGTTAGTCTCGATCTGCTTGGAAAAAAAAAAAAAAGGAGGGGGAAGATTCGCTTTTCCAGCTTCTTGTTTGGAACATAGCAGTAATTGGCTGAGATCAAATAGCGCTGAACATGCATAAATAATCCTTTTTGGCATATTTGCAATTCCTTTTTTACTTTTTTAAATTTATTTTTTTTAAGATCTGCTTTGAAAATGGCAGATAAAAGAAGAGTTTGCAATCAATACCAAAGCATACTACTTTTGATCATCCAGGTATTCTCCTGTCCATGGTTTCTGCACTGGCAGCTGCTGTCTTTTATTGGTATTAAGTTGTAAGATTGCCTCTTCAGCTGATCTTCTGTCAATGCTCATGGAAAGAGCAACAAGGGAAAACAAAACAGAGGGACGAGAAGCTGTCCACCAGCCTGGAGGAATTCGAGTGGCACTTCTGCTCTGCAGTCACATCCACCCTGTACTGAGGTGGACGTGTCAAAGCTTGTGATTCACAAGCTGAATTGGACCCTTTGGGTCTCAGAACTCTCTGCACTCCTTAGGAAAACCAACCACACCAAGCTGGGGAGGAAACTGGCCAGGACCATGGTTAGGTATCATTTCACACCCCTAGTCCCAGGCTGGGGAGGAAACTGGCCAGGACCATGGTTAGGTATCATTTCACACCCCTAGTCCCAGGCTGTAGGAGCTGCAGGTGCCACCACACTGCCAACACGGCAGCTCTGGGCAGGATTTGAGCACAGTGAACAGGTTAGAGGGAATTGTCCATCTGAGGAACTTCTTTTCCTCTGCACGTCCCATCCCCTGAACAGCTCAGCCCTGAGCTTTGTTCCCATTAAACATGTCTGTTAATTACTCAGCAGTGGTCATCTTCTGCACTGGGTGCAGGGAGTGATGCAGTTTTCCCATGGTTACCACTGGAATACAGACTAACCCTAATGCAAACCTGCCTGTAACGGTGCCACTCCAGAGCCACCTCTGCATGTTTGGTGGCTGATCTGTAAGACAATCTCTGTGGGAAATGAAGGTAAAAATCTTCATAGAAGTCAAGGTGTTGATTAAAAAACCCCTTCAACTGTCAAGGGAATATTTCTGTAAGGACTTCTGTTTGTTTGTTCCTTAGCTTGGTTTCCTAAGGAAGCCAGGATTATATGATCAAACTGTTACAGCCTTTTGAACTCCTGGGCCAACTCCAATCAAAATTGACAAGGGGGCAGAGGTCTCAGAAATAATCAGGTTTCTGTGATTTTCGTGAAAATAGACTGCTGGATAGCAGAGAGACAGATCCTGTTAAATCCCTACTAAGGCTGTAACCAGAGCTCAACTCTTAAGAAACACCAGAGAAGCTAAATGAGAGCGAGCAAACATTACACTTCGACCTTGGCTGTTGGAGACAACAGCTACGAGACACAATTGCCAAAAGTAATGTGTTTTGCTGCTTGAGGAAATACTTATTGGTTGTATTAATCTTTACCACTTTCTGGACCAATCTGCCCTTTGACTTGGAGAGCAGCAGAACATCAAAGGGCAGATCTAGGCACTGGCAGAGTCTTCTGGGTTCCCATGCCATGGTTAACAGCCGTGGTTAACAGCATCATCCAGGACAGCAAACGGCACAAACACCTCCCCTACCCTGGAGGAAGCCTGAAGCTTGGTTGTAGCCCAGGATGTCAGAAGATGAGTTGTCCATGAGTTTGTACAACAGAGGTTTTTCCCTCATCATTGTCTATGTTCTCTCTTTCCAAGTCATGTGGAAAGCCGCATTATGTTTCTAACAGATTGATCCAAATCCTGTCAAGTAATGAGGAGGAGAGAAAGAATAAAAATCCTCACAGCTACTTTGATGAGCCTCAAAGCAGGATCTGGACATTTTTCTAAAGTAGTAAAATAGATCAAGGAACAAATTAAAGAGTTTTATTTAAATTATGAAACTCAAGCTGATAGCTTTGCCTGTAAGAAGCTTCTTGCACTCTTAATCTAGCCTGAAAATTAGTTCTATTAATTCATGTTTGATACAACTAATATCCAGCTGATGCTGCATGGCACTTACTTTTGAGGTTGGGATGTGCAACCATGCTTCCAGCTTTAGGCAGATGATGCCAGTAGGAAGACGAGTGGTACAGTAGGAGGTGCAGATGGGAAAATAGACCCATTCGCAGGAGACATTTGAAGTCCTATTCCAGAGAGAGCACAGTTCCTAACTCTGCAGCAAAGGGCAGTGGCCAGCATTCTACACTGCTACAAAAGCAATGAGGCCTTCCCTGGCAAGCCAACTGCAGAATGAGACATTTCCTCCTCGCTGATGCCAAGTCAAACTGGGACATTTTGGAATTAGACATGTTGCCAGCTCATGGCTGTCTCAGAATCTGAGCTGTCATTTATTAAAATAAATGTTTTTGTTGTCACTGAAAGTACTCCCAACACAAGAGATTTTCTAAGCCTGTATAAAGTCAGGTCTTACAGTGCCTTGGGGAGAAAGAGTTTTTCTACTCTATGTCATTGCATTGTTAATTTTGAAGCCTAAGGAAGGCAAACCAGAAAGTGTTTCACCACCCACAGACGTTCAAGATTTGAAGAACTTTATTGAATGGCATCTCACTTCAGCATCAGACACAGCCAAATTGGGGATAAACTAAAGGAAAACTTAGGAAAAATAGAACAAGGGAAAACAAATACGACCAGATTCCTTCCAGAGCACACAGCTGCCTACACATACTCCAGCTAATCCCTCCTGGCAGATTTCCTCTTTTTCCCAGTTCTGACCATTTCCTTTATTTTAAGACTTTTTTGCTCTTTGAGGTGAATGGGGAGAGGAAAGGAGAAAGGATGAAAACAGGGAATGCCACGAAAGTCTGTTTTAGGCAAGACTAGAATAATCTAAGAGCATTACAAATGCAAAACAATGTAGGGAATGAGAGAGATGGAAAGGCCACATGAAACTGGCCAAGGGATGGCCTCACCAGGGCATATAGAAACTGGAGTGGGAGCAGTTTGTGAAGGAGCAGCAAAGGCCAAAGATCAAATCACACAACATGAAGTCACCAATGAATTAAAAGAATAAAAAAATCCCCTAAATATCTGAACTGGCCTATTTATACCCAATTTCTGTCCTCCAACGCACACAAACAAAAAATCCTGAATATATTACAACCATTATTGGTACATTCTAAATTTGACTTCAAGCCTGTTCATGTATGATGAAGTAAGGGTCATTCCTCCCTCTAGTTTTCGTCCTAAACAGGGAACTGTGAGGGTATGATATCTGCAAAGTGCTGGTTTTATGTAGCATGCTCTTTGGCTGAGAGATTATGTATGTTGGAGGAGAGAAGAAACTGTCTATTAGGCTACTTTCCAGCAAGCTTTTATCTGTCCAGAGCAGCAAGAACAGCTACTGGGAAACACCATGTGATGAGGTTGCCATAGAGGAAAGAATGTCTGCTTAGATATCCCAATCCACTGTCTTTAAGGGGTGTAATTTACTTTTAGGAGCTGCAAGTTAGTTTTCTAATCTGTAGGAGGACAGATCCCTGGAATAAAGTCAGAAGGAATGGTGCTCTTGTATTTCTCTAAGCTCTAGAGATATCACTGATTGATTGTCTGAGGGACCAGGTGGTTCTTTCCCATCTTGTGTGGCTGGAATAACAGCACGGTGGATTCCAGCTCCAGTTCCCATGAGTTGCTCAAGCCTCTGAAGTGAAGTCCATTACCAGAGAGAGGTAGAAACACTGGATTTATTTTCAGTGTGGTCTTAGTCTTACCCTTCCCTCCTTCTCCCCTGAGAGCACCCAGGCTGTGTGCGATGGAGGTGATTGGAGACGTTACAGCCTCCAGCTCTCTGCCTCGCCCCGCTCCCAAAATTTGGCAGAAGGGAACGTGTGTGTCTGTGCTTCAGCTGCTGCAGTTCACGGTCTGGCTTATTAAGGTAAACTTTGAGAAGACCAAAAGTTGATTATGCATTGCCTGTAGGAAGGAAAGCACCAAAGGGAAAATCTACTTGTCTCCTTGGTGTTTTTAAGAGAATAGACCTGTATGTATATTTTCTTTGCTCTTTGTAAATTAAAACGCATTAACCTTGAGAAATGCAAAGTAATTTTTACTCATTCAGATCTTCAGCTGGTGCTACTGAGCTTGTTTTCTTTGTGCTATCACAAGAGCGTAAGAGTTGCTTGGGGCCTGCAAAGCTGGCACTGGCACAGTAACATTAAACGTTCCCTGGTGCGGAATTCCCTGGACTGACGTGACTGTGCTTTATGGTTGGATGGAAAACAGACATGACCGCTGAGAAAAGATGATAGAAGTGACCAGTGGATCACTGATTTCTCTTTGTTACTGCTGAGAGAGCATCCTCATACCCCAAGCAGAGCTCCTTTGGACTAGATTTTAAGATATTATCAGCCAAGGGGCACAGATAAGCGCAGAATATCTGTGCTATTGGAAAGAATATCTTCTTTTTCCAGAAGGCAGCTCAGACACAAAAAGAATAAGGAATTCACCCCAGTCACATGGAAATCTGGCAGAGCCCCATCAGCTAAATCCTTGCTGGGCTAAACCTTTTGATGGCCAAACAGACATGCAGTGTCTCTCAGTGTGCAAGTTCCTTCATTCAGTTAAGAGTGAAGAAAACCTCCTCTTTTTGCTTTCATCTCCTTTCTACAGAGATTTAATAGCTGAAAAGCTGTTGTGAGCCATCACATTAATTAGAGTTCATTGCTTTTGCTGTAGTATGCACCTAATAATACAAACAAAAATCAGTCTGTTTCATAAAATATAATCTCTTTCTGGTGTCTGAGGAGAGCTATCAATTCAGGGCCTCAATCTGGTTCTGCCTGAAGTCAACAGCAAAGCTATTAATAATGGCAGGATCAAGTCAGTTCACTAATTTGCCAAATTCCCCATCATTAGTGTGAATTAATGAGATCCTACTGGAGCTGCCTTTTGGCTGTGGGTGAAACGGAACACGCCTGGCAGCACATCAGCATTAGAAGGGAGGCTGGGGAGGAGCAGGAGTGGTTTGGGGGGAGGGAGATGAGCAAATGGAAGATGTTTAATGCAGTCCAGATGGAAAAAATTGACCCTGACTTCACCAGTCAGGCAATGGCTATAACCAAGCTGTTTCCTAGTGAGGAGGAAAACTAGAGAGGCTCAAGTAGCAGATGAGAAGTTAGCTCAGATAAAACAAAACAGCCATTCCCTTTGCCCCCCAAATGATCTTTTGCCCAAAACATGAAGAAAAATGCACATTTTCCTGCCTCTTCTCAAAGCTGTCCAGTGGTTTTCCTCTTCTTGCTTGCTTTAAAGCTTCTAGAAGCAGGAGTGCCAGTGCATGAAGTGGGAGGTTGTGCTCACTCTCACATCCAGTCCCATCCAGAATTAAAATTATAACAAAAATTTCATGAAGAAAACAGCTCTGTGAGATTTACGGTGCCAAGAGGGACATATAAAGTTTGGAGAAGCATCCAAAGAGATGTCAAATGGAACTTAATTGAACTTGGCTGTCATCACTAAATAGGACACATCACTTTGAGCTTAATGGATCCTGCCAAGTTTAACGACAGATATTGTTGCTCTGTTCCTTGAGATGGTGATGGCGGTTTAACTGTCTATGAGTCACTGGGATAACAGTTATTGCTTGAAAAGAACGAGCAGAGAGGAAAGGATGTTCTTGTCTGACTGTGTGTCTGCTTTTGGTGCCATTACAAAGACAACGCCAGGCTAATGCTTTAGTATGATCTTTTAATAGTGGCAGCTTTAACAGCTTTGCAGAAGTAATTGTGTAAATCAGAATATTCCTTTTTTAAAATTTGTTTTATTTGTAGTGGCTATGCAGCCAAATATATACACCTCCATTTGTGGCAGTCAGGGAGCCTGAAATTAACAGCTCAAATTAAAGACATAAGGTACAGGAACAAACCTGTTTTGTTTCATTTAGTGATATGATGACAGAGATGCAGTAGCTTTGATAACACCCTTACCCTACTCAGAAAGGACCTTGGGAGAAATGTGTGTGAGCAGGCAGTTCTGAGTTGAGTACTCAGAACTGCTCAGTAAAATCCCAGTGGTTATTTTTGCAGACACTGTTGGCCAAGCATTAACCGTGTCTCAGGCTTCTGACCAGAAATCTCCTCCTGAGCTGTGCCTTACATCAAACCCATTTCCAACTGTGTGGGTGCTGTGGGTTCCCTGAGCAGTGGATATGGAGGCAACCTTTGTGATCTCCAAAGGTAGCTCAGCCTCCCTCAGCAACTACCATCAGTGACGACAGAGCCATGGCCTCAGTGAGTCAAAAGGGAAACAGCACTTAGAATATTTCATGATGGCAAAATACCAATAAAAAATGGACTGTCATAATCTACTTCTAACTAAATACTGACTGCCTGTGCTGTGCTCAGCAAGAGCAAACTTTCATAAATATGATCCAGACCTACCAAATCTTGAAATACTCAGTGTATTCCCTTGAAAGTACCAGGGACTAATCTGCCATGCCCAGGGTAAGCAAACACACTCTTTTCCAGTTGTCCCATATTATGTAGCATTAATTGTCTTACAGTAAAACAGTGGAGCAGAATGAGTTACTTGATTGGGAATCTCACCTATTATTTTAAGCATTTAATTTGTACATCTGTGCCTGTAGCCATCAGACTACACTTGTTTAAACTGTTAGTCAATCTTCTTGTAGTAGGGAGAAAACAAAACATATTCATTTTATCAGAATTTTAAAAGGTGTCATTAAATACCCTTTACTCAAAAGAAAAAAGAAAGGAAAAAAGTCTCTGCAGGCAATGTGCTGCACTCACAGAGATAAGAAGTGCTTTCCATATACAATCCATTTACTTTGTAGTTCACTTCTAATGGGCAGTTTGGTGAAAGGTACTTTCCATCATGCATTTAAAGCGATCCATTCAAAAGATAAGTAAATTGCAGCTGTTCATTAAACCCAGCGCTTCATGTTGTGCTGCAAACGTATATTTAACCAGGAAATGCTACTGTAGGCTCTTATTGTTGGGGTTTTTTCCCCTCTGAGATCTAGCAAACGTTATGATTCATCATCATTTACAAAAGTGTCTGAAAATTACAGGCCAACCACGACAGCAAAACAGTAGGTGCTTAGGGAAGTGAACACACTAAAGATCACTGCGAGTGTTTTCCATACAGCTCCTCTTGCTTGTTCCTTGTTCCTTTTGATCATTGTTTACAATACAAACTTTCTTTAAGAGGAAACAAAGCTTTTGTACTGATGTTATTGTACAGTCCATGTGCCGAAGTAAAATTACAAACTTTCTAGGAAGGGTTAAAGTAGGAGCCAAACTCCAAAGTGCATCACAGGGGAGCTTTAAGCTTGCACAGATACATAGAAAGGCAGAACTTACTACTGTTTTTTTAAACTCTAAAAATGCCAGAGCTAATTCACACATGCAGAATTCTGCTGTCATTTTTGGTTTTAGTCCCATTCTCATATTAATGGAAAGTCCACATGTCTTTTTCTGAATGGAATTCTCCTGATGGGACTTTTGGGGCAAGTCAGTCAAGTTCTTTGTGTATGCCAAGAGGGAGATGCCCTCTTTTGCCTTCCAGTACAAAAATTAAGAAAGCATCAGTATCCTCAGAGATAATATAATATGTCTAGGGATATGGTGATGAGGGAAAGGAAACATTTTTCCTGTTACTCAAAATCTTGTGCTTTACAATGATGAAGACCAACGTAGTCCCACGAAAACAACCAGGCATCCTGCTCTGCCTTGGGAACAGGATGAACAGTCCCTTTAGGATGTGGGAATCAGAGCCCTCTGGTAGAAAACTGACTTTATGGCATAAGTACCCTGAGTGAGAGGTGCAGTAATGCTGTGTATATCCCAGAAGAGATTGGGACTCTGCATGGCTTGTGTGGATGTGGAGAAAAATGAGTGTGTGGGCTCTAAAATGAAACTCCACAATTTAATCATTATTTCTTTCACCTCCCAACAATATTAACAGCAGGTATTTGTTTTTCTGTGGAAAGTCTAGTCTATTCACCTCTCCTTCACAAGATCAGAGAGCGATGCCATATTCTGGGAAGTGCAAATATTGATTTGACTGCGATAGCTCTTAGTTTATTCCATACCAGAACCTATAACCTTGGGCTTTTGCTCAGAGCTTCAATCAATGCTGGGCATTTTATAGATCATTTCACATTTAGGAACGCCTCAATTTTTCGTGTTGGTAGGAGTTAAACCACACTCATTGTAAGGATACCTCTGAGGGAGAAGTGGGTTTTGTTTTGCCTTATAAGCTTCTTTGTAAAGTTTTCAATATTTTTACCTCTTGCTGAGCTTGAAATACCTTAAAAATCAAAGCAAAATAAAGTCTTTCTGAGGATATTTCAGCATTTCCATTCCTATTTCCTGCTGACGTGAGAATATGCAGGGACAAAATAAATATGGGAAGTCAGCAAGAGAAAACCAAAACAAGCAAGGAAACAAACAAACAAACAAAAAATCAACCAGATTCTTATGGAACCTTTAAGAGGCACTTGGTGCCAGTTCTGGGTAAAGATGGCTCCAGCCCAAGACATTACATACGGACCACTCTGAATGAGGTTTTCATAACTCAGACTTTGGCTTGGGATCACAGCTGCCCTGTGTTGTGTGCAGCTTCTATCATAGGCCAAAACAAGAACCAACTCTCTGAACAACCCTTGGCTGGTGGGGGAAGGGTGCAAGGTCAGGTGAAGATCTCAGTTTTGTGACTTCGATCAGGCTCTGTCAGGAGGTGTCTAATAAAAAATGAAGTTCCAAGATGAGTCCCTACTTCATCCTAACTGATTCACTTATTTCCTTAATAATAATGAATTAGTAAAAAGAAAACTTTCTGAGAAGAAAGTTCTTCACTTATACTGTTCATTTATTAATGTTGCTGTCTGGAGAACAACCTAGAGAATCTCTGCAGCCACCAGTTCTTTCCTACTAAGATGAACTGTTCTGCGTGCAAACATTGTGTCTGCATGGATCTTACTTTTTCTGCCAGGGTTTTGAATATTTAAGGAGATGCAGAGCTGGAGAAAAGATACTATATCACATTTGGGTTGCATTTTAGCTGGCCACAATTCCCCACAAGTACAATTCTGCCTGAGACAGCAGCAGTGGAGACCAGCACAGAGGAGGCAGAGCCCACAGCTAACATTTATGGGAATAATTCACCCTGCAGAAAATAGGATTAGCAATGCAAGACCCAGAATCAGAGAGTCATGTACGAAACCACAATTTTAGTGGCAAGGAAAATCCCTTTCATTCTTCTGTAGTTCTGAAAATGATGAAGCAGTTCAGGAGAACAACTGTATGATGCAAGAGCAGATCTTGAGAAGCCAAGGTAGTTGGAAGGAAGGGAGAGAGGGAGAGCAAAGTCTTGTTGCCCAGAAGCAACTGCAGTTGCTGCTGTGTGCTTTGGCCAACAGTTTGGCCAGGGCACTGGGGAGAGGGATTATTTCACAGTAGCTGAGGCTGTGAGAAATTTCTTTGTCTAAGTATTTAATCTTGTGAAACTCAACTAGTGTTGGGGTTTTGCTATAAATTTTAAGCCTGCATTGGTTGACAGCTTCACTGTGATCTGTCAAGTCTGCCTGATGGTTCTGTGGTTTTGGTGGGAAGTCACTGAGTTTTGGTCTCAACAACGTGGAAGGTACATTGTGAGGAGAGTACAGGTGAGGAAAAAAGAAAAGAAATTAAAGGCAACTCCCAGTCACCCCCTTGCTCATACTGAAGAGAATTAAACTGCTTTGCCCAATTTTGCTTTCCAACTACCAACTTAGCCATAATTACTGTGTCTTTTGTAGGCTCATTGGGTTTCTGTGTAGTCAGTTTGTTCTTCATCACAGTCCATCAAAGTCCCGCTATTGTATGAAGAAAAGTCACTTGAGGAGCAATGAATAAGGAAAAAATAGACTGTAAGTTAAAAGACTTCCTTTGGTTCCAATAAGCCATGATTACCATGAGCCCTCGTGCCAATTAAAACATCAGGAAGAGTATCAGCCACACCTCAGCTGGAGGGGTATAATGTTATTAACAATATTTATGCCATCATCTGTAGGTGATGTTTATTCTCTTTAAATATGTTTGTTAGTCTGCCCAGTTCAGGATAAACTGTGAGAACTTTGGCTCCATAAAATGCCAGCATTAGATAATAAATAGGCTTAATACTTGGTCACATGCATGATACCTTCTATCCATTCACATTACGGGACAAGACTGCTCCTGCAGGTTTGCATCTGTAATTGATTGTGGGAACTGTTAATCATAGGTGTGTGTGATAATGTTTAGACATCTCTTTGATTCAAGGATGCTATTAAGGAATTAGACTGTAGTAGGGTAAGAGTTCGTCTCTGCAATTAATTGCTCCCGGGGTTTTGCAATCCATGATCAAGTAGTGGCGCAGAAATCAAAGACTGACTTAGAAAAACCCAAGCAACAACAACCACCCCAACTCCAGAGTGATGTGTTCTATTCATAGTCCACATATTGATGTAGGCTATGAATATTTGTGTTTCATATGGACAATTTGTGAAAGAAATGCTCAGGGTCTGTTTCAGTTTCTGAGTGCTGCTACTGGAGCTTGTAAAAGATATGATCAAAAATGGATAAGGTAACCAGGAGGACTCTGCCTCCCGGTAGATAATTAGATTTCCCTCCAAGTTACATTTCAACAAGGACTGAAGAGTGACTTCACTAAGTACTAGCTTTGGTCCTACTGTGGTTAGGATCCCAATCAGAATTACCTGATCATATTAAAATTCACCATAAATTTGGACTCTTGTTATAATCAGAAGACGTCCCTGTAGGCCTGGTATTTCCTCATTTCCTAAGAGCTGGTATTCAGGATGTTCGGGCTGAATTGGTTTTGGGGTAGAAAGTTGGGTGAAGAAAGTGTCAGTTTTGAGTATTAGAGGTGGCTTTTCAATCTTCAGGAAGATTCTTTGACTGCAAATGACAGGTAAAACAAAACTCTTCTCCAGGTGCACTTGGGAGCTGAAAGATCTTCTGGTGTTTGACATGTGAAAGCATTAAATGCATTAAGAGAAGATGATTCTAATTCAGGCAATTACTTTCACTTAAGCCAAACTCCTCCCAGTTATTTAAAGTGACTTTTCAGACTAGAAGGTGTTTGAGGTAGGAGATTGCAACAGAAGTGGCAACTAATTCAGTGTTAGTTTTCTCATGTCTTGTGCTGGTTTTTATACAAAGTTGCTGTCATTAACAAACCATTGCCTTCCATCCCAGAAATAGATGCATCCGAGCCCAATATGAAATAACTTTGGGATTTTTGTGAAGTTCATTGAAATCAAATACTAACATGTTGTAGGTTGTTGTTCTTGTTATGGGAAATGATCTTGTGTTTTGAATGTCTTCTCCTTCTCTCAGGGGGCATTGCCATCAAGGTGATTGTATCTGCTTCCAACATCAGACTAAGAGCAGTGGAGAAAATGGAACACAAGCGAGGTTTTCAAATTCCATTCTGATGTCTTGCTGCCAAGGGAACCTGCCGTGCTCAATTCAAGGGCTAATCCATGACCATCACTCCACTTCAATAATTGCAGAACATTAATGAGTCTGTTTCCTTATTACAGAGCTCAAAATAAAAGCATTGGCATTCCGATTTAGCAGGGAACTTTTAAAGTCTTAGCCCAAGGATTGTAAGAGGAATGGATTTTTTTTTAATTAACTTTGCATTCAGAACTTGTGTTAAACCATCTGTTCTCATGCAAGGGGTGAGGGAGGGGAAGGTTAGCCACAGATTTTCATCAGCGAGCTGTTAAATTAGTCTCTTTACTTCACAGAGCTTGTTTTATTCAATCTGCCTTTATTAAGAACACAGGTTTGATTCTGCAAGGAACAAATTCTTCTGGTTCTTTAAGGAAAATAGTTTTAAGCAGGGTTTTATTAGGTTGCATTACTGGATAAGCGATACAACATGTTACCAGCGTGAATCATCTGATTTAGAGTGACAAGAAAGGAACTTAAAAAATACCCAGAGCCAAAACATTGGCTGGCAAGGGCTAACAGGGGCAGATTTGATCTACTTTTGCAAAGTTTTTCTGTTGCAATTGGTGGTAACTGTCTAGGGCTTTTACATATTTTGACTAAGTCTCTTTACTATCCCTAAATTAAGAAGCAAAGAAATTAGGGCCAGACCATAAGTCTAACCAGACTGAATAGTCAGAGGGAAGTCAGCAGGGCTGCTGATGGAATGAAGCATGGTCTGGGAGGAGGTCTAGAACGATTTCATCCTAAGAGGAAGAGACATACATAGGTCACCTTGCCTTCACAGCCAGGACCTTACAGAAGGCTTGGGTTTTTTCCCTGCCTCAGCCCTGCTAGCACAACTTCTGTGAACCCTCTTGTTGCTTGTCTGTGAGCAGAGGGGCACTGACAAATCCCTGTTTTTGGAATTATGTAGCCTTCATCCAGACCAGGTGAGATATAACATACCTGAGAGACACAACTGAAAATGCTCAGCCTGCTTCCACTGTCTGCATTTGGATCCTTGTTCCTTGCTACCCTCAATATTCTGATGAGTGACCTGGCAAGTAACTGGGAAGAGGCACAGAGAATATTGACAGAAACAGAAATGAGGTTTCTTAATGCGAAACAACAGGAGAAACCTGGCCCTAAGTCATATGCTCAGCTATCCCAAGGACAAAGTGCTTCTTCTCCCTGTAAGCCGAGGTTTAGATGCAGAAGATGACATACATATATTTCAGACTCCATAAGAGAGACCTAAAGAAAGGAAAAAAAACCCCAAACACAGAGAGCTTCCAATTTGCCATTCAGAGGGCTTGGATATGAAGTTTGAGTTTAGGAATTCAGTTTTCTTACCATGCAGTGAATTATTGCTGTCTCAGTTTCATGACTAACCATCTAGTTTTCCTTTTTGGTGGGTGCTTAGTCATTTGGGATGTTTGAGTTTGCTGTATCCTTTCCCTCAGAGGGAACACAGGAATCCTATTACTGCACACTGGAGTCTGTCTGTGCCAGCAGGCCAGGAGTGGCTTGGGAATGAGAATCTTGCCTTGCACACTATTATTAAAGCAATGATGACTACTAATTCTGAGAAGTCCTGGACATTTGACCACGCTTGGGAATGAATCTCCACCAATTTTCTTCAGAGTGCATTGACCCTTTTGGCACAGAGAAAAACCCTTAATGCAGCAGTCCTGAGCAGCTTTAGTCTGAAATGGCAGGTTTGACTGGAACGTTCATTTTGGTAGCTATGAGATTTCAGGGAATTTGATGAGGTAGGGATCCTGTGCAAGACAACAAATCTATCCAAAACACTACTCCATTAACCTCTCTCTCTGCTCCATCCATATCCAATGCAATCTGCTTCTTACAATGTAAAATAATGAAGGCTATGAAACCCCTGATTTTTTAAACATCTATTTGCATGGAATTTGAACCTTGCTACAAATAAACCATTAAAATTACATTAATAAACACCGGAAAGCAGTAATGATGTGTTACTGCCATAGGAGGGCCAGTTAAACAAGTTAAAGGCTGACACAGTTTTCCAGATGCAGTGTTGCACAATGTGCTTGTTTACCTGGAACATTTACTCTTTCCCTTTCCCTCCTTAGACACACACATGGGATACCAAGGGAGAAGAGTGAAGTGGGCTCAGAAATGCCAAACACAGGTTACAGTCTCCATTCCCTGCAGTTTTACCTGTAAGATCACACCCATAAATATCTTTTACTTGTAAAACTTTTTCCAACCACAGAAATGTACATCTTTTAATAAATAACTTCTGATATCTGAGAATGAGGATGCTTGTATCTCACATAGAGAATGAGGATACTTGTATCTCACCTAGAGTTCTAATTCTCTTGGTTTATCCTCTTTGCACGTATATATTCAGTTTATTTCTCCATTCTAAGTCTCAGTCCTGTACTTTCCCGTGAATCATGAGAGTTAAAAACAGGTTTTTTGCCCTTTGACTTCATAAATCTATCCAGAACTTTTCTGTTCCTCTTCCCACTGAGTCATTTTAGCCCTTCAAATTTTACCTTGGAATCTTTCCTTTCCCTTTACTTCATGATGATGAGTTCTTTACTTTATTTGTATAATGCAGTCCAGTGCTGAAGGTTAGGAATGTCCCTAGAAACACAGTTGGAATTAAGAACAAAATTCAGGATATCTGAGAACAACAACAGGATTATGTCTGATTGATGTGATAATTTTTATTATTGGCAATTCCTACAGTGCTCTGAAATCAGCTACTCAGACAAGTAATCTGTGACCATGCCCTGAATTTGCCCTGTGTTTAGGAAGCAGACCCTACAGGGTGCTAGAATCACACAGGTGGATTCAAGCTAAACTCATATTCAACATATTTTTGACAAATCTAAAATGTATATGCTTCCTTTTTTAGAAGGATTTCTCACCCTATTAATGTGGAAGGGACTAAATGAATACTGCCGGAATAAAGAAGTTGCACTGGTTCACCAGCAATGGACTTACCCTGGCCCTC
This sequence comes from Chiroxiphia lanceolata, assembly GCF_009829145.1. NCBI lineage: Eukaryota > Metazoa > Chordata > Aves > Passeriformes > Pipridae > Chiroxiphia > Chiroxiphia lanceolata. The sequence continues at coordinate 10,309,957 of NC_045651.1, forward strand.
ACCTCACACACTTTTAACTACACAATACCCTGGATAACCTTAGTTGGGTTCAGATCCATCCATACTTTCATATCTTGCCAGTTACAATGAAATGAGGATAATTTAGAAAAATATAATTATATTTTAACAGATCAAAGATGAGTATACTAAGTTGAACTAATTGCACTGCGGAATTTTGACCTGTTTTCTTTGAAGCCTTACAAAAAATAAATTAGGTGAGCCAATCCCATTGCACAGGTCAGGTTCAAGATTCTTGACAACATTATTGCTGCCAATTTATGAATTTTTTATAGCTACCAAATAAATTAATTTTTGTTCCAGGCTCAGCCAATTATTCATGTGGGGGATAGGAATCCAAATAATTAGTATCTTCTGCTTCTGTCAGGATGATTGCCTGAATCCAAGCATTTCTCTTTGCCAGTCTTGCTTCATGTTTTCTCCACTGAAATCTGAAGCTCTTAAGGTGGATGTAGATCAGCAGCTCCCCACATATTTATTTATTTACTTACTTGCTGGTTAGGATCACAGAAGACTTCTCTCAAATGAAATAGTGCTTAAGAATATATTACACCTTACAGGATGCACTCAGTACCTAGGATACAAATTTTAGCATTTCCTTCACAGGCTCAAATACAAATGTGCTGAAAAGCAAAGGTGAACTCTGCTTGGGCCTCCAAAGCTCTATGCCAAAAAATGGCAGAAATCTCAGAGGGGAAGAAGAGCAACAAGATCACCAGTGTGGCTGTAGCAAGATTGGTTTCTTTCTTGTGGATTTGAAAGAAGATTGGATTTATCAGTCTGAACTATGTCCACTGCTTTCTTAGAGAGTAGTCACTGAATATGGGAGTAATACTCTGCTGTTCTGAGTCCACCTTCCCTGTACTTTTATGGCAGCTCTTTTTGGAGTTGTCTTTTCTCCCTTTACCAGTTCTTACTTTCTCCTTACTTTCTCATCTTAGGAGCAAAAATCAAGCTTCAGCTCAGAAAATACCTCTTTTTTTATTGAGGTAGTATGGAAGCAGGAAAGGAGAGCAGACAGATGCAATGATTTATCTGGGTTGTAATTGGCCATACCACCACAGCAGCTTCATTCCTTGGCACTGTAGGCACGGAGAAAGGCAAGAGACATGGCCGGGACTTTTGCTCACATTTATTGGTTATTGTATTTATTCAGTTGTGAGCTCAAACCATTAATGTTACACGACTCCAAATTCCGGTCCAGTTACAGGGAAAGGCCATATCTCCCTCTCCGTTTCTATCTGGTCAAAAAGTCTATGAACCTTTCTACTCCCATTTCCTCCTTCACCTTTCTTGTCTCCATTCCCTTAGGGTCCTAGCTTCTACTGACTGACCTTTACAAATGCAACAACAATAATTATCCTATAATTAGACACTCTAAGTCACGTTGTTGCTAAAGCTGTCAGTGTGGGAAGGAAGCAAGCAGTGCTTAAGGTAAGAGTTTAAGGCTCCTTCTCCATTGTATCACCAGAGGTATTTGTGCCAAGTCCTTGGCATTTCATTAGGTGGTTGTTGGGGTTCCCTTCTGATTGCATCTCATAGGTTTGTGATTGCTGTTCATGACTCAGTGGTTGTCTCCAGACCACAGAGACAGAGAGTAAAGGACATTCAGGGTTTCAGCAGATTTCAAGTTCCTGCTGCCATTATGGCCATCAACAAATCCAAGCCCATCATGCCATCCAAATGGTGGTGCAACTCAGTCTTCTAGGTGTCATCCCAGAGCCTGGAATGTAAAGGTTTGTTTCAGGTAGGTAGCAAATATGTGCAGCTTATACAAAATCCAAATACCCAACAAATCCTTCTTGGCATTAGCAATACCTCTGAAACCATAATTCTCACTGTCCCTTCAAAACAGGCAAGACATTGAAATGTTCTTGTAGAAATGTCCCAGCTATGCCAAGGTTTGGAAGCACAGCCCTGGATTAAAGACATAAGGCTTGTTTTGCAATATAAGCACTCCACTTTAATTTCTCAGCAAGACATTGCGTATAAATGCAAAGAAATACGTGAGTTCCTTATAGTTGGGATTAGAGGCATTTTCACATTTTCCTTTTTTTCCTTGTCTGTGGTGTACTCCATGGTCAGCTGTTGCAGTATAACAATCCCTTAACCCCAGCTCTGACTTGAAATGTGTAGCAGGGTTTCTCTTCTCACTCACTCCATGGCTGTTTCTTCTTTCTCCCTTTGCCTTGTTAAAAAAAAAAAAAAAGTAGCTTTTTCTTTTTTATTCCCCCAGTTCAATTTTGTCTGGGCACTGTACCTCAAGTGGTGCCTGCAGAAATATACAGGACGAAATATCTGACTTTATCTCTTTGTGGTCCACATTTCAATGTCTTGCTGCTTGGATTGGTTATCCAAACCTCAGTGAAAATATTACTAATAAAATCACACATTCATGTAATACTCTGCCTCGGTACCAAATTTCTTCTGGCTCTTACTTACGCTTGCATTATTGATAAGCATCAGGCAAAAGAAGGGTCTCTAGGTTAAATCTATATTGCTTTGAATTTCCCTTCTATGCTTAACATCAGACGCCACCAACACATCTTGAACTGATTTAAGGCCCTGGGGTGTTACTCGGTGCCATTCAAAACACAGCAAGCCACTTTCCATGTGCTGGGGCCACTAGGGCTCGTTAGAATGGCATTTTTAATAAAACTTAAGTGTAACTACAACATTTTGCGGCTCCACTCTCCAGATAAACCACTACATACGTCATTCCCCACTTCACCTCCCCAGTTACACACCCACTAGACTTTTGACCAGCCGGCCAAATTCATTATGGGTGTAAATCTATTGCAATCAATAACATTCCTTCTGCTTGACACTTATTGTAGGCAAAAGTTTCCATAGGGTTGTTTGTGTGCGTGCCTTTTTTTAACTTCCTATAACAAATTAAGTCTTGAAACAAAGCCCTGAATGTTATTATTCAGGTGAGGCAATGCATGAGCATTAAAAACACTTTGGTTTTAGATGCAGCTGTTCTATGTTAGAGTTGTTTCTGGTCCAGAAAAGGCTAAGCTGTTATTAGTGCTTGTAGATTTTCCTTTTCATTGCATAAAATAAAAAAATACACTCACCCAGTGCAATTTCTTCTAGGCAAGAATATCTTCAGGGTTCATAAAAGAACCCTCTGGTGCTGGCTAGGATATGACAGGCAAAAAAAGCATAAAGCCAATGGATTAAGTCATTATCTGTTCTACTGGCTGAAATCAGGTTCTGAAAGGATCATCTGCAATGCACAGAGACAATCCTAACCAGCTCAGTCAGGAAACTTCTTGGGAAGTTTCTCCATGTGAATGGGGGGGTGGGGGAACTGGAGGGGAATGACCTCACCAGGAACTGCAGTTACTGGAGCCCAAGCCTTTCCAGCAGAAAATTTTGCATTGTTTGTTGCCGATGGTAAAGCTCTGCATCTCCTCCTGGTACATTTCCTCCTCTGATGATACCTCTTAATGAAGCCTGTTGTGTTTCTGCTTTTAGTTTCCTGGCCTTGTTATTACACTCTGTGTGTCACATGTGGGACAAAAGAATCAATACATGGATTCCCTGGAATTGAATCACCATGCAGTCTGTGGGATTCAGATAAATAGTCTGAATCACACTTTCTTCACCTCTCTAGACTCCCATTTCAAACACACTCTACAGCCCTCTGAGGACAAAATACTGCTATTCCCAAGTGATTTCACGCTGATCAGCAAAGATCTGTGCTGAGGTGTTTTTCATACAAGTACTATATTTGCTTCCTAGTGGGTTCTTTCTTTACCTTCGTCAACCCCTGGCAGATTCTGCATAATTTCGGTTTTTGGCAAAGACTGCATTTTAATGTATAGATAGCTACATATGTACAGCTCCTAGCAGAGTTTTAAGTATTACGGTAAAAAATATATGAGGCTGATTGTGTGGTGGATGTGCTGTTCCCACTTCTTCTCCATCACAAGCCTCTCTCTGCTGCTCTGCCTCAGCTGACAGGGAAGGGAGGTGTAAACTTCCAGGCAGTGCACACTCCAAGGCAGCAGCCAGCACCATTACTCGCAGCTTACACGGTCTCCACGCGATGCTGTTTAATACCAGACCAATGAGGTGAATAAAACCTACAAAAGTTTATAGTGTGTAAATTACTGTTGCACCCTGCCCTCTGCCTCCACGCTGAACCGCCTGCACCAGGGATGGATAAATGAAAACAGTCCCTTTCCATGCGATGGCAGAAGGACTTCCAGGAGCTGGAGAAATTACTGGACAGTTATATAGGGATGGAAAGTAGCAGAAAATGTCCCAAGCAGTTCTGGCTCTTGACATATCATCCTCTGAACATCCCACTCCCAGGCACTTTTGGAAAGAGACTGTGCTGGAGAGCCTTGGCTCCAGGCCACAAATCTCCTGCCGAAGGCCCAGTACCAAGAACCATAGGGCCAAGCAAAACTGTAGCCTTTGAGAGTGAGAAAGGAGACAAAGCAGCAAGTAGGGGCAACCAACAGCTAATTTAGGGCTTTGAGCAGGGTACAGAGGCAAGGAAAACAAAGGTGCTTTGGACAGAGACTCTGCTGGAGGCTGTGCACCACAAGGACTGTTGTTTTGCCTCTTCTTCACTTTCAAAATTGTCACTGTTGTGCAACCTGAATAGCTGCTGGCCATCCTGTATCTTACATAATTGAGAAGACTGGAAAATTCTCTTTCAGAGTATCCTAAACTACTGAGGGAACATGCCATTTTAGACAGGCATCTACAATTCAGCTCAACACATGAGCAGCCCTGGCAGCTGCCGTGTTATCTTTGGAGCCACTGCACGGTCTGTCAAATTGAAAACACGACAAAACATTTGAGTAAATGCTGAAACTTTTATGATCTCTTGGGGGGAAAAAGAAGTTTCAGATAGTGTAATCTGATGAGTGCGGTACAGATGGAGAGATAGACAATGCCTGTTAGAAGATGCATATGCATGTTATAAAATGAGAAGACAGATCTGGCTCCCTACTCACAATAAGATCTCTGAGCACAGATTCCTTTAACTCTTCAATATCCCGTTGCTATAAATACGACCTGAGCAAATGACACTTTCTGAAGCAGTTGCTGGTACTCGACGTTTTTGGGAGAAGCACATCTTTCCAAGATCTGCTCTTGACACTGGGTGGTCAGTCTGCTTTTAGCAAATTATTTGTTTTATACATGTTATTTCATTTTCTATGCCTCAGTTTCCCTGTTTGTAAGACAGCAAAATCAGTTGCATCATCAAGTGCTTTGGTATTGAAACAATGTTCTATCTAGGGAAAGGTTTCATTGTTCTCATATTTCTGGATGCGTAATAGGTCACTGCAAGTTTAAGGAAGCTTACTGAGGTGTTAGTTAAAAATAGTTAATGATGTATAAGAAATGTAACTCAGAAACATCCAGGGGCTATGTTTTAAAAGCAAACGAATGCACAGCTATAGCAAGTAGCAACTGTTGCCCATACTTGCTGTAGTGTGATATTTCAAGAGCTATATTTAGGGCTGGTCCTGCTGAATCCAAGTGAATTGTAAGGGCTCAGTATGTTCCAGGATCAGGCCCAGACCCCCTATTTCAGAGCAAACGGAAGGAGTGACTCCCAGCATCAGCTCCTGCAGACGTGGTCTGTGTGATGGGGACTGCGTGCAAATGCACATCTCGCACACAATCAAACAGTTGTTCTGCTGAAACTGGGCAAAGGCAGAGAATCATCAAGTTAAAGGTCATCTCTGAATCTCTCATTTTCCTCCTCTGTTCTACCCTCCCTGGAGCCCCTGATTTTGTCTCGAGACTTTCTGGGAATCGTGCTGGTCATGTGCTCCTGCCGCTGCGCCGGCTGCACTTCGCTTATGAGCAAAGAGATTCTCATGTAGACACTTTGCACAGTCAATTAGTAAGGTAATTGAGTACTCTTTGGGATGAAAGGTATAATACACACACACTATTATTCACCATTTTCATTGCATACCATATCCGGGAAGCTGCTGGAATGGAATGCATCTAGACACTTCATGATGAGGTAACTCTGAATGACCTGCTTTTCCTCATTTACATCTGACTCAGTACCATTTGAATATTGTGCTTTATGTGTGATATTGCCTTATTACTTTTACAACACCCAGAAGAAGACAAGAAGAGCCGGCAGCTCTCTGCCCTCAAGAGGTTGTTTTATCTGAGCGAAAATGAGTGGAAGGTAATACACAATAGGGAGGAGGTGGGTGGAGAGCTTGAGATGGTTGGACTGCAGTATAATCATTATTATTAAAGTCCTCATGGATATCATGGGAGAAATTAATCTTAGGTAAGTATTTGAATGGAATGAGACCAGCTGCTTAGCAGGCCAGAACTGGGAGGCTGTTTAAGCAGAGAAGGGTGGTGTAGGGAAAAGATTGGATATACACACTAATATATATACATATGTATATATGCACTTACGTATGTCTATATGCACATTTTATGTATAGGGTTATATAGATGATGATATCACTCAGCCCAGTCTGTAAAAAGAGGGCTAAAATGGATGTCACACGTTCTTTTTGGAAACAGCCCATCAAACCTGATTTCCTTGAAATTGATTATTATCTTTTAGGATCAGATTTTCTGGGGAACTGGGTGAAAATGGCTGTACCTAAATGGCACCGTTTTGAAAACCTGCCCCTCAAACACTCATGCTTCAGGGGGTTGCCTGGATTGTGGAAAATGAGGAATTGTTTTGCTGTCTGTATTATATGTTTTGCTTTGGTATCCTCATCATGCTTAAAAAGTGCCAGTTGAAAATACTGGGCTCCTTTGCTCCTGAATCCTTTGCCTCAGTAGAGCATGACATTCAACACTAAAGCTCTCTCTTGTGGTCCTCCTATGCAAACACAAGTACTTCATTAGAGGTAAACTCAGTTCAGAAACGACTTCAGCAAAACACAGAGCTCATGAGCAGTTGAGAAATCATGTCTTAATTTTCTGTTAATTAAGATGACAGTTTCTATTCCTAATTCTAAATGCAGGATGTTTATTATGGAAATTATTGGCAATTATTACTCTTCTAATCCAAATCTGTTACTGGGAAAAAATTCCCTTCTTTTAAATAAGAGGTCACATTTTTTCAGCTATTGCTGAAACATTAAAAAAGCTGATTCAGGTGCTTATAGACACAACCTTCCCACTGTGCTTGAATATCCAGCTTCCACTTACCAATGTAATTTTGCCCTGGCTTTGATTTCCTTTAGTGAAACCTCTCCTTTGCATTTGTGTGTGGAGCCTCAGCAGCCACGAGGGCCGGGAGAGCCTGGGAACGGCAGGAAAGCGCTGTACGATGAATATGGAAAACAACTGGACACCCATTAGTTTTGCAAAAGCAGAACCTGTTCCCCACGGATGAAAGCTGATTCATAGGACATTTTTCTGACAGTGAGCACCGTCTCTGCTGATTAAGGAATTGTGTGATCAGATAATGAAAGTCACAGTGAGCTGCCGTGTCATCTTCGGATGGTGCCGGTGCTCTGCGCCGCTGGGAATCCGGCCCCGTCTGAGTCACTTTGTTCTGGCATCAAGCTGGGTTTGTGTTTGGCCTTTCCTTGGCCAGAGGGGAACTGTGGACAAAACTTTACGAATAAATCCGGGTTCCTTTACAGATGCTCCCTAAATGCCTTGGGGTGGTCAGAAAGTCTCTGGGGGCTGGGAAGCAGGGGCTTCCCTACTGCTCAGCAGTGTGGACGTGAAAAGATCGAGCTACCACTGGCCTGAGCAGTGTCAGCCTCAGGTGGGGCTGCACAGCACGATGGTGAGGGCTGTCTGTCAGCTCACGTAGGGAATGTCTCGCTTGGTGAATGTCCTTTTTGAGCAGGACCAAGGTGCCACTGGATTTGTTTTTACTGCTGGTGATAAGAAAAATGAAGGGCGGGGAAAAAATCTTCCAAAGTGACTGAGCAGTGAAGATGATGTCAATATTTTCTTCCGGTAATACAGCAAAGAAGATGTGCTGTCCGGAGGATGAGCCAGGAGATTTAAGGAAGCTTGTGAGCCTGAAAAAATGGGCAAGGAAAAGGTTCAAAAGTGGCACATGGGGCAGGTTTTTGGGTGAGGTTCAGGTGTTGGAGATGGATGGGGGGAAGCAGGGCTGTTTTTCATATGGTATCAAAACCCACCAGCCAAGTGTCTCTATCCCTCTCCCAGGTCCCTGCTGCAAGTCCCCCCATTGGCTTCAGTGACTGGCGTAAAAGCTGCTGATCTCAGACTGAGTGGCCTCAGGGATATTGGTTTTGTCCCATTCCTGTAGCTCCCACCTTTACACTCAAACACAGGTCACTTTTTTTCTGAACATATAATCAATTACATAAAATTATATTGATATTACGATCCCAGCTGCTCTCAAACAGAAAATTTCATGTGAAGTTTGGGATTTCTAAAACTTCTTGTATTCTGTGGAATTTAGGGGAAAAACAATATTTTCAATATTTCAATATTTTATTATATATTTTTTAATTCTAAAAAAATTTTCTGAGAATTGAAATGCCATGGACTCACTACTTCATCTTCTTGTGGTTTTTTTGTTATTCCAAATGAATGGTATTTGGATAATTTTCTTTTTTCTGCTAAGTGTTTGGTGAATATTCTTAACTTAGTCGATTTTGGAAAGTTAGAGAATGACCAAGTAAATAAAATGAAAATAAATAGTAAGATTATTTTCTCTCCTGATATTGGTAATACAAAAAAATTGTGAATGTTAGATTTTGACAAAGAAAACCCAAAGATATGGTCCAAAAATATTTTGGCTGTTTTCCAAAGGGTCATTTTAAATAGAAATAAAAACATTTTAAGTAGAAAATTTCAAACAGCTCTAATTACCTAAACTGTGGAGGGGTCACCTAGCCATGAAGAGAGTTAATTTTTTTAGATGCAAACACAGGCAGGACCAGGTTGTAGTTTGCATTACTGCAAAGCTGGTTATTAAAACTCATTTTATTTTGAACAAGGTTTGTTGGGTTTTTTCCCCTCATTGTTTTGAAAAAAACAGTAAATTTTCCTGGCCAATTACAAAATGACAATTCTAAAGGACTTGAGGAATGGGTTTGTTGAATGAATCCAGGCTTACCTGTGACTGCTTTGAATCGCTCCTGCTTTGGTAGAAAGGAACAATTTAAAAAACAAGATGTTTTCAGAGCTTCATCCTCTGAATCATTGGCTGCTTTTAATGACAACTAACAGCTAAATTGGGCTGGCAAGTGCTTATTAAGGATGAGGAAGCCCTGAGCCTCTGCCAAGGCTGGATTTTTTGATAGCTGGGTTACAAAAACAGAGCTAACAAGCATGAAAAAAGAAAACTGGGAATGCTACTAACTTCTTTTAAAAATTAAGGCAGAAGGAAGGGCTTTCTTAATTAAGTTTCTTTAGAAGTTAATTTACCAAAACATTCAGTTAAGAAAAGAAATGTGAAAAAAACATGATAATTCCCCATTATTGTGACAAGAGTTTTTTTCCCTCAGAACTGCAAGTTAAAATCCTCCAGACTTGACAAGAAAGCACCACATACAGCACCAACAGACACCAGTGGACAGTCCAAGTCATCAGGTCCATAACCCTCTGTGGACTTCAGACCAAGTTCTCTGATGTAAAGAGGTGATTTTCAGGAGGCAAGGAAAAACAGGCTCTGAAATTCCCAAGTGCCAAGGCATGCCTGTGAGCTGGGTGAGTCTGTGCTGCTGTAACCACACAGACACTGCTTGGGGATCCAAGGCTGAGACTGGCAGGCACAGAACAGGCAGAACACAGCACAGCTGCTGAACTCCGCTGAAAAGCTTCAAAACCAAACCAGCACCTACCCAGAGCACAGAGAAATGGGCAAATTTGTCTGCTGTTATGACATAAATGTGTTCTGGTCCTGATCTGTAGCTGGGGAAGTCAAAAGGATCTACCTTCCAGTCCTCTTCCTTCAGTCACATGTGTATGTGACGAATATCTGCTCCCAAAAAAGTCATACCCTAAACGAAACAGAACAAAGGAAAATCAAAAGAGAAATCAAAATATACTATTATAATAAAACGTGTTATTGTCTACTTGTAAATATGCCTTTATGTCCTTGCTTCAAGTATTTTTTTTCCTCATGGAAGAAAATCTCAAACGACAGAGATGTGATTTTTACAGGAAGCAAATAATTTTTTTTATAAAGGTCTGAAATTTTTTTAAGCTGTCCCAAGACCTTCTACACAATTTTCCTGGAAATGATTGTGAATGGCAGAGTTAAAGAAAGAGCTTACAAAAGATTGTTATAGCTATTATTAATGTATATATTCAGCCAGACGTGTTTGGATAGGAGATCTGGTTTTTCTTCTTTGTCCTGCAACACCCCATGAACAACTCACGTGTGTTGGTAGATTGTCATGCTTGCTCAGAAAAATTCATAGTTCATATTGAAAAACTAGTCCTTGTCCTTTGCCAGAAATGAAAGAAACTGCAAGCAAACAGCTGTAAAGTTGAGGAAAGGTGATTTAAATTTACCAATAACACCGTCTTCATAACTGTTGACTTTTGAAAGTATGAGAGGAATGAAAGGGAACATTTTCTTGGTTTCATTCCCTCGTGTCATTCCTCATCATAATGTAATTTAAGTGCTGCCTTTTATATTGTTGCTTTGCAGGTTGCCTGTTTTTAAAGGTACACTGTCACATAAAATCAAACAATGCTTTACCTCTGCAATGAATAACACTTCCAACTACTAAAACTGATTGTTAAAATGTCATGTTAGTTCATTCCATAAATCATCTGTGAAACCCTGACCTTACCGAAATCAATAGAGGTTTGCCACCAGCTCCCATGGGGCCAAAATTTAGCCTTCAGGCTTGATGAATATCCAGAGTGAACAATATCCCCAATTACTTTCTTAGGTTGGGCAAGTGCATTCCTTTTTCCCATTCCTTTTCTGCTTTCCTAGTCCCTCACATCTTCAATAGGGCACTTGGGCTGCTGGGCCATCAGTCTGATGGACTGCCGAGAGTGTGGGGGATATATCAGTGGTGAGGAGCTTCATCCTGCAAACACTTCAGCACATACAGAGCTTTATCATAGAGGTGATTCCACTGGAGCCATAGGCCAGCTCTGTCATAAATGACAGGGCTGTGCATGAGGTTATTGCCCATTTTACATCCATGTGTCAGATGCAGAAACAAAGCACAAAGTATTTTCTCTTTTCATTTACTAAGGGAGTGAGTAATAAGCTCAGTACTTATTTCTGTTGCTTTAGACAATGAAGGGAAAATATTTTGCTCTTTGTTTTTGCCCAAACCACTCTAATTGCCTCCTGGAAAGTCCACTTCATAAAAGGAAAACACATTTTGAAACCATAGCTGGTAAATTCATCACTCCGAGATTGAAAAAGCAGTGTTTGTTCCTCTAATCAAGCTTTCCAGGTTGATGTGTTCACTACAGTGCTCTGTAGTTCACTACTGTGTTCACTACTCATGCTTCATGTAGTTTAGCTTTAAATAGCTGTTATATGTCTATTTAAGACCATTCTTCAAAAATCAGAAAAGAACCTGTAAAAAATCTTCTTATTTTACCTCCCTGTACCTCTTGCAAGTTTTGGCTCAAACTTAGTGGTTTATACTCCATTGCACACAAGCTTTAAGGGTGAGTGGGACTAGGAGAAAGCTGCATGTCACATCAGGGCATTAACCGTGGGTCTCCCCTTAGGACTGTCATCCTGGGAGCCAGGGAGCCAGGCAGTTTGCCTCTCTGCCTCTCTTTGCTCCTGTTTAAAAGGCCAGAGATGAGCAGCACCCTGCCTCAGAGTCATCTGGCAAGCAAGGTGCCGAGAGGCAGCGCTGCCGGGACTCCTGCAGGTACACGGGGTAGAAGGGTTCACTTTAAAACGCTTTTCAACGCAAGTCTGTGGGCTTATTTCATTGCTGTCTCAAAGCCTGGAATCAAACACAGAGTGTATCAGATGTCTCCAGCAGCAACTAAACTCATGCACTCTTGTAAATCTCCCTCGTAATCCCCCTGCTGCTGACACTTTATTAGCCAGGCATTCCGGCCTGCGCTTTACTGGGGCACCTCTAAGTGATTGCAGATGGGATTGCTGTGCTAGGGTTCAGATGTGCTACCAAATAGCTGTCTTCATATTTTCCATTCTTTGCCTCATTTGTCAGATTGGTTTTAACCCTGTTGTATTCAGGATGTTTCCTACCTCAACTAAGGAGCCAAAGGTGGACTGGACACCTAAGCAAATGCTGGGTGTTCTCACGGCTGTGGAGCTACTCCTCTCTTCTGTACCAGGGAAACTCCTTGAGCTTAAAAGCTCCTGAGTTGAATCTTCAACAAGAAATGCTGATCAGGGCAAGAAAATGTGTCAGTTTTCAAGAGCACATGAGTGCTGGGAAGCTGAATTGCACAGAGCTGCCCAAAGCAGCAGAGATAAGAGATGGTGAACCTACAACATGTAGTTTCCATGGCTCAGCCGCAGCTCCAGCATCGGCTCTCAGCAGGTCTCCCTAGTGCACAGGGAAAACCACTGGCTGAGACAGAGGGAGTTTCTGGATCAATAGTTCCTAAGAATGCCATGTTAACAAAAATACATTGCATCCAGACCTCAGTCTGGCTTGTGACCCCCAGCGTGCCTGGGTCTCTGCTCTATGCTGTGCCACGTTTTCAGCCCTGGGTTGTTGCTGGAGGATGAACTGATTTGTGGGCAACCCCTCCTGCCAAGGTGCCTGCAGTGAGGAGAGCATGTGCAACACTGTCTTAACCAAAGCATTGCTGAGCACCTACAGGGAAAGATACTGAAAAATCGATAATTTTATCTCTCTGTGTCTTTCAATGAGAACCTTTGACACACACGCTGGAGTTCTGGGCTGCCCAACTGGTCTTCCAATTTTATGCTGCAAATCCTGCCTAATGAGAACAACATCCAGACTATTGGGCTGAAAAAACTGCAGTCGCCCACGATTCTTAGCAAAGTGGAATTGGCAGTACACACAGTGTTAATTTTGTTTTTCTGTTCAAGTGAAAACCAAATTAAAGCTCTGCACTGCTTGTTTTTCTGAAATTATGAATGTGACATGGAATGTGTTTATCCATGTGATGATCTTACTCAACCAAGGTAATGGGAATTGCAGATGGCATCTTTAGGAGCTCTTTGTAAGGAACAGCCTTTAGGATTTCAGGTTGGAGAAACAATGCTGGTTAAAGGAAGTGGTGTTAGAAATTCCCTGAAGATGAGCATACATTCACAGTGGTATCCAGTGAATCTGTTGTCCCAGCATTATAATATTCAGCATATAGGTAGTTTAAAGAAGGAATTTTAAAAATCAATGTACAGGACCTGTGTATTTTAAACCATTAATTTATTTAATTGCTCTGCCTGAGAAATGCTTGCTGCAATCATTGAAATAATATAAGGAAGGCTCATAATTGCCTAGTGAAATGTATACAAGTGTTTTTATAACAGCTATTTTCTAGAAGCTCTGATTTCTCTGGTTAAATTGAGTGTAATAAAGACAGCAAGTCCATGACAGACAAGTTGTGTCACCTGTGCTTCCAGATGGGGCACAGTATGAAAGGTTTGCTCATCCTGATTATTAGCTTAGCTCTATTAACCCACATTGCCCAGAGTAACCAGCTGCCTATCAAACGAGAGCTATGGGAATTTCACTTGTGATTCATGTTTTTTCCATCCATCCAAACAAGCTCTGCTAAGCTGCTTTACTCCATAAACCGGACTGCACAAGTAATATGATGAAAAGCATCATAATTTATATCCTGAAGAACATATGCCTTCCACATTGATACGTTAGCACGTCCCAGATTCTGACTAAATGGTTTGGCCAAGTTAGGCATATGTGTTGCTGTGGTTAATACGAATTTGTTCTCTACATATGGGCAGCAGTCTGATCTCACAAGTCTTGTGCTCAACAAGACTTACTGTATTATCATGGAGGATTAAATAGACATAAATTAAACATGCAGCCAACAGTGGCTCTTTTATTAGGAGAACATTGTTTGTGCATTATTACAGCCAGATTTTCAAAGGAAATCAGCTCCCAGCTAGACTCCAAAAGAAGCAGTCTGATTTTTAAAGCAACTCGACATTTTGGACGCTGAGTTCCTGAAAATTTGACCATGGGTATCATTCTACTCCACTGCTCCCCTCACCATAGCTCATGGTAATATATTGACTGAGATCTTCAGACATTCCTTGTGATCCTGCATTTTGTTTTCCATGAAGACATATTTCTTCAGGTCGAGAGGTGAAAATGTTTTCCAGTATTGTGGGAAAGTGGGAAGCTGTTGGTATCTTCTGCTCTTTTCTTATGATCCTCTAATCTCTGTAATCAAAGTTTTATATAGGCATTTTATGGTGTTGTGAGCTGAGTATTTGTTAGCTCCCAGTACATGAGTTGTCCTACCAGCTTTCTGGACCAAATATTTGTTATATAGCTATAAGAAACTAAAGGGGGCTGAAATTTTGCAGTGAATTGCATTAAACATAGGTATCACTGCCTTATGCTGCTGGTTAGCAGAACTTATCATCTGTGTGTTAATGGTCCTTAACAGCTCTTGATCATTGTTGATTTTTCTTTAGCTGAAAAGGTAAAAACTTCGTGTATTTGGTGCAAAATACTCAGCTATACTTTTTTCTAGGTTGTGGTTTCTTTAATATTGCCTTTTGGAAAAAGGAAATTTCTGGTAGGATGGAAATTTCCCTATGTAGGGAGCATCTGGGAGTTCTGGGCCCCTCATTTAAAAAAGACATTAAGATGCTGGAGCATGTCCAGAGAAGGGAATGGAGCTGGGGATGGGTCTGGAGAGTCAGTCCTATGAGGAGTGACTGGGTGGGGGGTTGGGGGTGTTCAGCCTGGAGAAAAGGAGGCTCAGGGGGACCTTCTCTCTCTCTCCAACTCCCTGACAGGAGTGTGGAGCCAGGTGAGGGTCAGGCTCTGCTCCCAGAGAACAAGGGACAGGACAAGAGGAAATGGCCTCAAGCTGTGCCACGGAAGGTTCAGTTTGGACATCAGGAAGAATCTCTTCACTTTAAGGTCTGTCAGGCATTGGAAGGGGCTGTCCAAGGAAGTGGTGGAGTCCCCATCCTTGGAGGTGTTCAGGAAATGACCGGATGTGGCACTCAGAGCTCTGCTCTGATTGACAAGGGGGGGATCAGCCACACGTTGGATTCAATGACCTTGGAGGTTTTTTCTAACTTTATTGATTCCTCGATCTCTTAGGAATCCGTCAGTGCAAAATGTGGACTTTTTATTTTTGTATCATTAGTGTATGGCTATTATAGAAAAAACCCAGCCTGTTAGTGATAGTGATAGAATAAAGGAAGAGTATTCATCTCACTAAAAACTGATCAGCTCTGTGTGATCTGACTGAAACGTGCTCATGCACAATATGGCACCTACATATGGCAGATATGAATAATGGCAGTGCAAAGTTAAAAGGTAATATAATCCATTTTGCTTAGGTATTTTTGAGGCTTTGGGGGGGTGTGGGTGGGTATTTCACATGATTGAGCTCTGGTCCTGCAAGATATTGCAAACAGGTCACCAGCATAATGGATCTTAATAAATCTGTTTCCTTAAGATTTTCCATAATTATTGTTGGATCTACTTTTGCTCTCATGTCAGCAGAAAATGGGACAAGAAGATTTAAGCCCTGCTGTACCTGGGAAACAGATGTAAAATTGCTTTGCTTATTTATGCAAGTTTTAATCAATGATTTCATACCTGAGGAACACTCTCCAAAGCCCATCATCTGCCACGTCAACAGACCAGAGAATGCCACGTTCATAAGGAAGAATCTCAAAATAAGAACATGTAGAAATTATTTTCCACTTTTTTGAGACCTTCTTCCTTCACATTTCCTGCTTTTTTTTACCCTTGTGGCCTCTGTTGAGAAGCATTGGGTAATGCCTAACCTAAATGTTGCTTTAGTCACACACCACTAGTCACCCAGAAACCATCGAATGTTATTAAACTGCCGTCATTTCTCCTTGGGTTCCATCAATTATCAAGACTAATGGTAGAAGGGTTCAGCCAAGGTTAGAGCATGTGTATGTCTCTAGGCCATGGGGAGCTCTGTATCATTGCTCTGAGCCAGCATAGAAGGCACTGTGGATTTGATTGCTCCTGGGGCCATAAATCGAGGGAAAGTGCAAGTTCCAGTGATTCTCAACTGTCCCTGCAGAAATAAAGAGGGAAAGAGGAGAACCACCAACTAATGTCAGCAAAATGCTTCTCACAGCCATTCTCAGTAAATTCACTAGTTACAGTACATCATTAAGCTTGTTGCTAAATTAGTCCATTTCATCCTTATTTGCTCGCCATTTACATTTCCCTTTTGAAGTGTTTTATTCTTTTCTGCCCATTTCTTTTCCAAGCGCTGTCATGGCTCTTCAGTTTGTCACTTTTCTGGCCACACCAGACAATCCCTGAGCCCCAGGACTGTGAGAATGTGGAGGACAGAAGAGCATCTGGAAGGGCAAGGGCTAAAGGTGAAAAAAACTAAGCGTAGAATATCAGCTACTGCTTCCTTGTGTCAGTGCCCTTCTCAGCTTCTCAGTTCTACCCCTCATCCATGGCTCTGGCTGCACATCAAACCCAATTCCATACGGCTTTGTAAAAGGAGAGAGGCTTCTTGGATGACCTCAGGCATCCACCCTCAAGATATTAATTTTTGTATGAGTGGTATGGGTTTTACAATTAGTGCAGAATTCAGCCATAAATTGAAAGCCACTTCCAGATATGCACAAAGGAAACACAGCTTCAGCCAGGTACACACTTACCTGTAAATGTAGCTTGATTCTGTCAGCCTGGATTTGGCTGTACTCTTGCTTTTACCACATGACTTGAAGTAACATATGTGATAGGATTGCATAGATTCAGAGGGTGAAGAAAACAAATATCTACTTTAAAGTCTTTGGGGACTGTCTATTTTGATAAAGAGAAAGAGGAAACCTAATTAAAACAAAGGTTATGAAGTTTCACAATTTCCTTTCATTTGCCAATAAAAACATTTAGATTATATATGACAGTCTAACATTTGCTCAAAAGTCAGAATCCAAAATATCTCAATATGAAGATGTATTTGTAGCAAATGTTTCGTTTCATCCAGTCTCTAAATTCAAATGTGAATCATGAATTCCAGCAAATTTCCCTTAACAGCTATATGTTAAAACTCTTCCCAGCTGCTATAAGTTTGTTCATTTTTCAAAGTTATTAAAGGATACGCCCCTTCTAATAATTCTCAGATCATGGTGAGACACAAAAGGTTTGTGTATTTCAACAGAAATCTATTTTGTATTTACAGTTCTGCACAAGAGAAGGGGTTGTTATTTCCCCTGAGTCTGATCAATACTAGCAGGAGTAAAAATGGGGACAACTTAAAAGTGTTCTTTGAAAAATTTCCAGGACTTCAAACCATGAACAAAACATAAATGCAAACTTAAAATAAGTTAAATTAAGTAAATTGTGACTTTAAAACCTTAAACAATCACCTTTGCCAAATCCAATAACCTTTTTAATTTGACTGCAGTGACTTTAACTGGATCAGAACAACAAAAAACCCCCAAAGAATCAACAAAAATTAATTTGTTTAATGCAGGGAGAAGGTCCTTTAGTGATCTGGTTCCCAGCACAGTCAGCTGCCAGTTCTTTAACCAGCTCAAAGTCCTTCAGAATGAAATGAACATTTTGGGGTATGGCAGTTAGAACTCTCCAAGTCCTGAGCTTTCTGACATGAAGGATCCCCCACCTAAGGATAGATATATCCATCCAACAAGGATAACATACTTTTCTGGTGAACAAAACCCTATGGTTTTGAGTTTGTGAAAAATATAAGGTTTGCTGATTTTTGTTTCTTGCCTTTGAAGTTATTTAGCAATTTTTTCTTAGCTTTGTAAAACTACTTTTTTGAAAAAAACATTTTCCTACCATAGGAGAAATCGGTGCACTGTGTCCTTATATTTGAGTTTTGCACTCTTCTTTCCTCTTGTAGAGACCAATTTAACAATGACACCTATTCATTACAAACACCACCATTTTTCTTCACTGAAGAAGGAAAACATAAATTCTAAAACATTGATCTTTTCAGACATATGATTCTGTCATCCTCTTTTCTCTTATCCAGTGCTTTGAGGACATAGGAAATTATCTATCTCCTTAAAGTAATAGTTCTTCCATATCTCTGGGCTGCAACTAACCATTTTGTTTATGTTATTGCTGCTGATTTTATCTCTATTAGTGCTTGGCACTTCCTCAAATTAGCACACATATTGATTGTTGTGTCCCTGAAAAGCAGCAACATAGTAGATGATCACTTTAAAAAGATTTGGTTTAAGGAACTTGCTTTGCTCAGAGGGAATCACTGGCAGTGACTGGGTGGAATCAGTTTTCCAGAACAAAATCCAACTGCTTTTATCCACAAAGCTGTCCTTTCTTTAAAGTTTTGCCTCATTCACTAGAGAGCTTCCCCAGTTGCAGCAAATGAAGCAGAGATCTTACAGACCACTTTTTGCTTTGATGTTCAGCCCCGACGAAGTCCCAGAGCAATACTGGGCACCAATAAGGCAGGTGTCCTGTGTTCTTGTATATAGAGTGCATGTGACAGAGAGCAGAATAAAATGTTCATAAGAAACTCTAAACCCATTTTTTCCTTATTTTGGGGTGTTTGACTTTGCAGTTTTAATAACCTCTGAGTGTGGGGAGCACAGAGTTGATTTTTTTTTTTTTTTGGCTAACTTCTTAGGTCAACTGAAAATACATGAAAATCAGTCTTCTTCATCTGGATGGGAGGGATATCCATCCACATGAGCCAGAAGCATCCCTGAGAGCTATAGTATTCAAGCATGCTTTGTGTGGACCAGGAATAGCAGGAGATGAGACGTTTCTGCTGGTAGCAGAAACCAGGAGTCCAGCAGGACTTGGGGAAGAAATGAAGGGAGATCATGGTATTTCTGGTGAAATCAAACTCTTTACTCTACTCCCTTCTCCCTGTCCCTTCAACAGTTTAAATCACAGGATTATGTAGGTGCATTTACCCAAATGATGGGTCTTAATGGTCAGTGAGTCACCTAATTGTCTCCATATGATTGCAGATATAATGCCCTACCGTGTTGCAGTGCTAGTAGCAATATAGCCCAGATGTTCTGAGGACATAAGCAAGCCAGGGTTAGTAGGTAGAGCCAATGTTTTTTTATTAAACCAGCTGATGCAATTGGAATAATCTTTCAGTTGCACATAAATGAGGGTTTGGTTTAGCCAGGAACTGTTCCAATTGATTTAAAGTTGTTCAGAAATAATCTGCTTAATCAAGGCCAGAATGCTTAGCACCATATAAAATAGATCCCTATCTCTGAAAATCTGATTACTAGTTTATTCTGGTTAGAACCAAATCCATGACACAGAGTTTGTATTTTAACTGGAGGAACAGCCCAGTAGCTACACTAAGCCTTTTACTGGCCTTGCTTATTACACATACATTTTATGTATTTTCACCCTGTGGTCTCCAGACAAGATGGTGTGGATTGCCTGTTGTCCACACAGTCTGGACACTGGTTTGTGCTGTCCCTTATTTCATCTGTCTCCCCGATGAAGTTGTTCACTGAAGAGGAACCTGGATGATTCCATCCCTGGAGGAGTTCAAGGAATGACTGGACGTGGCACTCAGTGCTCTGGTCTGGTTGACACAGTGATGATTGGTCACAGGTTGGACTTGATGATCTTGGAGCTCTTTTCCAACCTAAATGATTCTGGGATTCTGTGTGGATGCCTTGGGGATGAAAAAACCCTGATAAACTGGGGAAGCATCAATGTAGAAACCCCTACTTTCTGGAGCCCAGACCTAGTTCCTCTGACTCTTTGATGTGATACAGGGGAGTGCCTGAGACCCATATGCTTAAGGTACCTTCACAGAGGAGGTGTCTAACATCACTGAAAAGGTGAGATGTGTAACTCCTACCACTGCTTCTGAGAAGGTCCTGCTCAGCAGCACTGCCCCTCACTGCCACCCACCCATCAAACTTTGCCATGGAACCAGATGGGCTTGTGAGGTACCTCCAGCCTGGTGTGGTGGTGAAAGACACATGAAAGTACCTGAAATCCAAAGCTGGGGCCATTATCTTTCAGCTCTGGGTTTGGACTCTCTTCTCTCTAAGCAGAAAAATCAGTCTAGAAAACCATTTTCCAATGGAGCTGTGTCCATTTAAGGGGTTTAAGGGTATCTACTCTCGGGATCTGGCTTAAACCCGCTCTGAATTGAGTTACTGGTTTGGTTACTAAACTGATACAGAAATCAGCTGCTGCTTGAAACAAATGGAAATTCATAGAATAATAGAATGGCTTTGAGGAGTGTATGTTAAAAATTTAAGAATTTAAGAAGAATCCTAATTAGTTATTTCTGAAAACAAAATATTCTGTTCTGTTGTCAAGTTGACAGACTGAAACAGGCTCCAGTAATTTCTGTATCAATAGCATCGTGTCATGTAACTGCTCAAACTTCTTTAAACAGATCTCTGAATGCAAACAGGTTAATGGAGCAAGGGGGCAGATAAAATGAGAGAATAATCTGGGATTACTGAAACAAGCCCTACAACTGTTGAACCCTGAGGAAAGAGAGAGCTAACACATTTGATCTAAAGCCTCCCATAAATAGTGTGGGTAATTAGAGGCTTAGATTTATTGAAAACAATGAAAAATTTCATAATTACCTTTACATATTTTTCTTTCACTCTTAGAAAATGATCCCAGTAATTTGGTGTTCAGTGAGCAGGGCACGTTTTACATTGTTCCACCACTTTGCCATTCTGAGCAAATACGCTTCAGGGCAACCCTATTGAACAGGCCTGTTCTTTTCCTTTCTAAAATTTGCAGCAATTAGCAAACATTTCACAGACCATTTTGGTCAAACAATGTAACTTGGCAAAATGGTGTCCAGCTCTGAAGGGTTGCAAAATACGCTCTTGTTCTAGATGGGAAAGATTCTCTTCAAATGCGACATGTCCTACAGGCTGGAATAAAATCAGCCTCAATTGAGAAAGAGGTTCCTTTCTCAATTATTTTTACCCAAAACCAAAGTAGAAACTTATACTGGTAAAAGCCTCTATTAGCAACCTCTGTGAAACTCATTGCACAGCGGAGGGAAAGCTCACAAGAAACCTAATGATCACTCTTTTAACTGAGTTGATGATGAAGGTGGAACAAACTAGCAAAAGCCCATGAAGGCAGACATCCAAGGCCTGAGGCAGAACTGGGGCAGCCCAGCCATATGAGAAGTGGTCATATTTCAAAATAGGCTAGTCCAGCATAATCCTGTTTATGAAATGCAGGTGGAGTATAATTCAGAGTTTGTGGTTTGAGCTTTAAAACTCATTATGTTTTGGTTCTCCACTCCTTGGAGACCAACTGACTCCTTGTACGTCAATGTCAAGATGCTCTGATCAAATAGAGGGCTGAAGTTTGCAGCTCTGGTGTTCTGATAACTAAACACAGACACAGGACAATTCTCTTCTCTGGAAGCTGTCATCATGCTGTAACACGGAGAACCTGAGCTGTTTGGCTTCCAAGCCTCAATACAAAGCACGTCTCCTACACCAGGCATTTTATGACTTTCTCTTGAGTGAGAGCATGTGGTTTGGAAGATAAGATCTAGCTAGGAAAGAGCAACCAAAGCTTGGATATGAGAGCAAAACTTAAGAAATGCTGACAGAGGAATAATATTTTTTTCTTCCTTCTCAAAATCCTGTGGTATTTAGAATTTGTCCCTATACACATCGTTTCTTCCTGCATAGCCCTGTGTAGCTTTATGCTGAGCAGATTGGCTGTACCATGACCCCTGGTCAGGCTGAATGCTGAGGCTGCGAACTACCTCCCTAATATATAAATATGTCACCATATGAATGTTTCTGGAGAGGTTGCCCAGAAATAACTATGTTATCAAACTTGCAGGGGCTTAGATTTTCTTGAGGGGTCACAACACAGGCTTCAGAAATGATAGAATCATAGAATGGTCTGAGCTGAAAAGGGCCTTAAAGATCATCCAGTTCCAGTCCTTTCACCATGGGCAGGGACAGCTTCCACTAGACCAGGTTGCTCAAAATTCGATCCAACCTGGCCTTGAACACCTCCAGGGATGGGGCAGCCACAGCTTCTCTGAGCAGCCTGTGCCAGAGCCTCACCACCCTCACAGGGAAGAATTTCTTCCTAATATTCAATCTAAACCTACTCTCTGTCAGCTTGAAGCCATTCCCCCTTGTCCTGTTGCTCCATGCTCTTGTAAGTAGTCCCTCTCCATCTTTCTTGTAGACTCCCTTCAGGTATTATTAGGTCATCCAAATCTACTGTCTTCCCTTCAAAAATGGCTTTTCCCCTGTCCCTGCAAAGACTCTCTTTCTGGGATCAATGTATGAAGCCTAGAACAAGAAAAAAAAATTTAAAAAATTTAATAGGCTTCTATTAGAAAATAATTTTTAAACATTCTTGTATAGAAGATGGTATGGACATGATAGAAAGGGAGGGAAAAAAATCTCAAGTGACAGATGAATCCTTAAATTCATAGAGGTAGACTCTACAAACATTAGTGTTATTAGCCTAGAGGTTTGGAATATTCATTTGGAGAGGAATGCTGGTGGTGGAGAATGTGTCAAAGACTCTCATTGACTTCCAAACCCAATGACCTCGTTCTTCAAACAACAAGCATGACATGCTTCAGAGAGGTGCCACAGTGTACAGATTTAGGTCAGATGGGGAGGAAGAGGAGTTTTGACTGCAAGTTTGGGGTTTGTTCAAACTAAGAGAGCTGACTGTGATGTTTGCCTTTGGTTCAGCGCTTGACTGAGCTGTTAGAGAGCAATAAATACAGCTCTTGCATACTTCAGGAGATCTAAAAATGAGATCAAGTTTAATACATTGCACAACTCAGTTAAAGGGCTCCTACTGGGCTACTTACTATTGGACTGAAATGGCTACAGTGCAGTGCAACAAAGCAATCCCTTTTCATTTCTTTTTTTTTTGGATTGAGACTTTTAGTGCTTGTATTTTTGTTGATATTCTCTAGCAAAACTCATCTAGAGCAGTATAACAAAAGCAATACGTGAACATCGAGAATGTTCCTCCTGAAAGGGTGTAACCCTGATCCCCAGGGGCAGAGAGATGTTTGTAGGGAAAGGGAAAAGCTCACATCTGGTTTGAAACTACACGAATAGAAAAGGCTTTGTGCCACTAGAGGGGGTATCAGCTGTAAATTGTCGCTGGAAACACCGGGATTTTGTTCAGAAGCTGATCTTTTCTGTTGTTCTGAAATTAATTTAAGCGGTCAACTATCTCTTGTTTAATTTTATAGACAATGAAGTTCTCAGCACCCTTCAGCTCACCTAGACCTGCCCACGGTGGGTGGGTGGCTTTGTCAACAACAGATAATTTATTTTGGCTCTTCCAATTTCACCTGCTTGTTGTCTATTGCAGAGCCCCAGGCAAAGCAAGATTGTTTAAATACATAAGATACAAGTATTTGCAGCTGTGGCGTCAGAGCCACAGTGTCTCAGTTCCCTTTACTCCTTTCTGGTGGGAGAAACAGCCAACAGCTGAGGACAGAAGGTGGAGATTGTGAATTCAACCCAAAATGAAGTAGATTGGGGATTTCAGCCAGGTTAGGTCACTGCCTATTCTGCTTGTCTCAGCCTAGAAAGGTCCTGGAGCAAAGCATTCTTTCTTGTCTGCACCTCCCTAGCAGACAGCTCTTTTTCGTCCTTTGTTCTCTTTCTCCTGAAAAGTGTAGCTGTAAACACAGACAAACAAGGCATGAAAATTCATCTCCTTAGGGTGTGGGTAGTCTCTGTTTCTCCAGTGAGAGACATTAAGGGCTTCATTTTCAAATAGATTCACTGCAAGCAATGCTGACAATTTAGCTTCCAGACAGTCTGAAGGACCTGGAGCAGTTGTGCTGTTGACTGTGTGAGTGTTAAAGACGACACAGAGGAGCTGTTCTCAGGAGCAGGTAGGACCCCCAGCTTCTCTTCTGAAAGCATCCTCTGTTAGAGCCAGAATTCAGCAGTAGATGGCACCAGAAGGATACTAAAATGGGCTTTAAAGTCTTTCCTAGTGCCTCAAAATTCCCCAAATGTTTCACAAGACACAGAGGCAGCTCAATAAAAAGCCAAGCACCGGTTACTGGCAGAGGTGAATCATGCAGAGAGGCACAGCATGTCCTTCCCAGCAAAGCACGGCTCTGGTGACACACACAGGGGAGCAGAGGAGGGGGCGAACATCGTGTTACACACAAATCCTGCAGAGAGGATTTGTGGGGATGGTTCTGCTCCAAAGAGACCTCGGCAGCAAGGGGGAGATGGGCACCCTCGGTACTGCAGCATGGGTGGGGAGAATCTGTTCATTGATATGTGTGCAGATTTGCACACACACCTCCAACTACACATGCATACAGAATAAGAAATTTCTAAGGCAAACAGAGGAAAACGCTGGGAATTCACTGCCACTGGACTCCCCACAACAGCCACCATCTGCGGGCTTTGGTGATGCTGGATGGGGAGAATTCCTCTTGCTGTCTATTCTTGCAAATGCAGCTAAGTTTCTGTCCCAAATGTTGACCAGGGCTTGTATTTCAAATTTCACATCTGTAGCCATATTTGATATGGGTAGAGCCCATGGGACCCCAGTTTTTTATATACTGCAGAACTGTGGTTTCAGGGTTTTTTCCAAGAAAATGCTATAGAATGGACTTTTCTAATTAAATACGACTATCAGGGCATTCATAAATGGTGATAAAAGGAGATACAGAGTGAGGGTACTACAGTTAAAAAATCAATCTCAAGTTTTGGCTCGGCATAGCTACACCTTTGAAAAGGGTTGCTGAAAGAAGGTTTGCAAGGTCACCGGCTGCTCACAGGAGCACAGCAAAATGCATCTATGATTTGCTCTTCAGAATTATTCGTGGCATTCATTTCAAAAGCATAACACAGCATATTTTAGAAGGGGGTGCAGATGATATTAAAGGATGGTTTTTAGCTGTAGCAGTGACACCATCAAATAGCTTCTGGTTAAACTATTTTTTTTTTCAATCTACCTGCCACCTGGAACTCGTTGCTGAAAGAAGTTTTTCTGTGCACCTCTTAATGCTTCAAAACTTGCTCCAGTGTGAAATGTAATTTCATTTGGCAGAGTGATCTGACCATCATGTCTGAAGGTCGCTTGATAAACGATATATTCAACAGGGTGGACACTATACTTTGCATTGAAATAATCATTAAATCACTCAGGAAGCAGCTTTGCAGTGGCAGTGTTCCAGAGATAGTAGGAGGAATATAAGTACACACAAGAAAAAGACCTGTTTCTCCAAAGATTGTACAGAAGGGGAAGACCTTGTTTTCTAGATCTCTGTAACAAAGGTGTTTTGAGAAAGAATTGCAAATGAGCCACTCTTCCATGGAGGCAATTTGCATACCATTAGCCTTCTGGGTTTGTTAATTGTTTTCATCTAGAGGAGGTGGAAGAGTTCACTCTTTGTTTGGAAAATGACAATGCTTTTTGAACGTGGCACATTTTATTAGTGATAGATGAGACCAATTTTTTTAACATTTTCTGTTAACTGCTACCAATTTTGATGGAGATGATGATGCCCTTTCAAAAGAAAATTGAGACCTTTCCAATAGCTCGCTCAACATTTAATTTCCTTGTATTTCTTTGTATGTGGCTTTTTCAAATGAAAGAAATATTTTTCTTTTGTGTCTCTCTTCCCTCCCTTCAATTCCCAGGGTAAAATATAGCACCACACCCTGCAATAATGTTTTCATGATCACCTTTGTAAGGCTGTAACTTCTCAAGAATTTAAAAAGACTGGAAATTCAAAAGGCTGCTTTAAAAATCTTTGTCTGTTCTTGAGAGCCTGATGTACTATTTGCATTTTTGTCTTTATTGTGTAGGTTTGAGGAGACTTTTGTAGCACAGAATGTGGCAGAGAGGATGAAAGGATCCATAGGTTCAGGGTATGATGGAGATAACCCCAGCTGGTGTAGCCTACCCTAGTTCATCACTTTATTCACATGGCTGTGATGGGTCTGTGATGCTCCAAGTGTCTTTACAAATTCTGGTTCAGGGGCTAATTTATATGTAGCCAGTTTGTGTTTCTCTGTGCAGTCTAAATGTGCTTCATGTGCCTCAGTACCTAATGTACCTTGCTCAGCACAAGCTTGGGGTATGAATCTGTGCTTGAAACAGTGAGCTGGGGAAGATAGGTAGAGGGATTCAAAGATGTTAATGATAAAGTTCAGTGGATGAGAAAAAGCCCAATAAATTCCTGTTGATGCATGGAGACTTCTGATTTACATTCCTGCTCTTTTCAGTTTGGGATTTCTCCCTGTGCCTTCTGACCCAAAGCTTCTTTGTGACTTTGAAATAGGGACAACACAACCTGTATTGTTTTTTTTACTCTACTGTTTGTCAGCAACAAAACTAAGGGTGGATTAATCTTTACCTGACATTGATTATAATGTTAATCAGTGAAACATTTAATGGAATGAAGTTGGAATTCATGCCAGCAACTATTTCTACAGCTGTTCATACTTTTTTGTTTTTACTTGGAAATAGTTATGTTGCCTGACACCTCTTCTACTTCTGTTGTCTTAAAGATAAAAAATAATATGAGATTCTGCCCTTTTGGATATATTACATTTATCAAATGAAGAAAATTATACCTATGCTCTCTCTCTCAGTGTAGAATCTTCCTCCCATCATCAACTGTCACAGGGAAAAGATTTTATTTATTTTTTAATTTATTTATTGCTTCACCTATTCAGTATCTCAAAAAGAAATATTTTATTGCTCTCCAAAGATCCATTGTAAAGCCTGTGATTTTTTTTATTTTTATAAAGCTGACAGCATTAACATCTGTGAGCTTTTGCCACTGACACCATTTGTACAAATCTGAATTTTCAAGTCTTTACTTCTTTTAATGAGCTATTTGTTTCCATAATCACATATGTATGACTTCATTGCAGTTCACAATTCCATTTTCAAGAGATTAGCTCATTGATATATTGCACTGGTCTGGACATTAGCTGCTTGGATGAGCTTAATTTTCACAGACTACTGATCTTTTGGTGACTCTAAAAATTTGCCACAGTCATATGATTAAATATGGGAAACATCTGGTTTAAGTAGTCTAACAAAAATCTGAACATCTGGAAAATATTGGTAAAGAAGCTAATTAAGTTTGCCAACTTACAAATTGTCCTAGCAGGAAGTATTTAGGAGTAGCAGATAATTGAGATTTCATTCCTCTGGCCCTTTGTCCTTGCCTTTGTTTATTTTAGTACAACTGGAAGGAGTATTTTACTCGCCTCCTTCCAAATCCACCTTCTGGACATAAACTGAGAGAGGGTTATCCAGTGCTGTGTTGCAGCAGGTTACACTCAGAGTGGGAGAAATGAGTGCTGGGAATAGACTTTCATGCCTATGTCTTGTTTTAACCATTTTGAAACACATTTTGAATATATATTCAACTTCTAAGCCCACTGATGACACTCTCTCATCCTCTCAGCTGATGACTTTGCAGCTGTTGCTCAGGTCTTCCACAGTTTGCACTGGGCCAGGGCAGTGATGCCTTTTCAGAAGAAAGTTTTGTAGAGACTCCACCTAACACTGACCCTGATGGAGGCGCCTGTGGGACTATCAAGAATATCTGCATTGGCTTCTAAAAAACATCTCAAGAGCTTTGTCTTCAAAGTATTGCCTTGCTCAAAAGGTCTAAGACTGGAGAAAACACCTCTTTCACATAAAAAACTTCTTATTTGTGTCACAGGGAGATTTTCATAAGCCATAACAGGTTGAGACCTCAAGAATCATGATGGATCCTGATATTTTTTACTTCAAGGGCAAGAGACAGTTCTGACTTAGTTTTCTAAACATCGAGTCAAAGAAAACAAGTCGAACAAAATCCTTAATGCTTCTGAGGGAGAGAAGAGGCACATAACACAGTTACATGGAGTTGTGTTCTTCCATGGGCTACTGGAACATGCTCAGATATAACTGACCACCACAGCATTAAAAACTATATGCATATTCATTTTTAAAGTCTGATTATTATTTTCACTCCATTTCCTATCAACTTTCTCCATTTTGGAAGGTAGCAATTTGCTCTACTTAAGTCTGACCACATCTTGGCTAGCTCAGGGCCTTAGTGAAAATGAAGCTTTTGTCACCATGAGTAACACCCCTTAGATGTAAAGAAATTAAACATTAAGGACTTTGCAGTGTTACTCACACAAAAGAGAAGATATTAATGAAGAACCTTCTTTGAAAACACCCTTCTGCAGCTAAACCTTTAATGACAAAAGGTTTCTTTGGTGTTTCTTGCTGAATTATCCACAGTCTATCTGTGAGCCTTCTGGCTTTGCAGAAACAGCCAAAGTGTGACAGTGAATAAAAGCTGTTCCTGTCTGACTATGCTTCCCACCAAAAAAAAAAAAAAAAAAAAAAAGAATAGACATGAACAAATTAAGGTACAAATGAATGTAAATGTCAAGTTAATGGTTCGAATACACAGTAGAATGGAAGAAATGTGTGTATTTGTCCCCAGCAGCAAACACCCTGGTGGCCAGATTTGACAGCAGCTAATTGAGCAGTAATTGTTATTAATGTCTCGTGTCTTTGCTGTTCACAGCAATTCTGGCTGGGTAGAGCTTCGGAAGAAGTGATAATTTTAATGTTCCTTGAATGGATTTGAAATGTGCTTTTCCTCCATATTGAAAAATACGAGCATGCTTAAAACAGGTTAAATGGGTTAACTGGAGATCATCTCCAAATTGGGCAGTGTGGGTATGTGATTTGTGACCATCAGTTTTGACTGTCTCTGTCTTTGGTTTTCCCATCAGTGCTTTGGAGTGGTGCTGGTTGTGCTGCACCTCATGGGTGCATGTGAAGGAGTCTGTTGCACACTAAATTCTGACCAGCGTGTTTCCCATGGTAAAGACATTTCTGTCATCTCTCCCTTATGCTTTTTCCAGTACATCTGTGACATTTTCCCTCCATTGATGGTAATGTTGAAGACTCAACTGGGCAGCCTGTTGAACACGAAATCAGGAAAAAAAAAATGGAATACTGTTCTGCCTTCCAAATTCTTGTCAAAATTGGTGTAATACTAGAGAAGACCTTCAAAGGCTTTCAGGAGGCAGACACATATGCATGCACGTGGAAGTTTATATATGCATAGTGTGCCTTAGTTTCACTTCCACATGAAACAGTTTGAAAAGGGTAACAGTCTGAATAATTCCCAAATTCTGAGGGATTAGAGTCAGGATGGTGTGTGGTTTCGGTAATGACAGAGTTAGCTGCTGAGAGTAGATTTTGACCTGCCACTCCTCAAAGGCTAAAGGTATTTAAGGGAGATTTAGTTTATTGTTAATCTTAGGTGTGCATAGGTGTCATTTCCTTTTTTTCTGTGCCAGCTGGGACTCTGCAATCCTCTGGTGCAAACTAACCCAGCCTTTCCTACCTTCAGTCGTTTATGGGCTAAGTGGCTAATGAGGAATGCATTTGAAATTATATGTAAAAACAAGAATCTGAGGAGAAGGGCCAGATTTGGAGTTGGATCTTAACTGGGCTTGTTTTTCTGTGCTGGCAGCATTTTAAGAATGCAATCCAACTTGTTAAGTGCCATAATTGCACCTGTAAGTCAAGTCCAAGTGACCTACTCTACATCTGCAAATAACAGTGGAATTGAGAAGAACTGGCAGTTTTTTCAAATCTGGGCCCTGGATCATTTTCACTTCTTTGAAAACAGAGAAAAAGAAAAGGAGGCTTAAACCCCAAGTGTAAAAGTGAAACCCAAAGTGAACCTAGATGCTCACTTCCTTTAAAGTCTGGGTCCTCATTAAGTCTCCTCAATAACTTAGAGAGGGAAAAAAATACAGCAAAATATCTACTCTTTAAAACCCCACATTTCTAAACAAATGTGAGCCATACACTTGGTAAACAGAATTGCAGGCTGGAGGCCAATTAAATAAATTTAGGCTACATTTCTGAAAGCTTCTTCTGTATTTAATATGAGATTCAAGATTTTATATGTTTTCCATGTATATCATCGTGGCTTCTATGACTAACGTGATCTAATATATACATTTTTTCTTTTTAGGTTATTACTTGAAATTACTTTCCATTTCTTTTGTTTCACTTCCTTTGGTCCATGTGGATGTTATCGACTTGATGGAAATGGAAGAAATTGTTTTGGCTTTCTCTTACCCTGTGACTCCTAATTATCCAATATTCGTACTTTTCCATCTGTTTCAGGGTTGGTTGGATTTTTTTTTCCTCTCTGTGTTTTGGATGAGGAAGAACATTTCTATAAAAATCTGTTCTTTGCCTGGAGCAAAATGGCTCGGATACACTCCTGGCTGCAGATCTGACAAGGAGACGTTTTGAACCATCAGCAACTTTCATAAAGCCGATATTTCTCTCCGCAGTAGTGAAATACTTTACACAAGGACTCAGGTGCCCAGGCAGTGCTAGAGCCTATTCCCAGGAATGACAGCATTTCTAGAAGTTGTTATTTGAAGGGACAACTTGGTTTACTGAGCAAATATGAGCCCAGGCTCTCAGCCGGTGATGTAGATTGGAAATTCCAGCATCCAGGCCTGCCTTTTTCTATGCCTTTGGTGCTTTCCCACATCAGCTGGTGCCAACAGAGAGACCCTATGTCATGGTGGAGAGCAGCTTGGAATCCCAAACAAATCTGAAATGTGTGTGGCCCCAGCAGTCTCAGAATTAACATGTCTAAAGCCGGGTCAGGGGAGATCCCATGCACTGCACTGACATAACTTCCAGAAGAGAAGTTCTCTGTGTTACTTAAATGCCCACCCAACTAAAACATAGTAAAAATAGTCTCCCTTTTTCCTGTTTCCAGGTGACTGTAGTCCTGGGACAATTGCTTGCAACACTATTCACTTTGCTCCTTCCCAGCTGGGAGGAGCCAGAATCTGAACCCTCTAAATCTGGCATTTGCTGAAATCGCTGCAAAATGTTTCTTCCATCCAAGCTGGCTTTGGCTCAGGGCCCAATTCCCATCAGTAGAGCCTTATTGGTCTCCACTGGTGCTTTGGGTTATTCAAAGACAATTTGTGGGATCCTGAAATGCCAGTTTGAAGCCTTTGTGTACAAAACTACTTTCTGAGGAAGTTTTTCCTTTTCAAGACATCACAGATTTTTGCAATAAGGCCTCAAAATAGGTATTTCCTCTGTCAAGCAGCTCCCTGGGAAGCTGGGTGCTCTGATCACTGTGCACTCCTGATTCAGAGCAGGACCAAGAAGGGTAATGGGGCCCATTGAAGTCTCTTTACTAAAGGTTATTTGGTTTTTTGTAATCTCCCAGCCTGGAAAGTCTGCAGTGTTTGCAGTCCAGGCAGTTCTCCTCACTAACAGTGTATACCCCTTCCCTCTGCACTCCCAACTCCCAAGCAGTAGTATTTGGACTATAAGCTTATTTTTTCCTTGCTAATTTTTAATGCAGATGGCTCAAGAACATGTCAGCCAGTTGGTCTGGAGTTCAATGTGACAGGGTTTTTCCCCTTGAGAATAGTTGGGTGTCAAATAGCAGCAACATGCACATGTCCTGTACTCCACCAGGACTCATCAGAAGGAACCAACAAGGACAAATGTTTCTCTCTGCTCAGTTTGTTCTGAAATCCCTATAAAATTAAAATGCAGGCAGAAGCTAGAAATAAACATTTATATACCTTTCCAGTCCCACTGGACTTCAATCTACTGTAAACACTTTACTACAGCTATAAAAATATAAATCATGTATTATCAGTTGATCATCCCATAGAGGCTGTATCTGCCTGTTTGATTTGAATTTCAATGCTATTGTTTTGCGTGTGTTGAACTACAAAGAGAAGAAAAGCTTTTTGTTATTCCTCTTCATCAACTGATCTAATGCAAGAGGAAAATTACTGGTAATTATTTTTTATAGCAATTATGCTGGCCCAAACACCATAAGTGCAAGCACATTCCTTGTTATTTATTACAGAAAGATCTCAAACCACAGGCTGTTTAGAATGCACAGCATTTCAATTCATGAACTTTGATGAAACTTATTTTAATACAGCTTTGTTTTCCTTATTAAATGACAAGAAAGATTAATTACAACAGATCTGTTAGTGCTTTAATGTAGTCAAGTTGCTGAGTGTATTTCAGTAGTTAACTTTCTTCCTTTGGATATGAGCAGTGTGTCTGCTCTATAGGTGTTTTCTCAACTAATTACAAATCTGTAAAGCCTGAACTTTTATCTGATTTTATGCCTGAATCTAAAAAAAAATAATTTTTTTCTCTTAGTTGAATTTATCTCAATCTGCAGGGAGCCAGTTGTCTTTTTATAAATCTGCTTCTGATGCATGTTGCTGTATAGAAAAGTTAATAAAATTTTGTGATGAGAGAAGAGATATCTCTGTTTTCTAAGGATGACACAGTGGGACTTGTTCTGTTATTTGGATCATCAAAGTTTCAGAATTGTATCTCCTGTCCATGCTGTGGTATGAGGCTGTATTACCTGCCTTTCTGAAAATGCAGCTCCTGTCCAACTGAAGGAGCTTTGCAAACTCATTCCCCACCAGAAAGGGTTGGACGGGGTGAAAAATTTCAGCTTTTATATGGAGAGCTATTGTTCAACAAATTATTTTTCCCTGAAATATTTCTGCTTTGGGTTTTGTTTCTGGTGCCTTTGCTTCAGTGTTTCCCCAAAGAGACTTCCCTCAGTAAAGGAAAATGGTTATGAAACATCAGTTTTCTTGGGATTGTCCTTTGCAGGGCCGGGAGCTGGACTTAGACGATCCCTGTGGGTCCCTTCCAACTCAGGAGATTCTGTGATTCTGTG
This sequence comes from Chiroxiphia lanceolata, assembly GCF_009829145.1. NCBI lineage: Eukaryota > Metazoa > Chordata > Aves > Passeriformes > Pipridae > Chiroxiphia > Chiroxiphia lanceolata. Next base: position 10,342,819 of record NC_045651.1, read on the forward strand.
ATCTTTCAGTCCCTGCTCCTGCCAGGGCAGCTTCTTTCCCTGAAGAAAACCAGCCATACTGAATGCAGTTAGATTTTAAATATAGAGTGGGGAGAAAGATTCATCCAAGTTTATGAGGCAGCTTTTGAAAGGTGAATTCACTGTTCACTAATAGATGTTAATTTTTGAAAGCTACAGCTCTACATGAGGGATAAGTTTCTGCATTAGTTTTTGGACATTGGTATTTAAAGAATAACCATTTATGTCCTGTTTATAGCATTTATGTGCTTCTCTATTGGATAATCCCACAATTTCTGCAATATCTGAAACAGAATAGACTCTTTCTTGAATGTCTTTTTGAATACTAAATTTCCAAATGGAGTTAGGAGTGCAGTCCTGTCTTCCACAGGGATTTAAGATTTTGGTGAAACTACAGGAAGTGCCTTACAACTCCTGAATGTCTGTAACAACATTTGTGATACCTGATTTTTGGAATAATTCTGCTTTTAACTGGTAATGTTTAGGATGTGCAATTCTACCCCTCTCCAAGCTCATAACCCACAGACAGATTGATTTCTGAATATTCTACTTGGTGCTGAATTTAAAAAACAAAGCAGAACAAAACAAAAGCTTTCAATATTCACTCTCTGATTCTTGATTTACTCTAAAACCAGTTTTTATTTTGGACTTCTACATTTTAGACCAGCAAATAGATGTCAGTAGCAGTCCTACCTGATATTTTAGAGTCTTCCCGAGCACAGTTCCCAGTGACACATTTGTCGCTATCACTGAGTTCTTCTCCTAAGTTTGTGCCAGTAACTTTTCTAGATTTGTTTGCAGCTTTTTTGAAGTGCCCCAAGAAAGAATACGGTGAGACAATCATATTTAACCCCACATCTGAAACAAAGGATTTGAACAAAGGTGAAAGGCTCATTTGACTGACTTCATCACCAAGCCTATACAAATTAAATTTCTGCATTACTCACAGTATGACTTGCAATTATGTTGATTAATCATATGTTACTAAGAAAATGGAAACTCATTTATAACACACATTACTAATCTATTGTGTCATTTTTATTTTTTAAAGGCCTGTTGCAGGGACATTTCCACTCCCAATGAGATGGTTAATTCTATTTCTCATCCACCTTATTTATAATTAATTTTTAAAAAGTTGTTTACATGAAAACACAATTAATTCAACACAGTTCTTTAAAGAAAAGGAATATGTAAACTCATTTAGAAGTATAATATTTCAATACTGATACTCAAAATAGAGATGTTTCCCAAAGTAATATAAAGATGTGAATGTAATTTGACCCTTGGTTTGTTATATTGCAGCAAGTAATACATACATTTAATTTTGAAAAGTATATTGACCCTTGAACCATCTTCTAAATAAGAGTGGAGCTAATAATGAAAAGAATGATATGGGATACTATTTATTTAGCTAGTAAAGAGGTTTGTTTATCTATGAAATGTCACCATGGTACTCTGAATCTTGGGAAAGAGGAGAGTCATTTACACTGACCCCTGGAAGACACAGCATCACTTTGGCTGCAGATTTTGTGGGGCCAAAGTGTTGGTTTCTTTATGGTCAGAAAACCCGAAGTGATGTCTGCAGGGTTGTTTCACTGATAGGTTTCAATACTAGTATCCTGATTTAAATTGACCATAACTGGCTCTGCATCAGCCTAAAAACACCCAAAACTGTGCCTTCACAGAGGAAACCATCTAATGGATTAAGTTGATACATGTCAGTACATCTGTAAAGAGGGTCTTGCTGAACGTTATTATGAGTTCTTTCTTTGAGACTTGCCCATGGTTTCCACTCATTGGCTTTTCACTGTCCCAATTCCTCTTCTACCTCCCTGTTTCAAAGTCATGGTCTCTGCCAGTGCAGAGCCTGTGCCCTGCCCCAGGGATGGGTCAACACCAACTCATGGGTGTGAATCTGACTCTTTCAAGATAGTCTGGCTCCCCCAGAACTCATCTGGCATTTTGGTGGGAGTAAGGAGGAAATCCTTAGAGGAGGAATTACTGACTGGTATTTTCTAGTTCGTCCTGGAATGCCAGAGTTGAGGATGGGACCCTTGTGTTTACCAGAAGCTGAATCTGGTCACCACTTCAGCAAGAAAAAACATCCATAAAACACAGTGGCTCAACGACTTGTTTTGTTTCAAATTGATCTGTCTAAGGCAGTCATAGTCTGTGTTATTTTAATTAGTATATACCTACATGATTTTAACAAACTATTTACAAATGGATTGCTCTGTCACATGGCATTATTGGTTCTTTAAACTTATGTTGTATAGAAGGTCACATGTGAGTAGCTCATTCTAAGGCTGGAATAAAATACTCCAAGACTAATGCTTTACTGGATGATTAACATTTTCCTATTCAACCTTGCTGAGAGATTGCTGTTACATCCCTTCATTAATGTGCAAGTTCTCTTTTGCAACCAAGTGATGCAGCCTTTTGTAATTTAGATAATAGAGAGAGTTGTTGTTGTTGTTTAATAAAAAGAATAGTAATTTATTGACACTTGGATCGTACAATGCCGTGAGTGTAATGAAACCAAACAAACTAATTTTATTCCTCCCCGTGCGCTCCTTGCTAATTAAAAGCAACAATCAATATGGGTGTAGTATTGTCAACAATGGCATTAAAAGACCAAGCTGTGGCCAAAAGGCTGATGACAGTTTTCAAGGATGAGGCAGTTGGACAGAGGGTTGAAAAGAAAACGAGAATTACATAGAAGGTGAGAGCTGGAACTTTTGCTAGTGAAATTTTTAAACTGTCATTTGAGCCTTTTATTGCTTTTCTTGCTTACCTTTCATATTTTATTCACATAACCCCTTTGATAAAAATTGTCTCTGTGCATGCTGATGATCATTATGACTGATTTAAGGAGAAAACTGCTTGAGTCAAGGTACTAAGCCTTGCTAATGGGTCACACTTAAAGAAGTCTTCCTGAATGCATCTGATCCGTGCAAATCCTCCTGTGAGTCTTGTTTCCTCTGAAGTTAGTGGTAAAATTCACATTACTGCTGCCCTGACTGGATTTTATTGCTGCAGAGGTCCCATTATAAACTTGTAGAAGGCTCCTTGCAGAGTGCAGTACCCTGATCATCAGCCCAGAATCCTGCTCAGGAATGTGAGCACTCACCTCTCTTTTCTCCTGCTCTCCTGCTTTCTGCTAAAACAAAAAATATTCAGTTCATCTTCAGTTCCACAGATCACAGTAAAAATTATGAACACAAAAAAGATCTTTAAAAATAGCAAAAAGTGTGAACACTTTGGACATCTTTTATGTGAGTTTTATTCAGAATACTATTTAACAGTTTTATATATGCTTGTATTTATGTGTATTTCCCTTGCAGCCCCCAGAGGCAGGCAGATTACTTATTGAAATACAGAAGCTGCAGTGTAACACAAACAAGCAACTAGATTTCAGGTATTGCCAAAATCTCTCTTGCTAAACAATTTCTCAACTCTCATCAATTTGGTTACCCTTTGGGAGTTGAGTGGACTTTGCAGTTTGTTTACTGAAATTCAGTTTGCAAGCTCGTTTAGGATTTTTCAGGTGAGGATGAAACGAATTCTGACAAGAGGGGATTCCTCGAGTGTGTTTCCATAGCCAAAAGCCTCTGGAGAGAAAAAATCAGGGTGATTTCAGCTTCAGTAACTCACCCAATTCAAATTTATTAACTAATGAGCAATTTTGGGGTGTCCCCTTTGATATTCTTGAATTCTATGGAGACTATAATGTTCTCATGTTGTGTCTGGGGGTCCTGTGGGTACAGATGTGTGCAAAAATCTGAGGCACAGAACTAGGAAAAGCAGGATAGAAAGCACAGACACATGTGTGGCTCTTTGGGAAGACATCCCTGTGGCTTTTATGAAGTTACATCAGGGAAAACAGATCCTGCCTGACCAGTTTTTGAGAGTAGAAGAAATTACCATATATCCTCCTTCAAATCAAGGCTCAAAATAACACCATGCTGAGGGAAGCCTTCAGGGAAGCCTGTGGAGACAAAGAGCAGAAGAAGGGGAAAACAAAGAGCAGATGGTTGTCTCAGGGAAAGGATCAAAAGGCTGATGGCAGCCTGTTTCCAAATTGAGGGGTTGTGCAGCTGGACCTAAACATCTGGTCAGTTTACAGTGGATGAGAAATTAGTCCCTTTTTAGCAAAGGCAGTGAATCCATAAATGTATTCTTCAGGGACTGTGTAGTCCATTAGCTTGTTTGCAGAACTGGGTTGCACAATCTACAGTTTTGAATAAAAATTTTTGGCACAGTTTTGCTTCTGCTTATAAATCACAAGCTTGAGCCTCAGGTGGAGTAAACATGGACATGTCTATTGAGGTCAATGCAATTAAATGAAAACAGGAATGCAGCTCAGAACCCAACTTACATTTTTTAGCCTTTTTCTGCCCTTCACGCTGAAGTGACCAAGACAAAGTTCTTTTTGAGCCTTCTCCACGCAGAGGTGTCCCTTCCTCTCCCAGCTGGAAACTTTTACACCCTCTTACACAGTGGAAAATGGGTGCTGAATATGACCCTGAGTCAGTGGAATCCTCAGTGCATTAGTAGTAACTGCAATCACAGGACTGAGCCCCGACAGAAAGAGTGGCATTAATGGCCACATGATCTGCAATCAGAGGAGTAATTCCTCCTGTTTCATTTGCAGATTGCCCTAACTAATGGAATAAATGTTATTCCACTCATGGACAGAAAGAAGGAAATAGGTATATTGTTTCTAAAGAAGCTGACCTCTGACACACCCGCTTCACTTGCAGCAAAATGCTTACCTGGAACATAAACTTTATGGTTCAGTGGCATCCAAATAAATTGTTATTTCCTCTTGTTATGTATCAATTAAAAGAGGTTATAGGTGAAGTAATTTTAATAGACTACACAGAGTTGCAATTGATTTGCTCACCGAAGTCATGTTTTCAAATATTTACTTTAAACAAGGCATGGAAAAGAGAAATCTAGAACTGTGTGATCAGAATGATATTTCTCAAAAATTCATTGGCACTCCAAAAGAAATCACTACCAATGATGAGACCTCTATAGAACTTCTTTCTCATGAGAGTTCTCACTAATCTGCATGTATTTTGATAGTAGAATCTAACCTTCACAAATGTAATTTTCTTTCTTAATATCAGTTATTTTGAGCATGAAAAAAAGCTAGAGATACAAAATATCTTTAAAAATGAAATTTATTTCTCTAATGGTTACTATATGAATTATAAATTCTATGTGTGTTCTGAGAAAAGGAAATGAGGCTGCATAGTATAATTTTGAAGTCTTATCTGCAGTCCTGCTTCTCATTACAGTCATTTTGTAGTAGCATTTAAAATGTATTTTTCTGCACTTGAGAATATTTCAAGGATTGTTTTTGTTGCCATTGAACTGCACAGAGAGCAAATCCTTTGCTTATGTTAAGGGACTATATGCATACTAATCAAGGGCTGACTGATGAGTCTAACAGAGATTTATTTTTTTCCTTACATTTTCTAGCTCTGGAGGATTCCAATGGTCATAAAACATCTCAACAAGTTCACACTACTTAACACTAGAGCAATTTCTTCCTTACCATTTGGGTCCTGACTTAGACTTTACCATTGGATTTGTCCTCAGTACAGCAGCACTGAGTGGCCACTTCCAAGCACTGCCGCTCCATCTTCCCAAACACTGCTACCTGCTTTTCTGGGATGTCATTGTCAGGGTCACCTGAGTGAGCTCTGCAGTCTTTGAGGGGTTAAAGAAGGAATATGGAACAATCTTGGAGAGGGAAGAAGAGCTCTACTTATTTTTAGTGTAAAAATCTTGTGAACCTGTGAATTATTCATATCACAGATAACTACTGCGCATGATTAGCGTTGTTCCACAAGAGGACTCGAGTTCACTCCTCTCTACCACTGCCTTGATTATGTTGCTGTTATATCTTGAGCCAAATTGGCAAATCAGTCTTCGCTCTTCAAATAAACTTACCTCATCCTGAAGATTTCAAACAAACACAAATTCCACCTGTTTGGTGAGTACTTCAGGGGGGGCTTATCTCACTCCAGCAAATCACCCCCTTCCTGCCACCAGTTCTGCACAAAATGATCAGTAAGGTCTGATAAAAATGAACCTGCTCTTGTCCAGCAGCCTTTTGTCAGCCTCTGTGGATATAACCATGAACGGTGAGACAAGGGGCACAATTCAGAAGCAGGCTGTTATTTGTTTGCAGGGTTTGACTGATTTAAAGATTGCTTTGGAGGGGCAATCGTTGTGTGAAAGTACAGGGACCTCATCCGAAGGCAAAAGAATCTTATATTTACATATAAAAAAAATCTTAAATCCAAAAATTTTACATTAGAAACATGTTTAAATTCTCATAATTCTTCTAAGGAGAAAGTCCTATTTCCCTCATATATGGCTTAAAACTATCCCTGTGCAAGAGTAATATTGTTTAATATTGATTATTATGTTCATACTCATTGCACACAAAATATATAAAGCATCGTACATTCCTTCACAAAAAATGCAGATCATCCTGCTTGCAGATGGAATGTTAGAAGAGTATTTCAAGCAGAACACAACTCAACAGGATCCTGATCTCTTGTCCTTTTTTCAATATCAGTCTCATTCTGGTGACCTCTGTGGAATTAATCCAGGGTTACTCCAAAGCAAATAACATTACAATCAGACCCACTGTTTTAATACTGATTTTAAATGAATGGGCAGTTGTTCTCAATGTAACAAGGTCTGTTCCAAATATTTAATCTCTCCTTCATCAGTTTTGATCTCAGTGATTTTATTAGTATTAAATTGGAGCTCAATGGTTTGTTTGAAAACATTGTCAAATGCATCCCCATTGACTTGGTTTAAAAGCGGAGCTAAATCTCACTCTCTTCACCTAAGAGAAGATTTACCTCCTTGTTCTTGTGTACATCATCTGTTTCTATTCTTTGACTAAAATAACACAGTTTGATTGTTGTCTGTAACATACAAATGCCATAGTCAGTAGGAATGCCCAGCAAGGAATATCTTTGTGTTTTCGTGTATTAAAATACTGAGTTTAAACATTATCTTTACTGGCCTTATCTTTAACAAAACTCTCAGTATATAAAGCTCCATAAGGAGAAAATCAGGGTCTAATGGATTAAACAGTTGGCAAAAAATGCTGTTTAAAAATAGCAAAGCAGTTTTGTTCTCAGTGAGTCAGTAACAAGCAGTGCCATACAAAGCCTATGGGGTGAATCCAGCCTGCACTGATGGTGGCTGAATCTCAGTCAGTTCTTAAGGCTCCTTGACTTTTATCCTCTCATGGTTTTGGTTGACATATATGAAATCAGCAGTAGCCTTACACATTTCCTAGCTGGTTGTGTTACAAAAATCCCCAATTGCATAAATATTCTTGCTTTCACTTGTCAGAAATATAATCCCAAATGAACCTGAGATCTGAGGTTGCTCAGGGACATGTCACCATGTGTGGTTTTTCTGGTTTGCCTGACCAGAAACTGTGTTTATTGACCAAAGGTCAGTCAATAAGTCTCTCTTTACATTTTTTATTTAAATACTTTGGCACCACCCCATCTAAAAATGATTGTCAACAGTGTCTAAAGAAGAGCAAAGGTGTTTTTCAAAAGGTGTTTCCAATAAAGGCGGTACACATGTGTGAATATCATGGATAGACAAATTTGCTCACAAAGAAAGTCTCTCTACTTCTAACTAGTGGTGCATTTGTGTGTCATAGACATGGCTGGCACAGGGGAGGAGCAACTAGATAATTTGGGGTTACACACAGAGAAACAGCTGGAAATGTTAACACACCACACTGCAATATTTAAGAAGAACCAACAAGAACTGCATATTTAAGGGGAGCTGTTGTACTTGAAAATTTACCCGTTTGATCCAATAAAAGATGTTTCTCCCTGCAAATCATACCTCTCATTTATCCTTATGTTTTCATGCCTTCATTAACACAGCTACAACTAACGTATGAAGGGGATCATAAAAATATATGAGCTTAATCCATGTCTTAAAAATCAATTCTGTTCTTAAACAGTGTTCTTCAGCCCTTAATTAAACTTATGCCACCACCATAAGCCTGTTGAGACCTACGTAGCCTGTACGTAGTTGACAACAGAGGGCTCGGTTTCATACTCAGAATAAATCTGTTTTCATTTCCCAGATATTTATTCAGTACTTTGGGGATTTGGAAAACTTCAGCAAAATTTTTCTTAACATATTGTTGGGGATTTTATGGCCACGTCTGAGTAGATCATTTGATTTCCGATACTGCTGCATAACAAGGTCAAAGGAAGTTCTTCTTATACTACTGTGTGAAATGCCCTTTTAGTTTTTAATTTCCATGGACCTTTACCAAATGATTTATTCTTCACAGAAACAAACAAGAAGGGACCAGAACTGCTTTGCTGAGCTAATCTGGTTCTACAGAGGATTAAAGTTGAAATTTTGGATCTGGTTGATTCATTTTCGCTGCTGAACAGATTATGCCTCATTAAAGATCATCAAGTCTATTACATTTTCTCACTGTCACTTGTGTAATGCCAGTAACTCGACATGTCAGAGTTGGCTGGGAACTGCAAGTGAGAGCTGGGAAGGGAAGAGATCCAGGTTCTTCTGATGCAGCTCAGCAGCAGAGCCATTCAGACAATCCCTGCTGAGTTTGTGTGATGGGAGTGCACAGGGGTTTGGGAGGGGACACAGCTGGAACAGCTGACCACAACTGACCCCAGGGATATCCCAGACCATATGGCATCATCCTCAGTGTATAAAGTTGGATAAGAAGAAAGAAGTAGGGGGACATTCAGAATAAGGGTGTTTGTCTTCTCAGGTCACTGTTACACATGGAGCCCAGCTTTTCTGAAGATAACAGAACACCTGCCAGCCCATGGGAACTGGGAAATAGATTCCTTGTTTTGCTTTGCATTGTCTGTCAAACTTTGTCTCCATCCGTGAGTTTTCCCACTTTCACTGTTCCAATTCTCTCCCCCATATCACCAGAGACAGCGAGCAAGTGCCTGCCTGGGGCTGAGTTGCTGGCTGGGATTAAACTACAAGAATTTGATTGTATTACTTTTCTGTAAAGGCCATGAAAAATTCAAATGGGATTCATCTTGTACAATTAAAACATAATTTCTTATATAAATGCACTTTCTGTTGGTTTTTCTTTCTTCGCTACCACGCAACTTCTACAACTTTGATGTCAGCAATAACCCGATGAGAGCTTGGAATTTACAGCAAGCTAGAATAGAAAACAAATTCATTGTCCCTGTATTTCACATTCCCAAATGTATCAAATTTCAGTTTCAGTTCGGTTTTTCTGTCATTTCTCCCTGTAGCAGTTGAGTTGGATCCCTTGGAAATGGTCTCCCCAGGATGCTGCTGCTGCCTGGGGCTCTGCTGCCATCTAGCCAACTTCCACCTTAACTCTCAGCCCCATTTCTTCCCTGGGAACCATATGGATTCCCTGGGGACCTGTGAGTGTGAGAAAATACAAGTGATCCTTTGTCGCTGCCCCAAAGGAGGATGGCAATGGCTATCCAGCTGCACAGGCTTTGGTTTATAGGAAGGAAGAGTGTGTTGTACTTAGCCTCGTTCCATTTCTGCTTAAAAAAAATCTGCTTAAAAATCTGATAACTTTGAGTTGGTAAAGCCCAGTCTAGCAATTTCACTTATTTTCACCTGAACATTGACAGGGAGTTTGTCAGCACTTAAAGGAAAATCATTCAATCTGTTGGCTCAGAAGCCTTTCAAAAAGCGCTGCAACACTCTAAAATCACAAACATACAAACTCCAAACAACAGCAAAAACATTTCAAGGAGAGTGCAGGTGCAAGGCTCCTTTATATAGCTGCTGCTCCCTTCTCACAGAGCAGATCTTAAAGTAACAGGTCCCCGAAGTATTCCAGCAGGAGGACAGCAATGAAGTGTAATGTGCTCAGAAAAATACACACTCAATAAAAGCAAACCAGAAAACAACAAGGGAAGAATATGTAGGGAAATACATATAAAAAGCAATCACACATTGCAATCATATGATTTTAAATAAAGTATTCATCTTAAAAGTTTATTTAAAAGTATTCTCAGCTCTCCAGGAGTCTGTTCAGTTACCATTTTATATCTTTAGCACAACAGCCACCGGGAAAAGAAGTGGAAGATGTTCTGTGTGGAAAAGTACCTTACTTTAGCTGTAGTAATCTATGCAAAACAGCTAGGAATAAATAAAGTATGAAATCCACCAGCAACTCCACTTTTATACCCTTCCCCTCCCTTCCCTCTAGGTTCAGTGGTGGGGTTTGTCTTGAGCCCTGGGTTTGAATCCCGTAGCATTGATCACTCAGGAGCTCTCAGTACATCTCTGCTGGGAAGAGCCCCGTGAGGGCAGAAGCTTCACCTCTGTGGTCTGGGTAGTGCTGGACCCTGTCACCAATAAGGGGAGAACACTTGCCCTAATCCTGAGAGCACTTCAGGTCCTCTGCCGATCCCCAGACCTGCATTTAGGGATTTTCTTTTCGGAAAACCACCTGGGTGTTTTATTTGGGCTTAAAAAGCAATGGTACGGTGCTGTGTTTCTCTTCATGCTGTCTTTTTGTATTATGTCTGTTTTTCCTATATTTTCTCTTCAATTTCTCAGCACATTTTAGCCAAATATCTCAACCGCCATAGTGTGGCAAACCAAAACAAATAATACAAATTCAGGCACCGCGATTCTCTGTATTTTATTCTCCCCCATAAAACTGCCTCTCAGGTCTTGTCACGAGTAGAAAATTCCTCTACAGCTGAGATGGATCTGGGGAAAGAAAACACCTGGATTTCCACTAGAGGGTGACGTTGTAAAACTCAAATGGGATGAGAGAATTCCCAGGGCGAGGAGAGATCCCGGGACTTGGTGGGGATGGAGGTGCTGCTGCTTTGGGGGTTTGCAGGTTCCTCACCTTCCTCCCAGCACCTGCAGAGGGGAGCAGCAGGGCAGGGGCAGCTTTTGGGGCACCACAGAAATATAGTTTACTCTTATCTTCCAACTTGATGAATCAGAAGATAAATAGGAAAACTAATTTTGTGTATTATTTCTTTAAAAAGTATTTTCTTACAGAAAAATTAATTTATCCCACCGGAATTTGTCAGCTGTTGTCCTGATCTTATAAAAATTTGGATTTTAGACAGCTTTGACATATGCTTTAATGTGGGGGGGGCTAGGTGTTTTTATTCTTGAGAATAACTTGTACAGCATCAGCACTTAAACACTGGGATTAATAATAGGAATAATTATTTAATTATTTTTTAGATAAAGTTATAAAAACAAAAAAAAACCCACATCATTTGCATCAGGATCATTACAAGGAATTTGCATGACAGTAATTTTCCACTGAGATTTTTGATTCATACAAATGAAAGCAAGATTTAGAAAATTTAAGCTTGAACTGACAGTTGAGATTATGAACACAGACCCTGCAAAAATAAACTTTATGACTGTTTCATGAAGATCTCACACTTTGTTTCACACTTAGGATAAGAACACAAAACATTATCATTTTACATAAATTCTTCATTTTGTTAAAATACAGTTAATTCTTCTACACATTACCATGAAACCTGATAGCACAAACCCTTTTTCCACTCAATTTTCTGCCACTGAGAGAGCACTACATTGTGCATCTCTGAATCTCCACTCTCTACAGTATCTATTATTCTAGTTACTCTTTTAAAACAAATTTTTTTAATTATTTCTAGCAAATACACATCCAACAGGCTACAGTCTATAAACACTAAACATCATATCCTACAGCTGAGTCTTCTGCAGGTCATTACAATATTTTGGAAGCAGCTTTCAAGTAAAATGAGCCCCCCTCTGACAATCTCTACTGTCAGAACACTGAAAATCCATCAGATCATTGAAAAATACAGGTTAGGGCTCATTACATCTTTCCTTTTATTGCATGTAAAAGCTGCTCACACAGATCTCTGCATGTCATGATCCATGAGCTGAGCCTGGCGCAGGACCTGATTTTCCCTTGTTTGTCCTGCATGATTCTTGCTTCATTGCACAGATTTCCCTCTGGCTGATTTGCAGTGGGGCTCCTGCACGCCTGCAAGCAGTGGGAAGCAGGATCCCATGTGCCTGCAAGCAGTGGGAAGCAGGATCCCACGTGCCTGCATGCAGCAGGAAGCAAGATCCCATGTACCACCATTTCAGCCTTAAACACTCTAAAAATTTTTGTTGAAGGCATTATGTTTGCAGCAGTGAGTAAGTTTGTTGAAATATTATACAATATATGTCTAGAAATGATTGGTTATCTCACATCCACTACAAGTATTTGCAAATACAAATATTTTCAAGTTACCCAGGACAGTATTTCATTAGTGAAGTGGGAGATTTAGTAGCTTCTCAGTCTTTTGAGTGCATGTTGCAATTAGATGATGGCAGATCTCTTTGAAGGTGGTTTATTTCTTTTCCTTGTGATTATCTGCAGCTACTAGCTATAATGGCTTGTTTTCAACAGAGAAAAATTCTAAAAGTTAGATGCTGAGACACTGTGCTAAAAAACAGTCATTTTGTCTTGCTTACCATAAATATTTTTCTCTTACAATTTTTATATGCACAAATCATAGACTCTCATCTTTCTTTCTTGCAATTTCTATCTTAGAACAACTGCACAGGATATATGGGTCACACTCCTGTGAGGTGACCTTTTCTTCCCTGATGTCACTGCAATGAAATCAGACAGAACAGAACAAATATTCTAAGAAGCAAAGAGGTATCTTGTTCTCACTTTGCAAATTCTCTGTTCTTTCTCTCTTGCTTTGGGTGTAGAAGTCACTATGAGGGTGGAGGGAGGAGTAATAACAAGTTTTGTTACAGCTTCGTTTCCCTCACAGCAATTCTAGGCACAGAATGAAGATACCTGGAGACACAGATCTGAGCCGAAGTAGTGCTTCCAACTGCAATGTTCCTGCATGCACTCCCTGTTTCTAACAACGGAATTATGTTGAAGGTGAAGTAGATCCAACTCTGCTAAAAGTGGGTTTGTGGGGTCTGTTCGCATAGGAAATATCACAGAATCATAGAATGGACTGGGTTGGAAGGGACCTTAAAGATCATCAAATTCCCACCCCCTCCATGGACAGGGACACCTTCCACTAGACCAGGTTGCTCCAAGCCCCATCCAGCCTGGCCTTGAACACTTCAAGGGATGGGGCAGCAACAGGTTCTCTGGACAATCTGTGCCAGTGTCCCACCACCCTCACAGGGAAGAGTTTTTTCCTAATGTCCAATCTAAACCTACTCTGTCAGTCTGAAGCCACTCCCCCTTGTCCTGTTACTACATGCTCTAGTAAATACTCTCCTACCATTGTCACTAGGCAGGGACATTGCTTAGTCCCCTGCTTAGCCTCTTATGTCTTGGTGCAACTAAATATAAACAAGAAGCCCTTGGTCCTGCCAGCCTCTCCATCCATCTTCCATGTCCAGCAAACCAGCTGCCAACAAACTCGATTTCATATCTCTGCTCCAAGGCTGTTCCTAGCTGGCTGCAGTTCGGCTGTTAAAGAGCCATTCTTACTGGAACACTGGAGAATTTAACCAGGTAATCCCCTTTGTTTAAATCCTCTTTGGCTTCTCAGTGTTTTTAGATATATTGACTGCATGCTCCTTGTTGGAACCATGTCCGTCTGTGGCTGCTCCTTCCTCTCTCCCAGCTCCTCAGCCTGTACAGACCTGCCTCTCACCACCCTATCTCTCAGAGATCTCCTCATCATTGCCTCCTGTTAATTTCTATTTAAAATCTATTCTGGTCAAAAATGAATTCTAGAGCATTTTTGACACAAGTGACATAAGTTTTCCAACCTCAGTCATGTTCTCCACAGTCTCCTCCGAACGTTCATCTACACAAGTGAATGAGACCAGACCTTGGTGCCATTTCCTTCTAAAGACTTTTTTCTCTCTCCCTACCAAATACTCCTCATCCCAAACCCTGACATCTCCCTGACAGTCAAAATCATCCCCTCCTGCCAACCTATGAACAGAGGACAACAATATCCCTCATGCTTGGGTCTCAGGCAGTCAGAGGCCTCATCAGCATTTGGGACTGATTTGAAGACAAAAAGACCTCAGGAAGGATGAAACAGTTGAGATGACACTGGATTGCTCTGATGTTCTGACACATTGCCCGTTTAACTTTCCACTCATCTGTGGCTATTCTGTCAACAAGAGAAGATGTTCTAATTGCTTTCTTGAATATATATGGCAATACCATAGCAAATTCTCCTCAATGTAACAGAACTGTTTCTTCAGTGATTACTACCCTAATTAACTCTCAAATGTTAGCAATGCTCATTCTGCTGATTAAATTTCAATTGAATTTTGTTACTTGCTAGAATTAGAGCTGGGTTCCAGAACAGTGAAAGCACTCTCTAAATTAGGATCTGTTTAATTGGTTTTCCCTGAACACTCCTGCACTTCTGCAGAGCAATGTATATATTTGTATTTCCATTTATTTATGAGCATACATCTTCTGCCACATGCCTTACACCATAAGCTATCCCAGTGGAGCTTGCAGGGCTTGCATGAAGATAATACTAACCATGAAAATGGCTCTAAAACTTATTGATTTGCATACATCTCTCTTCTTTTTTTTCCCCATTTGTTTCAGGCAGCTCTTCCACCAGATGCCAGCAACATAATTTCTTTGCCTTCCACGTTGTCCCCTCTATGTTTGATTTCTCTCCTCTGTGTTTATAATATTCAACTGATAAGATGTGGTGGTTTTGTCTCCTATATTCTTTGCAGGATGAACAGCCCTTATTTTTCTGTTTGATCTATGTTTGTGCATGCTGAGAGGACTGCATGGGGTTTGATGGTTAATATAGGATGGGAGGATTCATTCACCTGAGCTTTTCTGCTGTTTGACACACAGAAGACTTGGACATGACCAAATATTTGGACAAGGAACCATCTGGGACTTTTAGCTACCATGTATCTTGATCTCAAGAATGACCCAAAATTTTAAAATATTTTAATACTGAATATTATTATTTTATTATTATTGAATATTCAAGGCGATTTAAAATTGCAGATAAGCTGATATAATTTCCAGCTGCTCTTGAAGGACATTTTGCTCTTACACCTCCCATCCCATATGCACATTTCCACCCTTTCTTTTGCACTGGTAAAGGAATATAAATTTAGGACATTAATTAGAGACATAAATAGGCAGAGCACTGATCGCTTTCTTTGAGAAGGAAGATAATTTTCCACTGCTTTAACCCTGTGAAGCAGCTCCCCAAGAGGTCAGCCAAGCCTCCACATGTGTGCCAGGGAGGCTGGGACCTCACAGGCGAGGGCAGAGAGAGGATGGAATGCTCAGGTCAGACCCTTAGATTGGTCCATCTGTGACATCACAACAAACCCTTGCCTACAGAAGTGGAAAGAGAAATCCTTTATTTAACCCCATCATCACCAGTGTATTGACAGAACTTAAAAAAATGAGCATTATACAGATGAAAGAGGTCACGGTACATGGTCATTGTCCTACGGCACCACTGGAACATAAAGAACCTTTATTTCTTCCCATTAAAAACTTGCAGGCTTCTTTTAGTACCTGGTTTTTTTGGAAAGGAGAAAAGAATTTAGATGTTAGATCTCATCTGCAGAAACATTTCATAAATATAAAAGCGTTTTCTCTGGGTTTTTGTATGGCAAAGTGAAGGTGCTTTTGTGCAACTGTCTTGAAAGGTCTGTATGAGTCTAAACAAACCAGAAATCCCATGTGATTGATGAGGAATGACAGATCCTGAACAACAACTAATGAATTCAGGTCAGGAGTCAGCTGCTGAAATTCTACCTCTGTGCAAAAGACTGACACGAGTCTTTTTCTTTATTTAAATCTCGTGTTGTGACTACTTAAAATGCTCACACTTGTACACTTTCTTAGCACAGGGCTGAGAATTTGACATGGACTGAATTGGCTGTCAGCAATCCCACTGAACTGTAATAATAAATGTATGCATAATTATTTAACTGAAAAACGTAGAAAAACAAATTACTTTCTAAGAACAAACGCCACCTCTCAGACAAGCTTCAGTGTTTCCTTCTGGAAAAAAATCCCAGACCAAACCAGTTACCTGAGAGTGCTCTGGAGAGTGCTGTGCAAAACCCTGGGTCACAGAACCACCTGCCCTCTTCCTCCAGCTGGATGATGCTTAACAGAGTGACTGAGAGACACTTAACCTGCCTTTCCACCCAGCACCTCACCGAAGGAAATGCATGTCTGAATGGCTATGGAAAGCTATCTTCAGCTGTTTTGAACTATTTGTCATCTTCATTCCTCTCAACAGCTCTCCAGATAAACAGTAACGAGTCCATCAGACCTGACAGTGAGTTCTGCCTTTATTAAAAAAGACTCAGGAATATGTGCAGCTACTGTAATAGTCCTCCCTGTTCTAGCTACCTCATTCCCTCAGGTGACAAACTGTGGACTTTAAATTACTGGTCTTATTGCTGTTTGCTCTCTCCTCCCTTTTAGTAACTCCAGGCAAGTGATTTAGGGCAATTACAGCTTATTACATACATTTATCCTTGATACTTACCTGTCATTTTGTGGCCTCTATCTACTCAATCACTCTCAGAGGTACAAAAAGCTGCACTGTAGAGATGTCTTCCCACTAAGTTAAATCCTCAGTTTGCACAGAAGCTCAGATTTAAATACTGGCAACAGAGGTTTCAACAGTACACTGTGAAGACATCACACCACGGCCATTTAGTCTTCTTTAGGTTGCTCTGGATGTACAAATAGGGCTTGAAACTCAACCCTGGGGGAAAAGGGATTCCTCCAGGCCAGTGTATTCAGGACAAAATAAAGTACAGGAGGCATATAAGCATCTACCAGGGCACTGAGTGCCAGCTGGGAATAACCCACCACTGAACATGAGTGGTGATAAAACCAGATCTGAGGCTGTTGTGAGCTGTGCTAAGGCCTGGCAGCTGAAGACCAGATGTGCAGGGCAGAAAAAAGAAGAGGGAATGACTCTGTGCAGGCTGGTTGAGATTCGCGACAGCACCTGGTTGCACAAACCTTTGGCTGTTTCACTGTCTGTGTAACCTCTCTCAAGCCCCAGGCAGTTTGTCATGTAGTGTCTTTCATAACTGTTTTCAAAGTCAAATGTTGTTGAAAGTGCATAGAATTAGGGATCTGCTGGATTTTGTGGACCAAGGTTTGTGTCATCAGCCTGGCAATGGTCCCCCTGCTCATGCCCTTTGCTCTCAGCTGGGTCACAGCAGTGAAGGGTTTCCCTCATGGCCACAGACATTTATTTATTGTTATTGCTATGGTAAATGTGTTCTGCTTACGTGGGCATAGATCAAAAGTGGTGCTAATGGAGCAATAATAGTGTGACACTGGGTTAGAGGAAAGAAGAATAAGGCTTGTGTCAGCTCCTAACTGCTGGAATTACAAATGGGCAGGTGACAAGAGAAGCTGAAATTTCATGTTGCAAAACTGAACTGCTGACATTCTCTCGGATTTCTGCGTCATGGCTGCAAGTGTTTCCTCAGGAAAGTTGTTCTTTAAAAACAATTAATAAGTATATCTTTCTCAAAGAAATATATCAGACATTTAAAATGTTATTTTCATTTGACTTAAATGTTACAGTGGAAACATTCTTATGTGTCATTATTGTAAAATGAAAAGAAAAATGTCAAGGCTAAGTCATTGCCATCATTTATTTGGCCCTGGGCTGCTTTTGAATTGAGAGCTGCCAGCAATGGGATGTAATGTTCCCGTTGCAAGTTTGAGAAGATCTATTTATCACAGAGATTTGGATATATCAACCTTGTGTATTCCCCTAAACACTTTTAAATCAGTTAAATATTCACCTAGCACTTACCTTAGGTTACAAATCAACATACGTAATTCCCACATTGTTATTTCTCCACTTAATTATTTTTTTAATTGCAGTCATTTTCAAAGGAGCAATTTTTAAAAAATTACTGTTTAATAAAACTATTCAATGGAATGCTATCACCATTCATATGTGAACTTCAGATCCTGCAGCCTTTATATGGGCTCCTCCTTTTCTAACTCCTGCTACTTCATATTCTTGTTTCCTCATCCTGATTACTTTGTTAGGTGAAGCTCACTAAAAGTTAAACATTTAACTGTAACTAGGAGGGAGGTGCAGCTGTGTTTGTTCTCCTGTGGCCTGACATATTTTGTGTTCCTTTTTTTCTTTATAGTTACATTAATTTTGTGTTATGAACTTCTGTCTAGAAGTGCAGTTATTCAAATTGCCCTCATTAACTCCTGCATAGATGCCACTAAATTTTACTACTAGTTCCCAGGATAGCCAGTTAAAGTTTGTTTCATCACACTTCATCTGACTTACTTTAAGCTGAAAAATATTGTTGGGGTTTGGTTATATTGCTACAAGAGAAAACAAGGTCGAGTATCATTACAATATTTTTGACAGTATATTTAAATTAAAACACCAACCCAAACACCACACGCCTTGCAAAGGCAGAAATGAAGCTATGCTTAAATTGAAATATTTTAAGGCAGGGAGTGACTGGTGAACATACAAATAATCTGAAATGCCCCAGGGTGTCAAATTAGCTTATGGTGTTACTGAAGATGCATTGTGTTATTTTAGCTGTACTCCTGAGACTCTGGCAGTGTTACAGAGCAGAGTTAAATTTGTTCAGCTGCTTAACACAGTCCCTTGTTATCTTCACTACAGGGCTGGTGTGTTTTCCCCTGGGGACGATTTTCTGCCCAGGATCCTGGTGTGTGTTGAGGCTCAGTTCTGTCCTGTGTCCATTCATAAGCCTCGTGCCAACATTATGAAGAACAACAATAACCAGACACTGCTCTACCATTGTGCAAATCGGGCTGTCTGACACATATTTGGACTCCTCATGTGGCTTTTACCTCCTCTAAATTTATAACATCCCATTAGACCATAATGGGAAGTTGACAGGGAATCTGGAGATCCAGTTCAGACACAATACATTCGGAGGTTTGCTCAGGACATTTTTAAAGACAGGAATGAACATTTTTTTCTCTTATCAAATCCTTTGTGAAATGGCACCTTCATCATCTACAAATGCTCATCTCTCTGAGATGAAGATGTGTGAATGTTCTAGCAGTGACAATCATGCTGCTTAATAAAATGGACAGGAGAAATGCTACATCAAGAAATAGTCTTGATCTGTCTTGTCAGCTCCCTGTTTGGAGGGTGGACATTATTGGATGACTTAGAAAAGGATGTATGTGTCTGGTTCATGCCAAAATCTCTGAGTCATGCCACAGTTTGTAATTCTATTTGCTTTCCCTCTCCTAAAACACAGACAGTGGAAGGTATGGTCACAATGTGATGTGAGTCACCTAGTGTTTTATTCCATTCAGTGCTTGATGATTTCTGTGCAAGGAACAGGAGTATCACTTTGACTGAGTCTTCCATCTTCTGCTGCTCTTGGTGGTTTTTTGGTGCGTCTCAAGTTTGCAGAAAATAAGAGTGATAAGATTAAGTCCAGGACACACAGGTCAACTGCTGATCTGTCTGCTGATGGATGTAAGGTACCTGCCTCCAGAATGCTGCTGTTTGCACATTTTGATACCTTCTCCCTGACTAAACCTCTGCAGCCACTAAAGCAGCTGATGGCACAGCAAAAAGTTATTATGTTCCTCATATATAAATATCAAGCAGCATATCTAGGAGAGATCCATGGCAGACTGCAAAAAGCTCTTTAAAGTTAAATGTAGGTGATATTCATGGGAGAAATAGGAAACTATTGACTTCTACACAGCACTTCCACCATGACTAAAGGAATCTGTCCCTCTGTTTCTGACTTGTTCTTTGGTGATATTCTTGAGGACACTGCACTAAAACAGCTCTCAGAAACTCTTTTTCTTCTGTCTCTGAAAAGGAAGCTTTGCCTCTGTGTGACCTGCAGAACTCACCACAATAGTTCACATATTTGTAACCACTTAATTTACTAACAGCAAGTCATTGTATGCTGAGGATGAACTAAGAGTTCCTGGGAAAGGACAAAGCTCTTGGCCTGCTTGGCAAAAAACTTCCGCTTGTTTCATCTTAAATTCTGAGTCCTGACATTTGCTTCCCTTTGAAACATCAGCCGAGACTGAAACTCCAGATCTTGCATTTTTAACGCATTCAGTTCATTGGGACCTTATTTAACCCTGAGACCTCCTTTCTCTCTGAGATATTGATTCAACGTGATAAGTGCACTCTACAGGAATGAGGAATAAGTCAGCAAAGCACATGAGCCTCCAAAATCCATGAGTTCAGCTCCCCTGCACCAGCTGAAGAACTGCCTGCAGAGCTCATGCTCATGGGGGCTCCCACTTACCTTTTATTTTCCAGGAGGGATGTAAATATAAACTTTACATCATAGCTTTCTTGGCATTAAACTATACCTGAAAAGCTGCCTATATCCTCATCAAGAGTCAAAAGGAGCAACATTTCAGCTCTACACAGTCTTTCTGGAAGGCATTCAGCTCCTAAAGCAGTGAGGTTTTAAAGTGTATGGAGCTGTGGTTTGAAGGATTCAGGGTTTTTTCTGTTTAGAGGGTGACGTGTGACTCTATTTTATTGAGCTGTGGGTAAAAACTAGCATTCTAAAACAGCAGTAAGACAGATATGGGACTTTTAATGGCTAAATAAACAGGTTTACCTTAACTGCTGAATAACTAGACTTCTGGGGAAAAAAAGGAGAGAGA
The DNA here is from genome assembly GCF_009829145.1 of Chiroxiphia lanceolata. Taxonomy (NCBI): domain Eukaryota; kingdom Metazoa; phylum Chordata; class Aves; order Passeriformes; family Pipridae; genus Chiroxiphia; species Chiroxiphia lanceolata. The sequence goes on from NC_045651.1 coordinate 10,363,556, forward strand.
GAAAAAAAAAGAAAGCCAGAAATGTAACAGTAGTTTAAAAACTACATGCAAACCTCGCAAGCATTATGGTCTTACATCTCAGCCTCACAGATCTTACTTGAACAGCGAGTTGATCAAGGAGAGTGTTAAAAACAGGTACTTGAAATACACGTAATTTTAATAAAAGCACAGGTATAGATTAAAGGTAACAGTACATCCCAGTGTAAAAGCATGTGTGTATTGACTCCTCTACTCCAGAACAAATGTTGTTTTAATTCCACCCCACGGAGATAGCCACTGTCAATGTTTAGCACTGCTGCCAGAATGGGTTGGCTTCCCACTGCCATGCTAGAAGGAGTGTATTCTCTTCCAGTTCCCCATGTTTTTCTGCTTACTTTGTCTTCACCACAGCACTCACAACCACTTTTGGCAAAAAGCTCTCAAACATGAGAACTCCTCCCTGACTAAGTGAAAACATCTCAGTAGCACAAGGCTCAGAAAGCAACTGAGGTGTCCATGCAAATAGGAAGGGGTCACCTACACCAGAGAGTACTGAAAGCAAATTTTTCTCTTTATTGAGGCCCCAGAAAGGCTTCCAATCTGCTCAGGGCACAGCCTGTGTTACTGCAGGCAGGACAGTGCTGTTGTGCCAAGGAGGAGCATCTCACTTCAAGCAGTCTCTTCTCCTGCCGCCTCCACACAACCCCAGTTCCCTTCCCTTCGCTGCTCTGCGAGCCAAGAGGCAGCTTGGATTTTTCACTTGAAGATTTTAATTTAGGGGATAAACAAAGCTTCACCCAAGCAGATAAATCATGACTTGTGTCTGGAGAGACTATGAAATTAATTCCACGCATTTTAAAGGATATGACCGGAATTGGCTCTGACTGAAGGGAACAGTGTGTGCTTTGCTGTATATCTTGAATTTAATCCCACAAGAGTAAAACCTAGTTGTTCTTGGAACATTTGGACCTCAGAGATGTGTTTCAGCAAAGATATTCACGCTGGATGAGCCAAATCAGGCTCCAGAGAGAAAGGCTATCTCCCTGCTCAACCCACTGACACTCTCCCTGAGTCATTTTCTGTTCCTGGCAAATGACTTCATTAATTGGAATAATTTTTTTCAGTGGTTTTCCCTACTCAAGCTTGGGCTTTGAAAAGTTCACAGAATTCTCCACATTTTTCCTCCATTATAAATCTAATCTAGTCTAATTTGCATATTGACTCATGGACCCTTTAAGAAATACATTTTGTTGTCTGAGAATTGTCAGTATTTGCCCATTTGATAACCAGTTTTGCTCAGGGCTGCAGTATCTGCACAGTTTCACGTGCATTCTAGACCACTGACTCCCATTTTTCAGGTGTAATTGCTCTGAAGATGGCAATGCAATCTTAATGACTTGAGGAGAAGATAAAAATATTGAAACCATGGCAACCTCCAAAATTCCAAGCTGATGCCTAACTTTGCTCTTTTGAGAAATGCAACCTGTTCACGATACACAAACAAAGCTAAAGCAGATGTAGCCTATGACTGGAGGAATTGGCTGAAAACAAACTAGTAAATCCAGCTACTCTGACCATCATCTCAGCTAACAAGTGATTTCAAAGATAGCCCATTATCCTCCATTCACACCTTTTCTAAATCCAGCACTGCTGCAATTTCCTTTTTTTTACTGTGAATCTTCCAACCAGTTTTCACACCCTCTACTTTTTTATCTATGTACCTAAGTAGAAAGATGCTGTTACAAATTTAGTGGCTCCTTTTTGTTAGGTTCTGTATGGTATTCTGTGGGAATGAGTTCAGCCAGAAATACAAGAGTCTGGTTCATTATAGTTATCATGCTTCTAGGGAGAAGATGCAGTTTTGCATGTTCCTGGGTTCATAGGTTCAGCAGCACAAGGTAGATTATAAACAGTGTGTGTAGTTCAGGTTACATCTATCAACTCTGGTCTCTTCAGAAGGTGAATTCCCAGGCATAAGATATTCACATGTGTGAAGGTCAAGTGAGGGATAAATATCTGTAGAATTCCCACTAAGGGAAAAAGAGAGGAATCTGTTTCAGAAATACCAGGCTATAAATAAATTTTAACTGTATATAAGTTGTTGGTTTCTCTGGTTCCAGTGATCCCTTTCTCTCTTTTTGTGAGCCAGGTGTAATCTCTGAAAACAGCAAACATAGAGTGCACTAATGTCATTTCACTGTTAATGTTCAAGGAATAATTGCCACTGAATCAAATGCTAAAATGAATCTTACATGAAATGTTCACCTCCAAGGCTGCTTGTTGATGGTTTCTGTCAAATAACCAGCAAAAACCGGTCACTGGAAAGCCTACATACAAAGTCAGATTGAGATATACTCCTCCTTTCCACTCTGCTGGTGTTACTGGGCCTTGTAATCAGGGTGTTTATAATGATGAATGCATCTTTTTATTGACTACGTTTATGAAACCAGTTCAGTATGTAACACATCATGTGCTGAATGTTATGTACTGTAAAGCTGGCTCCTTTAGGAAGGGGTCTTTTACAAGAACACCCTGCAAGATTTTCAGAAGGCACAACAAAAATAATAGACAAGAATTTATCTCTTTCTATGGTACTTGCTGCTCCCACCTCTATGATTCCCACACTTTGGGTTGTGAAGGACAATGAGCCCATGACAGCAAGAGAAGAGGGAGTTGTGGATGCCCCAAGGCAGGTATGAACAAATCTGTTTAGCATTTGGAGCATGTCTGTCATGGGGCAAAGGAACTGATGCAGTTCCAGCTTTGCACTGCTGAGGATCATTTTCTCAGTGGCCCTGCGTGAGGCTGTGCCACACCATATAAACATCCAAAAAGAGAGAGATTTGGTGCTTCAGAAGAACCAAAGCAACTATTTTGCATTTGATCCAGCAGTCTTCCACATGAATACTCACGTCTTATTTCTTTTGTTCAACCAGTTGTGTATCTGCTCCAGGACCTGCTGTCATTTGGTGATGTTTCCTGAAAATTTCCCTGAAACTGAGAGGTGTTGAGAGGACAATTGGCACAGATTGAGTCAGTCAGTGCTCTTTCACACACTGTCCCTGGAATGGACCACCTGGGCTGTGGGACTCAGTGGTTTCAGCCAGCTGGGTAACAACATTTCATCCAGACAGGTCCACACACCACTGGCACCATATCCCCAGCACATGCCACGGTCCAAAATCACCTCAATATCTTTTAATAAACCTAAGATTTTTAACACAGCATGTCAGAGGAAGAGAAGTAAAGGCCAAAGGCCCTGCAACTTCAAAGCAGGAGCAGCTCTGCATTTCTACGAATGTTTAACTGTCTGTTTAAATACAAAAAACTCTGAGATAAACACATCTCTAGCTAATTTTTTTCTTCTGCCCCTGGAGCCCTTTCTTTTCTAGTTCTGTCAAAAAATTGTTTGCCTCTGATTTTTCCCAGACTGCCTCAGGATTTGAGTTTTCAAGAAAAAGGGGATATAAGGGTCTCAAAGGGAAAGATTTCCAAACCGAAAATACAGTAATTAAAAACCACAGACTGTAGGACCAAAAATTTTGTTCTAAAAATCACAGGATAAAAATGTGCAACTATTCATTCATGCAACAACTGTTTTCAAGTGCAATTTTGGCATTGAATGAAAATTTCAAGAACGAAAATTTCAAGAATGAAAATTTTGGACAAGATACTCCCATGTAGGAAAGGCTGCTAGGCTGGTTCCAAACTCACCAGCAAGTGGGAATTACAGGACCCGAATAAAAAAAAAAGGAGGGGGGGATGACACTGAGGTATTTTATTCTAAATTCCTGGTACAGGTAAGTCAGGAAACTCAGTGTGGGACTCAACCAAGGCCCTTCATCTTTTATTTGGTTACTTGTTACTTTCACATACTAAATTAAGGATGAAGAGGAAACAAAGCTCCCGTTTCTGAGTCAATTCCCCCATTACAAAGGTTCTTGGGTCCTGGTGAGTGGTTTGAAATGCCTGGTTTTGGGATGCCTGGAGAGAGCTGGGCACATGGATCACTGAGAGCATCAGCCCTCACCTGGTCTCCCCTTCTCCAAACAGCCTCATGATGAGGACTTGAACATTATGGCATGAAAGATGACTTGACAATGCTAAATCTCTGACTTCTTGGGGGGGGGGGGGGAGGAAATATTGTCATCTAAATTAATCTCTGAGGAGTTACATGGCGTGTACTGAGTCTCTGGTGTCAGTAAGACAAACTTTTCTCTTTTGGAGTGATGACTTCCATGCAGTAACGGGCTGATTTGCCAGCAGCTATCAGCACTGAAGTTAAATGGCTCAGAAATTTGTGCCAAATAACAACAAAACTTTAAGCAACAGCGCACAGTCTCTACTGGTCACCAAGGGACAGTTCTCCTGAAAATTGTTACCCCTTGAAGGTACTTTAAGTTTTCTTCAGTTTCTGATGTGTGTAGTTAGAAGCAAAACTTTAGGACAGCTTGAGGTGTGACTAAAGTTCCTTTTTATTTTAAAGAATACAATCCACAGACTACAAACAGAAGAAGACAAGATAAGAAAAGATGTCTCAAGACAGCTTTCTGGCTGATGTCCTCCTTTACTTATTTCTTCTGACTCAAAAAAGATTTAATGCAGGTCACTGGTAGAGATGTGACTAATGGGCACTTATTAAACTTTGCTGCATTATTAGAGATTTCTTGGCTGTCTAATTTTTCAGGCAACATATAATCCATAACATCATCATAAAACATTCGTTCTCCAAGCTATAACAGCTGAAGTTTCTCTCCATGAATACAAATACAAAGTTCCCTCTGCTGGGAATTGAGCAGTACCTTGCAGCTGACAGTTCACTTTAAATTCTGCTTGAGGATAAGTTATTTAGTAAATAGAACTTTACAATTTACATAAAGTTGGTTCAGTTAGAATGGAATGTCAGTTTTGGCTGAAGACCTCAGGCGAAATATTTTCTTAGAGTTATTGCTATCTTTCAAGCCGGACAGATTTTGTTTACAGTGTGAAAAATTCTCTGAATTCCCTAGAGTTTTTTGCAATTTATTCCAATAAACCTACAATCAGCATCTGAACCTTTATATTTAATTTTAAAGAGCAACTCAGAATATAAAGGTCCACTGGAGAAAAATGTTGATGCATTTTACTTTGCATTGTTAATGAAGTGAGATGATTTTGTTAGACTGTCCATGTACAACAAAATCAAACTCTCCCAGACTGAGGTCTGAAAAGAAATGGACTTTGAATATTGCTATCACAATTAAGTTTATCATATTAGGGTGCTTGATACATAGCTAGTAGGAGAATACAGAAAAATTCAGATAATGTTTATACTGCAGTAAAGCAACAGAAGTTTGAAAGCTATAATGGGAGTCTAAGATTAATTGTGGAGATATGATTCTGCACCACAGATTGCTGTCATGTTCAAATGAGATCATCCACTAGGAATCAAGCTAATTCACTGGCTACAAACAGCAAATAAGTCAATCAACACTCGTCAAAGAAGTTATGAAAACACTGTGTACTCAAACATATGCTGCTTCAAAATTAAATAGTGTCTTCTACTCCTTAACAAACATATGACAAAAGAACATGCCCAACACCAGAAGATTAATAAAACAGAAGCTTGGAAAATCGATACTTATCTACAATAATGGCTCTCCTCTGGAGATGAAATATCCATACATATAGAAGTAGTATAAAATACTAGTAGAAAATAATGTCATGGGGTCCAAAACTGGACCTGGCTTGCCTGCCTGTGATGACATTCTGCTGTTTGGCTGCTGTGCCTCTGAACCACACTGGAAACTAAACCACACAGAATCAATTATTTTGGATAATATAATAGAATGAAAAAAAAATAAGTATTTGAAAAATGAAGATGATACAAATATAGATGCTGTTACTTAGATGATCTGCTCCAGATAAATAAATGGCTGTAAGTGAAACTGCATGATGAAGAAAGATTTCTTTTAGGAAGAAATTATTTACTTAAGAAGAAATTTTTCCCTGTGAGGGTGGTGAGGCCCTGGCACAGGTTGCCCAGGCAATCTGTGTCTGCCCCATCCCTGGAAGTGTCCAAGGCCAGGTTGGACAGGACTTGGAGCAATCTGGTCTAGTGGAAGGTTTCCCTGCCCATGGCTGGGGGTTGGAATGAGATGATCTTCAAGGTCCCTTTCAAACCAAACCATTCTGTGATTCTATGAATACAGAGCTGCATTACAATAGCTTGGAGCAGCAGTAGAATAAATGGTAATAACTATCAGCCAGTCAGTTAAAGGGTGCAATAATAACAATTGAAAATCAAATTAAAAACCATAAACTGTGACAAAAGGAACTGAAAACTGTGCTTTCCAGATAACAGCTATTTTTATATACCCATTTTTAAAGGTTAATTTGAAGTGTTTAATTTCTGTAGCAATATGGTAGCATGATTATCTATGCAGTGTTCTGGTTTGACTCTTAAAAGTAGGAAATACTTGGTAAGTACCAAAGTAAATTAGCCACTTTGCACTTAACCACTGTTCAGCCCACAGTTTATAGAACATTTAGGCACAGTGTAATCACTTGAGAGAAACATTGCTGATGTTGTTAGCTCCAAGAAATGCAATTGAGTAGCTTAATACTAAAAGTTATTAAATGAATATTGTGCCTTCATTTTGTTCCCAAGCAAAAGTTGAGGGAGCATTTAGCAAGGAGACAAATACAGGGGAGTACCCTGAACTGTGTAACACGAACATGGTCTTGGTTCAAACCCCATTAATGTGAAGAAAGTCTCTTCAGGGAGGGTAATGGCTTTTGAATGAGGTTTGTATTGATTTTATACTAAATGTAAGAAAAACATTCCTCCCAGAGTCTAGGGAGAAAAAGTCTAAACCTTTTCCTTGCAAAGGGTTGGTTTAAGAAAAACTGATCACCCTTCCTATGTTATAGAGAAAACACTGACAGTAGTTTTAGGGCAAATTCAGATTAATTCCTTTAAAACTTTGGAACTCCTAAAGAGTCAAGCAGGTGTTTAGCAGAAAACCCAGTTCCATGAGCAATTCGATGGGAATATTTTTGGAAAATCCAACAGAACCTGATTCTCAAATACTGAGTTATATAGCTGAGGTTTATTTTATCCCACATTCTTTGACGCCCCTGTCCTACTTGAATAGAAGCAATAATGTTTGGTTTGTAGGTGGTATTTATAAAGCTTTTCAGTTACATTTTAACAGCAGCCCTAATCCAAAGATTTCATTAGTTCAGTACAGATCTCCTCTTTCTCCATGTATTCACACAGATGCAGCACCACAAGAAAGAGTGCTGGAATTTCACAAGTACTTTATTTTATTGGGCACATAAAGATAACAAACTGTGTGCCTCAATGTGTAGTGGAAATATTTAAAACTTGAGCCTTCTGCTTGTGTTAATAGAGCTTTTATATCTATTTTGCCTTTTACAACAATGTCATCACTGAGACTAAAGTTTCATATCTTTAAAACTTTGGATAATTCTCAACAATTTTTTATTCTATACAAAAATGCTCTACGGGCAGTTCATGAACAACTACAATAACCTTTACCAAATATCCATCGGAAGCTGTTATTAGAATTTTTAGGTTGAAAGAGTGACCTCATACTGACACAATAGTCCAGGAGGACCATCTTTTAGTGGTTAGAAATCACTCTCTTCTGGCTGAATATTTATGATATATCATTATTGTGAATGCTGAAAAAATACTAGCAGGTGTAAAGTCACATTTCTTCTGTCATTGTTTTAGTGTACTGCTTTGGGGAAGATTTTTTCCTTCCCTGGGGAGCAGAGGATGTCTTCAAAAGCTGTAAATACTTGACAAACAATGTGGAAAAGCTGCTCTCATGCTAAAGCATCTGGGAGAAGAGTTCTGTGATTAAGATGCAGATCTGATGTGCAGTGAAATCTGTTCCTTGTCACATTTTCGGCTTCTAAGGTTCATGCTGCTGTCACTGAAAGCTTAATAACACTTGAAGCATGGTGACATGTTTATGTGTTGGTTAGAAGCATTCTGAGAACTTTATAAAACGACATTAAACCAATGCAAAGAATGTGTTCTCTTGGATCGGTTATTAGAAGAATATGCACTATATACAAATATATTCAGTTACATAATATTTGAAGCTTTCCTCAGTGTCCAGATGTTTTGTGTTTTCTTCTCTTCTTAATTCAGGGCACCTGCTGTGAATATCCCTTTTTTTCTTTTTACAACAGCAAGAAGTGTATACAAGGAACACGTACTTGTATTACTTTCAGGGGTCAGGGTAATAGAATTTACCATAGAAATTTCCTGCCGTGTGGGTAATTAATTACATTAGTTATCTACAATCACTCTGATTTGTTTGTTGTTCTTGACATCTGTAATGAGCACATACACTGACAGCTCTGAGAATTTCCACCAAGGAATCCACCCCACAATCTGTTTAGTCCAAGGGCTGTGCTGCTGGAAGTGCCAGTCATGTCAGGGATGATGAAAACAGACCGAGGTTATGCAAGACTTGGCCTCTTGCTGCTCTGCTGCCACAACCTACAGCAGACAGGAAGGTATGTACTGTCATCCAAAGGCTTCCCAAGAGGCTGTGCCCCCTGACAGATGCCACAGTAAGACAAACTGTGTGTTTTAGCCATTTGTAAAACACAGTCCATGGAAGTTCTTCCTGAAAAGTCAGTGTTAGGGAAAGGCGACCTCCCTTTCCTTCTCGGAGTGCTTGTGTGAATCAACACACAGCAGTGTTTGATCAGACACCTCCTGATTGCCAGTTGGAGCTGCCTGGTGTAGACACACAGGAATAGGACACAGCACCCGTGGAGAGAGCAGCTGGAGGTTCTGTTCCTGCCGCCTCTGAGGTCCCAGGAGGGAACCTCACTCCTCTTTGCCCAGTGAGAGAGAAAATCATAGAATCATAGAATCAGCTGGGTTGGAAAGGACCTCTGAGATCATCAATCCAACCCTTGATCCACTACTGCTGTGGTTACTAGACCATGGCACTGAAACATCTCATCCCAAAGGCTCATGAAGGTGAAACCTCCGTCTCCCTTCAGTCACAAGGACATACACATAATTCTATTTATATTTTTCCAATGATTTGTGGTTGTCATCCACACTGCAAATTTCTGTTACAGTAGCTTTCTCCATTCTCCAGTTCTGTTCTTGCACAAAGACCAGTTGTGTCATATAACAAGAACTCCCAATGTGCTCATGCTTTCTGCATTTGGAGGAAACCATTGTAAATTATTTTGCAATCCAGAGAACATCAGAGCTCTCATTTTTTCCTGTGTGTCTGTGGGCGACACAATAGCCAAAGAGATCATCCAACACAAGCTTAAATGCATGCATGTCTTAAAATCATGTAAAAAATAGAACTAAGTACAGCACAAATTTCCCCACACACACACATCTCTTGAGGCCACAAACAATTCTCTCCCACCCAGAACACCCCCACATGAATATCATGTGTATTGGTCAAATGTCAGTGCACAGCTTCACCTATGGTGTAGAGCAACAAAAACAAACTATCAAAGACAAAAGAATTGTAAATAATAGGAGGGACAGTTGGGACCCAGCTGAGATGATGCCAAGTATCATGCCAAGTCCTGCTTCAGTCAACCTCAGTCAAAGATGTGGCTCAGCTGTTCAGTGGATTCCAGCTGATTCTCGTCTCTTTCCTGGGAGTTAATGCTACATTTCCACTGGTATTTCATGGCAAAGCTCTCCACCTTAGAACTACAGTCCTCCCAACACAGCAGGAGTACAAGAACAGCGAGAGAGAAATAATGAAATTTTTTTCAGACCAGAAAATTTGAAGGAATTTCATTAGAATTTATGATCTCATGTCTCATGGGCCCTTTTGAAAATTATTTCAATTTAAGGTGAAATTAATCTTTCCTAACTATCCATCTTGAGGGGCAGTACATCTCATCTCTGATACAATGAATTGTCCTTCGAGAAACATTAAGTAGATGCTAAGCTAAAATTTGGTGAAATTAATCTTGAAGTGATCTGCCCATGGCTACAGTTTATCTGAGCAGGGAATAGAAGTCTGACTTTTTGGATTTTCGTCTGTACTTGGCATTAGATTCCCTGCCTCAAAAATAAGTGCATACTCCTTTGACATTTACCCTCCCACAGAGGGATTTTTAAATTCTTTTTAAAGTTATGGGATGTTTCCTTTCCTCAGCCTCATGTTCATTTTGTGTTCATGCTCCTTGATTTCATAATATTAACTTTCTAGATTTCATTAACCTTTTTTTTTGTGTTCTGTATATTTCAGAAAATGCACACATATGTATTTGTGGGTGTATTATTGGCCTCCTTAGCATATCATTAATGTTCCTGACAGTGACAGCAGTTTGGAAGCTTCATCCCAGAATACACTACCAATAAGCATCCTCTCTGAATGTGCTCATTCCTTGCAGACTTTTTGCAGACTTTTTTGGAGCCCTTGTTGGACTTTCCAACAATGAGCAGCTTTCGCTTCAGACATGGACAAATGCTCAAAACATATGCATAACTTTCATTAATTTTATTACTTATAATTAATTTCATCAGTTACATTAATTTTATACATCATTTCCAAGCCAGGGAATCAGCACACGTGTTTTCAAGTAATGTCATTGCTGCTCTTGGTTTAGGTTTTCTGAAGGGCTCAGGCACTGCATAGCCAGGTGCACAAATAGGCACATTTCCCTTGAGGTTTAGATAAGCATGTCAGGACTGACAGAAGCAGGACAGAGAGAATAACTTGAACCGGACTTGCAGTAGCTGAGACAGACCAGGACCAAATTTGTGCATGAAGACCTGGAGATGGAGAGAAACTTTGGGAAGCTCATTATTCAGATCCTACAGTTCTGTGAATCTGAAAATTAATTATAAAATCTAATTTTTTACTAACAAGGAAAATTAAAATATTTTAACATATGGTGCCAGATGTTATAATAAAAAAGGAACTGAACTGAAGCTTCTGCTATTTCTCCAAATATGTTATTCTTTTCTTCTGAACATTTAATTAATTCTGTCAATTTTATAATTTTTTTTTTTTAGAAAAAGCATCCTTTGAAGAGACTCACTGTCCAAGATAAAGTTGTCAATCTTCTCTGGAGGAGGAGTAAAATGTTCTGATCAGATTTATGAACTGCATGGTTCCACAGCTGGAAATCATGATGTGTAGAACAGAAGTGACTTCTTATCACTTGGTTTCTTGGAGTAAGTCCAAAAGAGATATTTGCTCAAAACTGAAACCCCTTTCTTACTCAATTTTGTTCCGACAAATTTGGCAACAACAGCTTTGACCTGAACAGGTGCAAACCAAGAAAATTTTCCGAAATGGAGTTTTTGTCACATCCCTTGGTGAATAATGAACAATGTGCATGGTAAAAGCATGGACTTTATTCTGCAATGAGTTTTGTACTGTTTGTATGATTTTTTTATGGCCACTCAGGATTCGTGGCCTGTTGTGGCTCTGGCCATTGGCGGGTACAGCAGGTTCACCTTTGGTCCACCTGCCCCTGAGAAGTTCCCTCCTAAAAGGAGGCAGCAGGAAAAGAAAGATAAATGATGTAGAGAAAGTTGAAGACAGACTGTGGAACAAAGGACTAATAGCAGCACCCAGCCTGTTTCTAGGGAGCTCAGCATGGGCATGATACTGTCTTTCAGCTCCCAGGTAACCACGCTAAGTGGCATTCAAAGGCCTTTTTGTTCCAGTGAAATTGTCTCTGATGTAAAGAAAATCCCTCTGTTTTGGCAGAAGATTCACATCAGTTGGAGGTTGAGATTCCAGTTAGAACAAAGTTTCTTGTGGTGTTGATGACTATATCTGTTGCCCAGCTGAGCACATTGACAAGCTCTTCTTGAGACACAAAGAAGATTCTGAAGGAAATAAATGTGTTATCCCATCAACAGCATCCCATTATTCTACATTTGGATGTGCCTCCTCTGGAAGTTCCTCAAGTTTCAAGCCTGTTGCTATAAAGACTCTACCACCTTGTAAGTGCAACTGAAAACTTCTAATCAGTGTTTCTTTAAGTCCACCCCGCTTTACATAATTCCTCCATCTTCATTCTGTGATTTCTTGGAAAGAAACTATATATAACATATTCAGAGGTTAAAATGGCCTCCTGCTCCCTTCCACTTATTTTGCACAGATTAAAGTCTTAACCTCAGCAAAGATCAAACCAGTGGGTGACAATTACCAGGCAAGAGCTTCTGGGAATCCAGAACAACGTGCTGCTTGACCTGTACCCACGTACTTGCACTATTTTATTTCCAGGGTGGTCGTGAACAGAAACCAGTGTTCAATATTGGTATTTCACAGAGCATTTGCACAAGTGAATTTGACAATTCCATCTCACAGCTTTTTCCTGTATTGTTTGGATAATTACGTTGTCAAAAATTACTTATCATACATTTAGCACTTAATACCCATTTATTATGAGTTCATGTAACTGCTATTTAAAGAATAATACATTCTAACTCCTTTCTACGCCATTTGATGCCACTTTGATTCTGTAATTGCTGGTTTCCTAGGATATTATGCCACAAAACCTGAAGAAATAATTGGTTGTTTCATTCCAGACAATACGTTTTGGAGTTGCATAGAGTTTTAACTGGCAGATTTGTAACAGTGCAAGGGAGACATAAAGGGAGCGAATGTTAACCATGGAATGGGATTGCACGAGGCAACTTGCGTAGCTACTGCTATTGTGCAGCTACTGTTAACACTGTTCAAGGGAAAAGGATTCCTTATGCAAATGTTACAAGTTTTATGCCTTTGGGGGATGCTATCTGCAAGAGTATGTCAGTATTGCATGTCAGCATGGGGCGGAACAAGTACCAAACTGAGATGTGAAAAATAGGTGACTAAAAACCACAGCTCTCTCAATGCTCAGCTATAATTATTTCTTGTTTGCAGAGTACACGCCGAAATCTGCAGAAATAACTGCTGGGTTTGTGGGGGATTGTTTTTGTAAGTACATGAAAGCAAAATGAAGGAGTATCTTGCAAGTATATTTAAAAAGCACTATTTTAGCTGAACTTTTGTCACTTGCTAACTCTGTTATCAAGTGCTGTAAAATACTAATATATGTTCTTTTTCAGCATCTTTATAGTTACATTTATTTCACAGCAAATCCAGTTATTTGATTAGAAAATGTTGCTACTTTTGTCTGGTTTTAATTTGTTTATAAGTTTATAGTTAAAGTTATTGTCACTTTCCATGGTAAGATCACACAGTTATTGCATACAGTTTTCACAGACTTCAACTAACTAGGCTGAAATCTGTCCCAGCTTCCAGATTTGTAAAGTGGGTAAGAGACTAGATAATTCTAATGATTCTGGCCATTTTACCCTTAAAAAAAGAAAGTCTGTGGAAGGGACTGTCACCCTTGGAGTAGCTTTACACTCTTAGCTCCTCCAGGAAAAGTAGTTTTTGTGTGTTCCCAGGTTGCTGCCTGACTTACCCAGTGTCAAAGAAGCACTCTCTGGTGGGGTTCTGGGATGGAGCCAACCTGTAGGGAGCCTTTCTCAAGGGCCTTAGCTATTCCCTTTTTATTTAAATACAGTAAGAAGAAACAATTGTGTTTATCTAACACCTGGACACCAGATTATTACACAGTTTTGTACTAGTACAGCTGTGGCTTATATGGGAACTTGCCTTAGTGTACAGCATGGGTTTGGGGAAATCTAATATTTTTCCACTTAAAATCATTCTTCACAAGTCTTTGAAGATGGTTTGGAAGCAAGTCTAAATTCAGTTTACATCTTACAGAACTTCTCATCCGCTCAGCCTCTCTGAGTTGTGCTGGTTGAGCTCACATGGTGCAATTTCTGTAAGGACAGAATACAAAATGCAAACAGCTTTGATGAGTTATTCAAATGCAGGACTCCTTTTGTGTGGCAGTCAGAGCAGCCAGGACTGCAACTCATTCTGTCTTAAAGCAGGTAATGAAATTACTGAGATTATTCTGAAGGGCTCTGTCTCCTCACTGTAGATAGAGAGAGAGACTCAGCTCACTAATTCAAGTAGGAAAGTCCATCTTGTGCACCTCTCACAGGTTGTGATGAGTCCCCCAGACCAGTGATGATCACCTGAGTATGCAGGCTCAGGGCATCATTAAAACTTAAAATAGAAATGTGTCGAGCTCTTAATAATGACTGATGTGAAAAGGAGGGAAGGGAGTGCTAGATCTGTAGCTCAGACGTCTTTCCCTGTGGTAGAAGTAAAAAGGTGTTCATTATTTTAAAGAAAAGCTGCATTCCCGAAGTATGTAAGTGTGGTTCTAGATGTGTTTAATGGCTGACCCTTTTCTAATTGGTGTATCCAGAGGTCTGCAGCAGGAGGTAGTGTAAACATCACTCAATGTATTCACTTATTAATGAAGCCTCAGGGTGGCCTGACCAGAGACTGACTCATCATCAAATCCATTCTCTGATGACAGCTAGACAAATCAAAACAAGTCATGTAGATTATAATTCAAGTTTTAGAACAGACTATTGAACTTTACAGTCATCTAATTAAACACAGCAGGGCTACCATCATCTTAATTAAAGAAACTTTCTCATTGTATTCAACAAAAAGTAAATGACACAAGCAAATAAAGCAGAGGCTCTGTAACATGAGTTGTAGCACTCTCATGACCTGCCAAAAAAGTTTGTTGCTTTTATAGCCTACAACACGTATCTCAGCAAGGATCTGTGAGAGACCAAGCCTAAAAAAATGAAATCAAATCCAACCTTCACCAGTGAACTCCAGCCCAACATTTTGCTTCCTTTCTGTTCCCTTCCTCTGGTTTCAGCGTAAGGAAAGCATGGCTACACCCCCCACACTGAGGAATGTTTAAGTGCAGTATTAAGGCACACAGCCACACATATTGTGTACAGCAGTTGCCAAGGGCTGTTCACAATTAATATCAAGCCCTTATCTCAGCTGTTTGGTGCTAGAAAGGATGTAAGTGTGGCTATCCATCCCAACAAGGTGCCGAGGAGGTGATCCAGCTGCAGCTGAGCCAGCATTGCCAGTGTGCTTTCAAAGGCAGCAGTGTCAGCCTGCAGTGGATCTGCTGCTTCTCAGCATCTGCAACTTGACAGCAGCTGTTTCAGCTACCACGTTAACCTTACGCTCCCTGAATGGGGCTCTACACTGCAAATAAAAACCAAGATCTGCAGTCACAAACTTGCAGCAAAAAAAGGTAAATGTTCTGCATGGGGCACAGAATGTGGGACTGGATTTTTGGAAGTGGCGGAGTAAATTCAAGGCCAGTGGTAGATGGATCGCTGCAAAAGAAAACATTTATTTATGATCGACTTGCTGGGTATTAAACACAAGGGTACCAGCATGAAAAGCACCTAAGAGCATAAAAAATGCCAACTACCTCCCAGAATTTGGGTTAAATACTTCAGACCCATTTCCAAGTGACTGGGTTGTCGGTTATTTTGATATCAATACTAAACTAATAAGAATGCAAACCAAATTGAAAGCTGTGTCTGCACTTCAAATGTGTAAAATGCACCTGCATAGTGTGCATGTGATCTGAAATATAAAAGCTCATGCTTGACCCAGCATCTGATGGTAATGCTCTGGAAGGCAGCCTGCTATATATAACTCAGCCAAAATACAACTGAATTCACCCTCTTACAGCCTGCATTCAGTAGTTTGCCTTTATAAAATGCTGGTGGTAAAGTTGTCTTTATCAGTTGTTTGAGGCTTCAGATTGTAAGTGACTTGGCTCATTAGCAGACATGGTTTCTATAAGCAGCATTTCCATTTTTCTAAAAGATGTGACAGGCTGCTAATGGTTTTCAAGTTCACTTGCGTTTACCTTCTCTGATGTACGCGCACAAAAAAGGTGCTTCTTAAAAAGAAATAAGAATTAAAGGAGTTAGATATATGCAGCCTGAAGCAAAGCTGGGTCGTTGCTTACTGCAAAAATCTCAGCTAAGCCTGAAAGATTCTCCAGGTTCAGTCTAATAAAACATCTGAAATGCTGCCCTTTCAAGAACTGCTGCCTTAAATGCAAGAAGGTACCCTGTGGACTAAAAAACAAGTTCCAGGCTGATTCCTTAAACCGAGTGCATTAATCATAAATGTGAGACAGAATGAGAGAATGAGCCTGCTGAACCAGAAGGCAAAGTGCAATACGAAATGTTAGTCTACAGAGGCAGTATTAATTTTTGTTTAATAGAGTAATAATGATGAACTTGTGCTGGTTTCTTGGCCGTTTGGGGCAGGGGAGTGTCTATATTCTCTCCTTTCAGAGTCTGATTTTTTCATCAGCTTTTACTCTCATTTGAGTGAAATTAGAACTGAATCAGAAACACCCGGAGCTTTATGTCCCTGCATTTGGGATTATTTTTGTCACATCTGGGGTCTCAGAGGAGACAGCTCTCGTTGTCTAGTCTCTTGTACAAATGCATGTGAGTCTCCAGGTGCTTGTGCACAACTGCTCAGGAGGTGCCAGGCTGGGCTGTATCCAATCACTTCTGCAACTGCAAACTCAGGCAGCTGGGAATCTTCATCCAACCTTGGACATACATCTGCAGTTTTTCCATGACTTGTCCAAGGCAGGCCATGCTGCTCTTTCAAGCTGCCCGAGACCCATGTCAGAAACAGGAGTTGAGAAAAATCACATTCCTGTAGGTGCCACTGGCATGAATTTTGAGGTTCAAGCATTTCCAAAAAAGCCCTACCTGTATTTCAGGAAACATTTCAGAACCATGCCCAGAACCTTAGCTCTGCTATATAATAGGGGTAACGACCCACAGCAATTCTGCTTTGTGTGAGCTGTGAGCAACTGTGGGAGTGCACCAGGCTGCCACCCACCAACATTATGGGAGAAGGCTCCAGCACTGAATAGTCCTTTGCCTCTACTCCCCAACTGCTGCCAGTAGATACCATGGTTGCAGAACAACTAAATAGGCACAGAGCACATTAAAGCCCTGTTAAAGCCCATATTTAAAAGGATCTCGTTAATGGGAATTCAGCACTTTCATAGTATTGTAATGTCGCTCTACTTCTCTTGAGTACCTATTATTAATGACATGTAATCATTAACTGTATAAGTGATAGTTTTCTTAATAATAGAGGAAAGGGAGGTATTCAAAATATGCTCAGTTTGGCCAGGTGACATTCCCACCCCAATTTTGTTTCTTTTCAAGACAGCCAGTAATACTGAAAAGTCTCACAGGACTTTATTCCCATCACGAGAATGATGTTGATGAATGTGTCAGATACAGAGGACTCCACTGGTGTGATCACTCCAATTGTGATCTTTTCAAAAATCTGCTCATGAACCTGTTGCATCTATATTGACATTGTGCATCCTGATGTCCTATTTTCTTCTTCTTTTTTTTTTCTTGGAAGATAAAGACCAAAAGATGTTGAAGAGGATTGGGAACTTTTACAGCTGTATTTTGTTTTAAAAGTTCTTCATAGGTCATCAGCTGTCCTTAAAACAAAATGTATGGTAGATGTTCTGTCTGGGTTTCAGCACATCTCCCTTCTTCCATGATACAGCAGGTCAATCCAGAGTTTTCCTCTGTTTTTCTACAGAGGTTTTCATGATTAAACCATTAGTTTGCAACTGAAAGTTTCTATCCACCTTGTATGAATTTTCACTCCATGACCACTGGTAGTCATTGTGGCATTGTTGCTGAAAAATAGTTGTGAACAAAAGTTATGGAATGCAGTTACTCATGAAGACTGAACACTGATTCTTTTTTCAATAGAAAAAAATCAATCTTATTTTGATAAAAAATAAATCTGAAAAGTATCAACTGATGATCAAAGAACACATAGACAAAGAACACAGAGACACTGGGAATTGGGTCTATAAAAGTGAATTATTTAAGCAGTAAAAATCAGCAGATTATCAACAATCCTGTTTTCAGAGCTAGTGGGAACTTCAAAGTGTATTCTGCAGGTGTGAAGTCACTGTTGTGGATTTGATAGGAAAGATAGAAAGGACAAAAAAGAGGGACTCCTTTTCTTCATTGCTATCTGGCAACAAAGCACATTTGTTATTCAATAAATCTTTTATTTGACCTCTTTAATCAAAGGCTCAGCATTTGAGCCCAGAACACCATTTGCTTGAGTTTGTCCTCACAGCAAAGCCTCTGGATGTTTCACAAGGAGGGGGCTGATGGCACCACTTGCCTCATGAATGCCAAGTGTAATTTGTTGAGCTTGTATCTGATCAGACTGCACTGTCTTTTCCAGCCTGGGAAAAGTTCTTCCCTCCCTCAATACCCACATCTCAGAGGAAACTGGGAGATGAAAACGTGTTTCAGCAGAAACAGATGCTTGAGGTTTGATATGTAGCAAATGTGAGTGTGGTTTTCTACATTTTATCCTCTCATCATACACACGTATTGCATCTGTATTGTAACAAGTAATTAGATAACACATTGAACTGATATTTGTACCTTAATTGCAGGTTGTTTCCTGGTTTTCTCTTTAAAAAGATAAAAATAAAATCTTGCTCTTTTCAGCCTTCTCATCCTCGGGCAAAAGAGCTTATCAGTAAACCCAACCTCTTACTGTTGTGGCTCAGGGCTGTTAATTATGAGAAATAAGAAAGGCCTCAGCACTTCCAGGGTAAAACCCACAGGGAAAAGGGAAAGTTCTAGAAATCAAAGGGCTGTTGAGCAGCCATTATTTAAAGAAGGAGAACTGCAGCTGAAAGGACCAGCAGGACTCTGCTGCCTTGGAGCACAATAAACCAGGAGGCAAATATTAACCTGGAACACATTAAGAACTGAGGAAAGATTCTTTGCTTTCTCTGCTCATTCAACTATTGATTTAATTCTTGACTTTGAATGCAGAGTCTAAATCAAGCCTTCAGCAGAGTCTGCCCTCATTTTTCTTGGTTTAAAGGTAAGGAGTTTATTTTGGCTGGGGGGGGTGTGTCTGCCTGGGCTAATCTTTCTTCTGGAAATGAAAACATGAAACTGGTGTTGAGCAAAACAGAGGGAAAGCAAGCTGCAGATCACCCCAGTGGCTGGGGGCTGCTCTGTCCCCCTCCTCAGGTGCTGTGTGCTGGGATGGGTGGGAGTGAGGAGGAAAGGTCCTCAAGCACAGCTTTCCCTGGGTTCCCACTGCTGCTGACGGCTGCTCAAGGGGCACTGCCAAATTTCATCTGTCTTTCTAGACCAAAAAAAAACCCCTCAGAGTGCCAAGGAATAACAGACAATTCACTTCCAGTGCCTGGCACCTTCTTTTGGGCAGCCTGGTCCATGTATAGCTGAGGCCTTTGGGACAGTAAAGTCATCGTGTTCCCACCTTAGTGGTGATCAGTCGAAGACTGGACTCAATGATCTTAGAGGACTTTTTCATTTTAAATGATTCTGTGAATGCTACTTTTTTATTGTCATTGCCCTGTAAAGGTACAACTTCAAGCCAAAAATATGGAGATTTTAGCTCCTAGACTTTGAGCCTTAGAGGTGAACAGGTAGTTCTTCAAACTCTTGTGAAGAAAAACACAGTGTCATCTGATTTTGTAACCATGGAAAGTAAATTAGTATTTAAAGGCTCTAAAACCTATCTATGGAAGTCAAGAACAATGCATAAAACTATTACCCAACCTTAATCCTCACTACAGCTATTTCTGGGGAAGCAGAGTCAGGAGACATTATTATGTTTGTAAGAGAATTTAAGTGCTGTGTAGCAGGTTCGTGTACCTCTTGGTGCAGAGTTAGCCCAGCTGAGTATCCAAACCGGCATTTTCACACCGCAGACTTAATTTGTCAGGTTGAAAAATAACTCAGCTTGTCTCCTCTCAAGAGCTGTCAAGTTTCTAATACTGAGTTTTATTCAGTAGTGAAATAAATTTTTATGAGAAGTGGTGGGACTGGCTTAAAAGCAGAAACTTTAGTCTTCTGTCCATATAAATTCACTAGTCCAGCTATGGTGTGTGCCGGTGTGGCAAAGCTCTCTCCTTGATGCCTTTCTTTCTTAGATATTCTCTGATCTCTCAGCATCAACTTTCTGCTTGTGATGACTCATTTGGGAGGTATTTTTGTTCCTTGGCATTTGCATTTTCTGTCACTGGTTCCTTTATGTGTTCTGATCTTTTCTGCTCAGCAAACATGTCCAATCCTATTCACTCCACAATGAGTAAAGATACAGTTTATGAAATATCTGCACAGTAGCTGCCATTAGAAGGTATGTTGCAAGCCAGGGATTCAGCCCTGTTTAAACCCAAAATAAGACAGCCATCTAAAAGAACTCAGTCTCACCGTGCAGGCTTGAAAACTTACTTGAAATAAAGAGTCACCTTTGTACTGAAGTTTCTATGAATGTTTACCATAGAATCACTAAGGTTGGAATAGACCTCCAAGATCATGGAGTCCAACCTTTGAACCTTTATATAAAGCTATGGGGTGTAGGGGATTTGCCTTGTGTTCCAGTCCCTTTCCATTTGTGTGACACCAGGTTTATAGCAATGCTAAATTTGGTTGCACATACATCGCCTCCCCTGTTGAGGCAAGAAAGCTTTCTCACACCAAATATTCATATCATTGGCAAATTAGCATCCTGGAGCAAAGGTGACTCTTTGGTGTGCATCAGCACATCCTGGTAGCAATGTGGATTTGGCTCAGCTTGAGGAAATTCCCAAGTGCTCACAGGTGGTCCCTGCTCTGCCTTTTGCAGGAGAATGGGAGGGAAGATGAAACCAAATGGCATTCCTAAATTATCTGTGCGCACAGAGAGATGTACACAGGTTCAGAGAGGGTTTCCAAAGCAGAAGTGTACACTTAAGGAGGGACCACATGACAGTTTACTCTAAATAGGTGGACGACAGCCCCAATTGATAATTTCAACATTTGTTGCTGAAGAGCAATATCTTTCCAGAGTTTTGTGGTGCAGCTGAGTGAAAATTGCTTCAATAGCCTTCTGGAGTTACTCTTGGTTTATGCTGGTGTTACAAAGAGATGAGTCTGGCTATGTCAGTGACAGAAGAAAATACTTGATTTCAGCTATTTCTAACTCCAAAACAGTGCTTAAAATTGGATTTTAATTCCAACAATGGAAATATGGATTCAATCAATTAAAAAGAGAGTTATTCAGATGTTGGCACTGGCTTCTTCTCTGAAAACACAGTTTGGCAATGAATAGGTTTTATCTGTCTATTATATGAACCGTCTGAAGCTCTTGGATTTTCAAGTTTTGCTTTGATCCTTAAAGACAATTCATCACGAGGTTGTTTTTCGTTGGTTTTTTTCCCTGTCTTTCTCCTCTTTTCTCCTCTGTCCTTAGATATTTTATTTCCAGTCCTTGGCGGATCCTGGAAATATAGAGGTGATACTACAGAAATACAAATAATTGGGTATGTGTCAAGGTTGGTAAAATACAGTGAAGAGAAGCCAGATACTTTCTGTGTCTATGGAAATATTATTTGCATTTTGTTCTTTGCAAGGAAGGCAATCTTTTTTGTGTGACACTCCTATATAAACCTGGCATAGGAGAATCAAGTTCTCAATTTCTTAGCTATTTTTCCAACTAATTTAATCTCTGTTATTCAGCTAGTCCACTGAGATTTCTTTCTAAACAATATTGATGTCTGAAAAAGCATTCGTTTCATTACTTGTTATAATGGAATTACATACTGCCTTTTGTGCATTTAAAGTCAAGCTGTAAATTAGGCAGAAATAACACTTGACATCTTCAGAGGTGACTCAATTCTGCTAAAGCTTTTGGATCTTTAAAATGCATTCCTGTATCCATTGGCCCTAACACTTCACTGTAATTTAGGAAAAAAATATTATCATAAATCTCTGGTACGGGCTTGTACTTCTGCAAAATGACTCTCATTATTTTCAAGAAGTAATTCCATACTCTGGCTCTAGGGTTCATCTTCATTCAATTTCCTCTAAATGGCTTTTATATCTGCACTGCAGATACCACAGGAGTGACCATTAGTTTGAAGACAAAGTGTAGATTAGCCAGTCCTCTTAATCTTTCAAACCTTTTTCAGAGAACTTCCTTTTGGCCTTTGGTCTTCCATTTACAGTCTCAGCCATAAATATTTTTGTCTAGGATCCCTAAAGATTTCAGCAAGCTTTGGAGAGAGCCTCCTATTTCTAAGAGGTGAGCATTGCTTTTCACCAAGCACTGTTTATCAATCTTTCCATGCTGCCTCTGTTATGGTAAAAAACACTTTCTCCTTGTCCTGTGAGAAGGTGAATACATTGCCTTTGCTAGAAGGGATCCATCAAAATAGATCAATATATTACTGTAGGAAACATTTCCAAGAGCATGTAGTGACAGGACAAGGGGGAATGAGTTCAATATGAAAGCAAGTAGGTTTAGATTATATATTAGGAAAAAATTCTTTATTGTGAGGGTGTTGAGGCCCTGGCACAGGTTACTCAGAGAAGCTGTGGCTGCCCCATCCCTGGAAGTGTTCAAGGCCAGGTTGGATGGGGCTTGGAGCAACATAGCTGAGAGGAAGTTGTCCCTACCCAAGGCAGTGGAGCTGGAAGGAGATGATCTTCGAGGTCCCCTTCTAATCAAACTGTTCTATGATTTATAACTCCTCACACTTAAGAATTTTTTACCTTAATGACCAGGCATGGCACTACATCGTGACAGAACAAGTCTGTCACTACTGCAGCATATAAACCTATTATGTACAGGAGTTGTGCATCCATTTCTCCTTCCTAATGTGTATCAGGAGTTCATTTATCAGTATTTCATGTGCAATTGATTTTAGAACTCATAGCAGAAGAAAAGAGTTTAGATTGTGATCTTCAACAGGTTTAATTCATGCACACAACACACTTCTTTTTTTCAGATGTGTACCTTGCTCATTTGTTTGTTGATCAGAGGGAATTTTTCAAGGAGAGAGTTTTCAACATGTAACCAGAGAACAACTCTTTTTCTCCCTTTTAAGATATTTAGCAGGTTTTGGCTGCGGTTAAAATACTCCATTGGAAGTGTGTTGTTATGAACAGGAAGAGACACATTTAATGCATATTTAAAGTATGCAATTAAATGAAAAGAAGTGTCATATCCCAGTGCATTTACTCATTGACCTGGGTGATAAAAGGCTATTTAAAGTGTGCATGCCAATAAAAATGGTGCAAATCCAATGTTTTTCTCTCAGACTCTGCACACAGGGAAGGCACAACAACACTCTTCTTTACATCATTCCCTCACAGCATATTGACAGCTCGTCTGAGATGACTAAATTGAGGACCCTTCAAACTATTGGTTCTGAGGGCAGGATTGTGTAAAGATTGAGTCTGTTCTGATGCCAGGGAGGAACAGCAGTACCTACAGAGAAATCAGTGCAATCTCGCCAGGCTTTTGGCAGCAGGGTGTGATTGCCAACAAAATTTTGTCTCAATAGTTTTGAAAGTAATTATTTCATGCTCTGTCCTGGACTGCAATCTGGATGGGTTGATCTCATCCACAATTACAGCAGTGAGCTTTCTATAACTTCCCATCCAAATAATGTAACAGAATAATATTTACTCAAACCTAAATAAAATGAAACAATTAATTTGCATAATAAATGAGGATCCAAGATAGTGGGAATGCCAGAATATTTCAAATCATGATGTCCGAGGAAAATAAAGCTCTTAATTTTCAGCAAGAAGAAGGACACAGATTGCTGGACATAACTAATTATAATTTTTTAATTTTCTTAATATTTTTGCATAGTTATTTTTTAATAATGAGGACTGCATTGGACTGCCTTTATTTGTCTTTAAAAGAAAAAGACAAGAACTTTCATTCCTTATGCCTTTGTAAAAATTGCAACCATGACAATTAAGGCATTATACTTCTTATAAAATAACCCCACTTTTTTTAGAAAATAACAATTACGTTATCTTCAGAACTGAATCAATTAGTCCAATTTCCTTTTACTTCCTTTATTTAAGACTCTGTGCTGTTCTATTTCCAATTATTTTGGGGAGGTTAATACATTGCAAAAAGTTTAGGTGACATATTTAGGTGGAAAATCTCCCTGCTGCACTGGAAAAGCCAAAAAGAAAAACAAAGATTATGAAAAGAAGCTCTCCAACTGTTAAGAGCAGCAGAGCCTTGACAAACAGAGCAGGCAGGATTTCTTAATTCGGCAAGAGACTGAAAGATTATCATGTAGCCAATAAGGGAGCCCCTTTTACACCCTAAAGTGACAAAATATCTTATACTCCTCTGCATTTGAAAGAAGAGGAAAAAAGTCCCTTTAGAGCCACCCCATAGCTACAGGTTTTGCCACTTTAATCTGATAATTATCCATTGTTTTTTCTCAGCTTTTGTGATTAGGCGCAGAGCTTTGAGAGGAATTTAAGCAACATCATTTGCAAAATCTGTGGTCGGTGGTCTTTAAAATAATAATAGAAATAGGGGAGAGTTTTCTTCTAGCATTTTGCAATATCATAAAGAACTCAACATTTGCAGCTGTGCACAAAGCACTGCAGTGTGAATCCTGATTTATAAGGGAGCTATTGTGCAGGTCCTCAAATTTTTTATTTGAAACAACCTCAGTGATAATGTGTTCTCCAGTAACAGATAAAAGTCTGACTGTGATTTATTATTGACCTGTACTCCCCCAGCTGAACAAGGCAATGGGTAGCTCCAGGAGGCATCAAGTAAAAGCTGGAAGAGGATAGATGTGAAAGCTTTGCAACCTTCACTGATGGTTCCCCTCCTTAGAGCACACAATAGTTTCACAGGAAGACTTGCCCAGCTTTTTTCATCCAGAAATTGATACACCTCATAGAGAGGTCACAGTGGCAAATCTTAGTGAAAGAGAAAGTATTATGTGAAATCATCCAGCTCTTAGTAGGGGTATGTGACTCAGGAATGGGACTGAAAGACTTCTTGCAAACTGGGAGAGAAAAAAATAGGAATAGAAATTTGTCTTTTGGTAACTGTGCCATTGTGAGATTATTTAAATTTAATGTAAGAATGTTAATTAATAATATAAATAAGCATTGATTAATATTTGAAAACCTGTACTTGACATGCAATTAACACAAATTGCATGAGCAATTATATGGGGAGTCAAATTATGTAGCAATTTTAAAGCTATTTATCCTCATGCTAGACTTCTCTCTGAATAATTAAGACAAATTATGGTAGACTGTTTCATTTATATTCACCTAATATTTGCTTGCTCATATAGTAACAATTACAGGTACCTCCAGTCCTAATTGAGTCAAGGCTAATGATAAGATAGCATTCCATACCTCTAGATTTTGGGAACCTCAGTACAGCCTGTGTGCAACTCTGACAGAATCACATCAGCACTGAGTTCTGGAATGAGATTTCATTTACCCTGTGAGTTAGTGACTCTTTGCTTTTATTATAACACATATATTTTTACTGCTTCTTCTGTCATTTCTGTTATTCTTTCTTGCTCAGGCTTTGGTCTTTGCTCAGGCTTTCAATCCTGGTTTGCACATCACCTACTGTGTGTACTGAGAGCTGAAGTCAGTAGCATGCTCTTGGGTCTGGGGCCTCACCTCCAGCTCAAGTGCCATAAATTAGAGTCAGAGCACGTGAAATCAAGTGTGAGTAGACACCTTTGCCAGTCCCTGCCTGCAGCATCTGTAAATCCATAGCCTTTCACTCTGCCTCTATACAGCCTGTACGTACACATGGGGGGTGGGAGGGGGGTAGCAGCCCCTGTTGCAACCAGGACCCTCTGGGTCTGGAGACACTTTAACCAGCTCAGTACAGTGCCACAGACCATCGTTCAGTGAGCCCTGAGCTGGGCCTGACTCTGGCTCAGTCTTGTACGCTGAACAGACATTTCAATACTGCAGATTCCAAGCTCATAACCCTTGGAAAGCTTTACATCCCCAGAGCATTGTGTTTGGGCAAGACCTGCATTGGATACAAGCAGCTGCCAGAGACAACTCTGCTGTGCCTGGGAGTTAGGGGACCTTCTGGCTTCAGTTCAGGATGGCTTTTATATGTGATTACTCCATCCATGCTCAAGAATGCAGTCACTTAAGTACTTTCTATATGAGAAGATTTGTTTTAGGGACCTTTGGGAATATTTGATGTTTGATATTGAAGGTAGCAAAGGGAAAAACAGCTAAAGCAGAACTGGTTGATTATAGACTTTTTTCTTTGCACTCTCTGAAAGTCTTTTGTTACTCAGTGATTCGCACCGAACTTCTAACACATGTAAGGCTTCAGGCAAACATAATTAAAGGAATTATCTCACATCACAAAAGGTTCAAGTTCCCACTGAATTTTCAAGTCAATTTAGCTGTATGCTTTTTTCCAAAACATTTCTAACACGAATCACTGAAGGAACATCAATCCCTGTCTCTTTTTAAGACTACGGGAGAAAAAGTTCTGTTAGAGATGGGGGAAATATGCTTGGGATCTTGCTTCAGATTGAGAGGAGTTTAAACTGCTTTGTGGATCTCATGCTCTGTTCTGTGGATTTGGAAAGGCTTTGGATATTCTCAAAGGTTTCACTAAAAATGATCAGGAAAAGTATATATGGATTTTACGTAGCTTGCTATACCTGAGACATTTCTAAAGAGGTCTATGCCTCCTTAGGACAGTATCAGACATTTTACAGTCTCCAAGGTGGCTGAAGACCACCAGGACTAGATCTTCTTTTCCATCCTAGCCTTCCCATTACTTCAGAGTTCTGTGTATATTTGTTTTCATTGAAAGCTACTTCGGCCACATTTGTCTGGAGAATTTCTTTCAGAGGTGCCATTAGCACAGCTTCCTCTGAGCTTTTAAATCAACCATAACAGTTATCAGTTTCCTCATTAGAAATGTGAAATGATTTTACTGTAGAGGAAAACTCTGTCATATTTTTATTACGATAGAGTTAGAGAGTCTGTTTTAGTTTCTCTGAGGGTTGTTCTGTAAAATTCCTGTGTCCAGACACTGACCTCTAGGACATTTATTCATCAAAACTTTTCACTACAGATTGGCTTTCGGGTCACATCCTTCCTTGCCTCCCTCCTGAATACAGTGCACTAGTCAATACACAGGATGATCATGGGAATATTGTACTAACCAAGTCTTCCTGCTGATTCCACTGCCTTCATCCTCCTTCCCTTGAATTTCACAGAAATCAGTGAGTAACTGCAGGCTGGTCATCCAACAGAAGCTTCACCATTTTTAAATAACACTAACTCCCATAAAACATTTCTGATTTGCAGCCTTCCATGTGCTTCTCCAGGATGAGTTTCACTGCTGCAGTGTTACAGGTGGGAAGGCTGGCTCTCAGGGGAGACAGGGAACAGCACCAGGGACAAAATCCAGCCTTTGTTTTTCCAGCCCAGTGTCTTGGCTTGGGAAGGGCAATCTGACATAGAAGTGATAGGCCTGTATCAAATCCACATACAGAACAGATAAAGGAAAGCTGATAAGGGTTTTAGATTTAGTAGAGATCTGTCATGTGAACCAATCTCTAACCATTTTTTCTTTAGTTCAAAAAACATTTAAGTGAACCTAATTTTAGGCCAAGGAGCCTACGTAAATCTTTTGACCATTTTGTGAGTCACTGGATGTTATTTGTCTGCCCTTTTGTTTTGCAGTCCAAGCATTTTTATTTTGTAGTCCAGATGTCAGATTTGTAGCATCACTAGACAAAAATGGCTAAACAATTACTTGGACTCCAAAGCCAAGCGAAGGCAGTCTCAGCTATAATCCCACATCTCCACAGTGAAAAAAACCATGAACTACTCTCAGCCAAAGCCTCTTTGCATACACACATATTCCCTTTTCATACCTCAGTGTTAGCAGTGTCAAAACTGATTTCTCACTACTCTGGAGGCCAATGAGCAGAACTCAGCTGTTCTCTGCGTTGGCTCAACCTGTGCTGCTCACAGGAGTGAGGAGCCTCCTGTGGATAATCAAGGGCACCTTCACAGCAAAGTCAGGCAAGGCTGTAATTTTGCAGCAAAGTGCAGGCTGGTGCCATCTGTAACCCCATCCCCACCTCTACTCTTGCACTATTTAAAAGCAAAACACTGTAAAATATTGAAAACATCCTTGTATGTCTTGTTGACTGCGTCTGTTTCAGATACAAGCTGAAGCTAAGTAAAGACTTGGATGAACAGCACTAAAATGCAGTTATATTTAGGTCTCAGCATGTTAATGTTTCTATTTGTTGCACAGCCCTAAGGAATTCTTCAGATAGCTTTTATGGCATTTCTGTTGCCAAGGAAACGCCTCGTCATGTGTGTGTGCGCGTGTACCCGAAGCCACACAACCTCCGTCTCCACTGACAGACACAGAAATTCATGTTGTGTTAAACAAGGCAAACACACAACGAAGAAATATCCTTCCAGGTATGTAGGTAAACACAAAGGGAGGAACTGTGCTCATAGTATCACTCTTGGAACTCACAGCTGTCCCTCCAGACCTACCCCACCTTCCCACAGGTGCTTCTTGTTGACTGTGCTCCTCGCTCGCAGAAGTGGGACAGTGCCTACACCATAGATCAGCTGAGTAAGAACTTTACACCTATTGTGCTCACTGTCCTGTGGCAGCACAATCCCTGCCCCTTGTTCAATTATCATCTGTTTGATACTACTCATGGAGAGAGAGTCAAAAAAACACAAACTGGTCAGGAGTGAGATGAGTGAGTTATTTTTTCCCCTCCCCACAGGGTTTGCTATATTAGAAAGTCACAATTCTGCAAAGTGACAGTCATGGGAAGTGACAACCATTTGGAAGATTGAAGCATCTGTCTTACTTGGTCTGTGCCCCCTCGCACCAGGAGAGAGCTGACATGACATGATCAGAGCAGAAGTTTGGACTAAATCTTTCACAGTCTGTTAGTGCAGGCAGAAATGGCTGTTGAAGGGGTTTCTTTAGCGGGAAACCACATGGTCAACTTGGGGAGCAAGGAGGGGGCAGGAGAAGGAGGGAAAGGCAGATGAAAAAATTAATATTTCCATTTTCTAAAGCTTTTCCTCGCAGTGGCTTCTGAGCAAATGTAGGTCAGCTGTAGGATTCCTTTCCCACAGGGCTAATAGGAAAAGGTTTTTCTGGTGTTGCCTTTCCTTGTCCTGCTTTAAAATCTGTGCAGTTTTTTCTAAAAAGACATCCAGCTGCTTTTGAACTGTGGGTGAGAGGATTACAGCAAGCTAGGTTTGGGAAAATTAGTGGCTGCCTACAACAGTTCTGTTAGCTCATTTAATTCTTTCTGTATTTAGGAGTTTTTCATCATTTCTTCACTCTAGATCTTGGTGTTTTGGGCAATCACAGATCGTGCACACCCAGACTCCCATGGAAGTCTGTGAATAGTGGAGTTTTTTGCTGACCTTTAAAATGTTACTTCTTAGGTTTGTCATGCTTTTTGTTCATAAGTGCTGTTCATAGTGAGTCTTGTGAGTTCTCAATAAGTTCAGTGAGAGCTTTCTTTTAAGGATAAGTTGTCACCACACTTGTCTCTCTGAAGGAACAACTGTTGAACAGCAGCTGAAATTTTTAAGAGGGCATAAGACCCATTTCCCAAAAAAGAGCCAGTGATGGTATACAAAAGGAGCACCCATGATGACATATCTTTTCTATGAACTGAAACAATTTGTGCTTCCTGTGTTTGGCTTGAGGTCTCAGCTCAAGCTGAAATGCTTCTTTTCATATCCAATAGTCAATTCTGTCTCCCTGTGCATGTTAAAAGAATATAAATATAGGTGAAATCTGGAAGATCTAGCAATGGGGTTGTGGCCTTTTCACAAATTCTGCCCTCCAACTTTTCATGCCAATTTTACTATCCACTTTTAGATATTAGCTGACTCTTGTGAAATTAAATTATCATAGCTGGTAGTAAAGGAAGATGGGAATGAGTTCAGATGCCACATGCTGTACAACTCGGAATTTGCCTCCCTCCTCTGCAGTATGTCTATCTCTACCAGTGAGTTTGGGATTGTCAGTTCAGATCAGTGTTTTGCTTTTCAGTGGGATCAAATACAAACACAGATGGTATTAAATCACCTTTGAGTTCCCTGAAACCTGGGGCACTTCAAGAAACAGTTGTACCCCAGCCCCCTAAAATAACTTTTAGGGATGTAGGAAAGAGTAGCAAAACACATGGCCTGCCTGATTTTAGCTTTCTGTCTCCCTGCCAGTGCATACATTTGTCGGTTTTGTCTTTAAAGGGAGATAGATTTTTACAATATAGGCACAAAGATCAATGCAAAGTTATTTAGGTAATTGGAAATTTGCAAAAGAATTAATTTCAATTTTCATCAACAGCGATGAAAGCCTGAACTCGATTGCTGATGAAACCTTTGTGCTTCACCTTTTTAAGGGAGAATAGTTGAACAGGTGTCTGCTGCCGAAGGTAATGATACTTTGTAAGAGGAAAATCATTCGCTCCTTTATATGTTTTTTCTTCCTTCAGTTACCTTAAACTGAAAAAATGAGTACTTCATAGAAGTGTTAAATGAAGAAAAATTTAACATTTATTCATTTTAACCTCTGTTCCCATGGCTTTACAAAACAGCCTTCACACCTGAAATGAAACTGAAAAAAGAGGGTAACCTTGAAGTGCCAGGAAGTTTCATAATGTTACATCCAGCAACCAATTCACAAGAGGGAGTAAAGAAGGAGCTGTATTGAGAAACTAGAGAACACCCAGCAGAGCACAAGGGTTGATGTGTATAATGTCATCCATTACAGACTCTTCATAGTTCACAACTAAAAGCCACGAAGAATTGTGCCAGGTTTATAAAACAGCCAATCTTTTTGCAAGGAGGACCAAAGAATGCTTGGGACCTCTGATAACGCTGCCTGGTTGTGAAAAGGTTTCCTATGAGGGTCTCAGGTCCCAAGTTTCTCACGTGAAATTTAGTAGGAAAAGGTTTAATGGTTCAAGAGCAGCTGTATCTGGGATTCATCAATGTACAGTGCTCAGGTTACAAAGAAATAGGAGGCAGCTCTTAAACTGCTTTCCATCCCCTTGCTTCCATTCATGGCCATGTTGAAAGGTGAAACTTCACAGTACCACTGCAAAGAACACTGTAGGTTGTCTTTAGTAATAGCATAATAGGGAACATCACAGAAATAAGTGGCAATAATTATACATTTCCTTTTTTGTCTTTCAAAGGTCAGAGTTAAAGTCACAGAAAGAAAGTTTCTTGGTATCACAAGGAGAGAGAGAAGAATCACTTCTGCAAACACTCAGTTTGTCTCTCTCCATACATGACTATATGTGTCTTCCTGCATCTATTATAAATTATTTGGCTTGGAATGAAAAATCATCTAATTTCCAAGATGATCTGACAGTGAAATACTGGAGAACTATATATAATCAGCAATCCTGGCTAGCATGTGAAGGGATTTTCCTTTAACTGTTCCTTTTAATACAGGTAAACATAAAAATTAAATCATTTGGTCCCAGGACTATATGAAGTGCAAGTTGTAGATTCCAGACTAAAAGTGACTTTACTTCAGTATGAAATGGCTTACAGAAGCACTGGCAAAATGGATACTGTGACATAGACATAAAGCCATATTTTACATCTGCATGTCTTTTTGTGGGGCACAGCTAGAGAAAAAATCACTATGAGGAAGAGCAAAACTGTTGCAGGTTTATCTGAAAAATTTAGACCATCTGCTCAAGACCTTTGTGAGTGGTCTGTGGTGGAAGGACAAGGAGACTGAACCAGTTCTGACACTTCAGGTGTCCCCACTGCTGCTTTACATGTAACTGCACTTACTTCCCTCTCATCATTCACCTTCTAAGGAATTTCAAGTTTCTATCATTTATCTCTGTTCTGCAAACAGAAAGTATGATCACCCAATGAAGCAGGCTGCACTGTGTTACAAACAGAAGACAGTTTAATCTAGAAAAGATCCCTACATCATGTTAAGTAAAAGTTAACATTAATTATTTAAACAAAACAACAACAAAAAAGAAATTGAATATTTCAGTAGCTGTTCTATATTTTGATAGCAATACATGCGTACATAAATACCTAACTTGACACTATACTTCACTCTTCTTTGTATGTTATTAATGTGACATGTAGCAATTTAACATTTAGCACAGCTTTTAAAATTAAAATCCTGTTAAATAAACTCCTAAAAAAACTGTGATATGAGTTTTCAAAATTTTCTGACACAAGAGATATCAAAAAGACATTTCAACATCTACCTTCTATTGTGAGTTGCTGTTAAAACCTACTATTTCAACAACAAAAAATTCTATTAAGAAGGAGTCTCTTGGATTATTTCAAATATACATTTTGAGAAGGCATTATTTTTTCAAGTTTCTGAAGTAACATTAGAATTTTTGATAGCAGTAATATGTTTGAATTCTACTATTCCTCAGACTGAAATTTTGTGCAGAAGTCACAAAGGTCTTGTTTTGATGATAGAAACTGTATGTTAGATGGAAGAGAGAATCACATTGCAGGAATCAGGGGAGGTCCAAAGTTTTCATTTGCATTCAGGATTTTTAGTCATATTTTCATAAAATATTTGCAGAACTTACATCTCTACATTGCCTATCCCCACATCCCTAAAAAATCAAACAACATGAGGTGTTTGAACTTGGGATTTTGTTCCTATCCTGTTAAAAATTAAAAGATTTCAACAATGCTTTTGCTTGTTCTTTGTAGTAGTGACTGGGCTAATAGTCAAACATGAAGATCTATAGAGAAGGATAACCTTTGTTCCCTAGAAACACACAGCATGGGCTTGACAGTTTATTATACTGTCACTGGGAGAATTTAAGGAATATAAACTTCACTCATCTTCTAGACAAGCTCTTCTAAGATAATTATAATTATAAAAATTATAGGGTTCCATAAAACATCATTACTGTTATGTCTCTAATATTGTACCCATTCTTTTTTACATGTTACAAACACGAATCTAGATGAGATATGTTTGTTTATTAGCTTTTTGACATGAATTGACTCAAGGTCAGAGAGGTTTGGCAGCAAATGTGATTTAAATTGCCACCAGGAGCAGCTCAAAGAAGATAAAATCAAACAGTTCCCAATGTCAGCACTAACAAACTCTGGGCAATCCTTGGGAAATTAAGCAAAGGAGGGCAAGAAAATTAAGCTCCCCCTCGGAGGAACAATTGTAGCCTTTGGCTCCAGAGGAGATTTTCTGTCTTTTGACTGCACTGATATCGAGTCTGCCATTTCATCGAACTGTGTCAGCCACTACAAGGTTGTTTTCCTCCCATTCATTCACAAGTTCATATATTTGTTGTGGGCTTTGATGGGGATGAAAGTCGGCAGTGTTCTTCACGTGGTGTTCAGGGGACATACTAATGTTGATGTAGACTCTAGTAACTAAAACTTTGATCATAATAATATTTTCTAAATGTATCTAATGACTTCAAAAAATTGTCTTTGCTCCTTTGTCTCTTGATTAAGTTTTCCATTGAGATATTAAAAAATTAGGAGAATTTAGAGTTCTACTGAAAGATTATTTTTCCAGTGTAAAGGGGGTTTCTGTTTTTTTCCACTTCCAGTGCTTGACATACATAAAATATAACATGATCTTTCAGCTTAATGTTTTGTTAAGATGCTACACACTCAGCTGTTACCTAAAGCAAGAGACAGTATTTCCATAGTCACCAAGTCTTATTTGAAAATCGCTTTTCTACTTTCCCTTACTGTCCTCTTCCATTATGGGTGGACATGGAGTGCAAGAGAAATGTGTGGTACCCCACTTTCCAGCTCTGTTTTAATGGAAGCTGAGGTCCAGCATAACGACCATAAATCAGGATATTTCTCTGCATGCCATAACAGTGGCACACTGACAGGAGACACTGGTTCCTCAGTGAGTGGTAGGTAATTCAGGTAGAAAACAGCAATTTTGTCAAACTTGTCCACATAAGCCTTTTCAGTTTCCGCTGTGTTAAACCTCTCAAGAGGATGGATATTTCTGTTATCTGTCACAGAGCCAGAGACCGGCGCTGACGACCGTGCTCTGACAGTGTCATCGACTAAGAGGTGACAGTGGTCAAGAAGACATCAAAGAAGGGAGGGAAAAAAAACCTCTTCAACATATTTTTTAGC
Source organism: Chiroxiphia lanceolata (assembly GCF_009829145.1). Lineage (NCBI taxonomy): Eukaryota > Metazoa > Chordata > Aves > Passeriformes > Pipridae > Chiroxiphia > Chiroxiphia lanceolata. Next base: position 10,397,505 of record NC_045651.1, read on the forward strand.
ATTCATCCCTTGCAGGGAAAATTGTGGATCTTGAATCTCTGAGATGTCTCAGTGAAAGGTTCTTTTCATTTTCCTAGAAGACTGAGAGTGTTGTGTGGTTTGTGTACGTAAGTACACATGAGCACTGAAGAAAATAGGGGTCTGGTCTTGTGTGACTGTGATTCTGCAGTCTTGCATGGCTTAAAACTCTGAATTCAGATGAATCATGGAACTTTTTTGGTATTTATATTGTTGTGCATTTCAGGGTCAGGCAGTGCTGATCAGGATCAAGTGGGCAGGCAAATTCCTGCACTTCTGAAATGCAAGGACCCTGTTTATCTTTTAAGGGAGGTGGTTTGCTGTCTCTGCTGACTGACACTAACATGCTGTGTTGCCCCTTTCTGGTTCACTCTTTTGCATTTTGCTGCTTTCTGTTTTCCTGCTCATTTTTATTTCTTTCCCCCAGCTTAAGGTATTTCAGAAATTCCACAACTGCAAATTGAAATGGGCTGTGAAGAGTAAGCTATCAGAGATATCACACCTTGACTCCATATGAGTAACTTTTAGCACAGAGGGTTAAAATAAAATACTACTTTTAACAAAGTTCTATGTGTGTTCAGTATGAAATGTCACTGAAGGAAGCACATTACAGCAACTGTAAGAGATGGCAGGGGCACAAAGTGCTCTGTTTCTTCTGAGTTGCTTTATGGGATTTGTAGTTTCTCATCTGTTAAATGTGGGTCAAAGCTCCATGGAGGATGCCAAAAAGCACTCTGCTTGATAGCAGCCTTGTTGCTTTTCACTCCTTCAGAGTATCTGAATGTTTCTGTCACAGTTCAGAAAAACACATACCAAAGCTTCAGTTTGTTTTGCTTCAGAATAAACCTGTTCTTCCCCTTTATCTGCCATCTGAGTCTAATCATTCTCCATTTATGACATTGCATTGATTTCTGACCGGCACATTGTGTTGTGATGCTCTTAGGGTAATGGTTGCTCTTTTGTGAGTATCAAGGCTCCTTAGTGTGCTGTGAAAACAGAGAAGTGAGTGCAGTGCACAGAGAGGTGCCCACAGGTCTGCTCTAAGATGCAGTTAAAAAGAAGAAAAGAGCTGACAATTCCAAGCAAAGCACTTGCTTTAAGCAGGTCAGCAACTCCACAGACGCTGGATCAGAGCTTCTGAAAGTTTCACAGGTAAATTTATCTTATAGAGATACTCGAACAAAGAGAGGGAGAGCATTTAAGCAGAGACAGCTTGGAAAGGGAAAATCAGAAGATTGCAAAGGAAAGAGGCTGAAATGAGACTGGTACAGCAGCTTCAGATTAAGGAATTTAACTCTCGTGTGGAAACATTCAAAGATGGGAGAGTGAAACCTTTAAGACAACAGGCAGGGGAGAAGCAGCATTTTGAACAAACTGGGCTGTCAACAGAAAGGCTCAATTGTAACCAGAAAGGGTGAATTGAAGGGACAGTAACAAAAGCAAAATTCTCTACTTTTGCAAGAACAAAGTTGTCACACCCATTGGTCTTCTGGCAAATAGAAATATTGAAGACAAACTGAGATGTCTTCAATCAATTTTAACCCCTCTCTTACACAGACACACTCACCACTGAAGCCATAGGTGTCAACATAGTGTAATTAGTCATGTATTTCTCTCCTGTATTAAAAAACAAACCAAAAAGAGTTTATGGGAGTGGAATTGCTTGCATGAAAAACCAGCTGCTCTGTAAAAAGAATAAAAGAACAGACTGTATATATGAGATTAAAATAAATAGTGCTGTCTTGTGCATCTGCTTCTTTTAGAGCATCAACATGAGCTGAACAGTCGATGCCGCAAAATTCTCTTAGCTGGCACAGACATTTGCCAGTTAAGTGACTGCCCTGCTCCCAGCCCCACATTTATACTCTCCATTGGGAACACCTCATAATTCTTGCCCGGATCACATGAGCACAGTGCAAAATGTTCAACAATGCTGTACAGGGGGCGGATAAGCTGCCAACAGGAAGCACAGGAATTACTATAAGGAGAGAAAAAAACTATCACACAGGGAATATAATGCATAGATTTACACCTGCTCAACATGCCTGCCTGCTTTTATTTTCACAACTGGTGGGGTCATTAGAGTGCCCTCCTGGCACCTGCCTGCCTGCTCTGGGGTGCTGTGCTGTGGAGCAGGTCCTGGACCCAGACAGGCTTCATATCTATGATAGATGGAGGTTATTTTCTCTGTCCTTTTTCATCTCACCTGGAGATGAGAAAGCCCTGACCCTGGAGTCCTCTGTTCCTGCCCCACAGAGAGGGAGCTGGACTTTACTGCTTTCCCTGTCCATTCATTTCCTACTAATGAAAGGAGAAGCCTTCCCAAGGAAGCATTCTGTGTGAAGTTCTTTCTCTGAGGTACTGATTTTCCTTGTGTCTGCATTACTGGCCTACAGAGAATGTATAATTCTTTTTTTTTCTGTCACAAAAGGAACATTTTCGTTGTGCTACTGCAAAACAGGAAAGGCTACAATTGTCCCTAGGAAGAAAGATTGTTCTCTTTTGAGGCATTAAACAAGGGTCAGATCCCCGACTTGTCACAGGAAAACTGACTGTTGGTTTCAGCCTTAAGACTCCGATATCTCTATTTTAAAGAGGTTTTTCTCAAGCCAGTGAGTATATCCACTACCAAACTATGGTGGGACTTGCTCTGAACTCACAAATACCGAAGGAAGAACAGTCAGACCAATCATTTGCACTGTTTGTCTCAGGTGAGTCAGCAACCAACTATGGTCACAGGGTGATTACCAGTAGTAAGTAGAGGGTATTTATTCCTTCACACACCTCTGACAGCTTCCAGGCCCAAAGAGGTTAGAAAGACAAGATAAATCTCCCACTGTCAAATAGTAGCACTTAATTTGTAATCTGTTGTCAAATCCATACATTTTTAGCCATTTGGGTAAAGGGGCACACGGGTCTTTTGAGGTGGGGGCTGATTTGTTAGGTTTGGGGGTTTTTTCCAAGTGGGAATAAAATTAGTAATCCAAGTACAGATGTCCTGAATTTACTATTTAAGACACAATAAAAGCCATGCTGCAGCTAAAAAGCCACCCAGAGATGGCTCTAGAGTAACAGTTTGGAAAATCTGATTAAAGATTCCCTGAGTAACTAAAAGACACTGATTAAAACTAAGATTATTAAAACAAATTTAGAAATCAGAGCCAGAGTATCTTTGAAAAAGCTTTTTTTTGACAATGGAGCCACCAGGAGTGAGATTACCAAGGACTGAGTGTTGACAAGTGTCATTCCCAAAAGAGACACCTTGGGTATGAAAATCTGGCTGAGGATTCTGGGAGTGGAGAATGCCACTATTTTTATCCCCACAACGTTGTTTGTTTAATGAGAGAAGGTGGAAGCACTGGCAGGAGGAAAAGCCAAGCTGATGAATCCCTTCCCCCCTGGAATCAGCAGCAATTGCCCCCACTGACTTCAGCTACACCTGGTTTTCACCTTACATGGGTAATTAAACCTGAAGTGAGTTAGGCTCTTCATTTCAACCCTTCTTTAACAGCATCCTGGTATTACATGTTCTATTACAAGTTTAGAAGACCAACTCAACCACTTTGAAATGCATCCTTCCACATTGCTGCATACCAAAGGTAAATACCTCTGAGCTGTACCCTATTATTTCAACATCCTCATCAACACCTCCCCCTGTTTGCTTCCCCTTCTCTGCTGAATCTCCCATCTCACTGGGCAGCAGCTCTGAAATGCCCCTGTACCCAGAAACAGGGCTCTCCCTGGGTCAGGCAGTGGATGTCCACAGCATGAAGCTTCCAAAAGGCTGATCCCCATCTCTTCTAGCAAAAGGTTGTCAGCTGGGTGAGGAAGTGCTCCAGGTGGATTCAATCTACCATTAGGCTGTGAAATGGGTAAAACAGAGAATTCAGTTAGTAGACATATCCTGAATGAATGGGACATCTCTGGAATGTGCCATGTAGTGCATCCAAGAACTACAGGTAGGACAAGAAAAGCTTAAAAATCCTAGATATTTTTCTGTTCCTTAGCTGATGATACATTTTGGGCTTGGGGAGACTTTAAAAGCAAATAGAAATAAAGGTCTAGAAACAGGCAGTGAAACTGTCACATGATAGCGAGTGAGGCAGTAATTCAGGAGACTCTCAAACACGGGCACCCACCACCACTTTGAATACTTTGGCCTGTTGAAGATCTTTAGCCAGGACCAGCAGATATGATCTAAGACCTAGGGAGATTTCTGAAGCAAGAGTAGAAGGCAAGATAAAGTACTTAACATCATCTAATGGAGCACCTGCTCCCCTACTGTACAAATTAGGGAATTAATTTTGAAGGAGTAGTTACTTTTATCAGAATGGCCAAATTATATTTTACCACGGGGGAGTCAGCTCTGCGGTTGGCTAAATGTGTTCCTTTTCATCAGTGGCCAAGAAATAACATTTTCCCCTAATAATATTTCTCTCACCAGACTGCCAGCTTGAGAGTCTCACCTCATTTCAGAAAAAAAAAGTACAGATTCACAGGCTACTTGGTGTCAGAGTATTTCTAAGGTCCTTTGCTTTCACATCACAAATATTACAGCAGGGAAAAAAAGGAGCAGTAATAGAACAGTCTGAAAGGAACCCCAGCAGCAGAACTGGTAGGTGTAAAGCACCTGCCTCCCAGGGTAATTCATTTGGACATCTTTCTGCCTAAATAATACCTGAAAAATGCACACCAACACCCCTGTGCTTCTGCATGCATTGCACAGCACTGCTAATTAGTTTAGCACCAGGTTTTCTTCTGAGGGAGGAATAGTGGGTGGGAAACTGTAGGCAGAGGAATGTACAGAGGGAAGAAGCCAATCTTAAGATTTGAAAGAATAGAAAAAGAGAAGGAAGAAGAAAAGAATGAGCCAGTAAAGACAAAAAAAATTCTGATATTATAAAACTGAAACAAGGAAAAATAATTACTGTTTATGGCAACGACGTTGCCTGTGGAGTTACCCCTTTTCTTTGGGATCTGTAAAAGCTTACTCTATGGAAATTTTCTCCTTCATTTCTTTTATGTGAAATGTAGATAAAATGCTACTAACATAGGAAAAGAAATGCTCTTTTTGTCAATATTGATTGCTGGGGAAGTCATCTTTAGCTTACCCATTGAGGGGAGGTATCATATAAACTTGCTATGCACAATTGCCTCATGTAACAACATGATGTGTGGCTAATGAAAACAAATGTCAGCCCTTGCAGCAGAGTGTAAAGTACTACACATACATTTCCAGCTGGACAAACCACTATCAACGCATTAAACAGCTTTTCCAACTGAAATGATGTCTCAGGCAATTGAATTATCACAGCAGGCAGCTATGAACACTACCAAGACCAGCTCCTCTTCCTGCATCAGGTATGGAAAATGCTGGATTTTCTGGGCTGAGGCTGAACCTCCTCTTCAGTTCCCGAGGGTTTGGGGACCACTGTACTTACTGGGGTCAATGAAGAGTGTTAAACACATCACATGTGCCACACACTCTGCATCTCTCAAGACTGGATGATCTACTCATGGAATAAATGTGATTATCCTTTTTTTAAGTATAGAGATAAGAATGTAGTTGGATTTAAAGTGAATCAGCAGTTTTGATCAAATCAAAGAATTCAATCTACAAGGGTGAGGATCCTCAGCTAGTGCAGTCAATAGGACCAGGAAGGAGTTCACTTGCTTGATTTGTGCAAAAAATTCTGAAGGACTTATTCAGCAAAGTGAGCAGCTTGGCTTAAAATAAAAACCATTTAGTCTGAAAATACATAACAATAGTGACTCTCTTTGTTGAGGTTTTCTGATTTCCAATAATACAACACTTCAATACGTTAGTCCCTTGGCAGCAGTTTTTATTTTCTAATTGGCAATTCAGCCAGTGTGTGCTCATGTGTGTAGGCTCAGGGCACATATATTACAATAACAATGAAAGTTTGAGGGTTTATTCTGTCACTGCCACCCCTGTGGGTGCTTTAAATAAAGCAAGATGCAATTCTTTGTGGTGTAGCTTTCCACAGGACAGTAGATGAGACTCAGCTTCACATACAGAGCTAAAGGATCTGTTTATGTCTTTAACAAAAGGAAGTCACTGATATATTTTGAATATAGCATATGCATCCATCAATATACACCACACCAGGAGAGTGTGGCCTATATTATTAAACACTAATTTTGTTGAACAGATAATAAGTAAGAACAAAAGTAACTTTAACCAAGCAGGAAATAAAAAGAGGGTTTTTTTCTTCAAACCACTGAAATTGTTAATACGTTGAAATGCCTAATGATTCATTGAACTCTGACTTGAAAGGCAGAAAGTCTAAGAGATTTAAAGTACTGTTCTTTCTGAGGAGCAATTACTTGTGATCTAATCAGCTATGCATTTTAAAAAAAAATGTAGAAGCTATTTTACGTAGGAGAGCAAAATGAGTCACTAAATGAACCTTCACCATAGGGAAAAAAAAATCCATATTACCATCAAAGTAGTGAACGTGATTCAAAGAAATATGTGATGAGTCTTGACAGTGAAGATTTGAGGGACAGAAAGTCACCTCAGTTCATTCTGCAGCCTTCAGCCCAAAGAAGATTTAAAACTTGATTTTACTGTCATATGCAATGAGTATCTTGAAGTTTCTTGTCAATAAGACAAACAGAGCAGAAACACACAAGCCCTTATACTGGTCTCTCTGTTTTATCCACCAGTGGATCCAGTACCATCTCTCAGGGCTCTCTGCAGTGGTGATGAATATTCTCTTCAGCTTTCACAGTAGACATCAACTACAATAAAAGTCAACTGACAATTAAGTAATGTGACTGGAGAAGAAATCTGATCAAAATAAATATGCATTATGCATTATGGATAGGAAGGTAGGAGAATGCATGAGGTATCTGCAGGAGATTTTTTTCTTTTAAGCAAAAATTACCTGTAATGCCATGTTTACATGTTTGTATCTGCTCTTTTATCTAGAGTTACACAGACTTTATGCATACAAATATCTAGTAAATGTTATATTGACAAACAAAAACTCACACATTGATTTAATGTGGAACCAAAGTTACACACTTCAGTTGCCTTTCTCCGTGACTGGAAGCCCAGGAATTACTTCAGTACAAATAGTACATGAATAATAATGTCTGTATTTAAATATGTAGGAGGCCTGAATGTCAGGTGCTCTGGCATATTCCAGCTAAAACTTTTTAAAGGTTTTCAGCTCATTTTTCAGAATTACCCAACAGCTAGATGTTTATTAATGATATGAGTTTATGGAATCCAACAACTAAATGTTTAAATTATTTGAGTTTATAGGATAACATAATAGCAACACTTTTTAAAACTTCCTGGGCTGACTAAATTGAAATGTTATGATTAAATAATTTTGTCTGGAAGAAAATAAAATTTTAAGAGCTAACAACCACTAAGCTGTCATCCAGTTTTTGTATTTACTGTGGTTTGTATTTCAGATACAAGTTCCACTTCCCTTGAAGGAACTAAAAAGATGATTATACATTCACAGAGCACTTGCAATCATCTGTCCCAGATCCACATGCACTTGATTCATCTGTGTGCACAAATAGCATGAGTTTGATAACAAACGATTGGAGCTGGTAATTAGCATCGACAGCTCCCTAATTTGCACAGGAAGACAGCACAGTTGTTTAAGCTAAGAAGGTACCTTGTGGCATGCCTTGATCACAGCTGGAATTATTTGTGTCAGTGGGAATCCAGTGTATCTGAAGAAATACTGTAGATTTCTTAATATTCTAGAAATTAAACAGACACAGGAAAATTTTCTTCAATTTTTCCCTTTCCAAATGATTCAAAGAAATTTTTTTACAGTATTATGCACAATATCATCTCAATCATGCCAGTAAGTAATAAGAGGCACATCCTCTAGTTCTGCCATTCTATTCCTCAAGATGATCAAACCCCAAAGGAGCTGCATTTGGGGAATATGTGTGGGAGGTCGTATGGGACATCCTGGATATTATCCACCAACCTTCTCATTCATGAACAAATCTGGAAAGAAATAACAATAAAAAGATGGTGCTTGGATTTCTAGAACTTAGAATGTGTAGCTTAAAATTGTGCATAAAATATTGCCCCCTGCTCACCTTGAGAAGCTGCTTTAGAAAGGCAGCAGTGGCCTCATCCCTGCCAAGGGACCAAAGCAAAGAGGTGTCTGTGGTGATGTATGGAGGGTGTTTGCAAATGACAGAAGCAGACAATTATTCTCTTACTCACCTGGGGGTCCTACACCATCAGGACCTAAAGGCAAGGTGAAAAGTGCTCACCTCCTGATGGATGGGCTGTGTTTTTGTCGGGTACTGTGCCTCTGCAGGCTCACTGTTTACTTTCCAAAATGCCTTGGAGACTGCAACACTGAGGCTGGGACGTGTGTTCTTACTTTAATAGTGCCTTAAGTGGCACAGGGGAGACAAGTGTTCTAAGATTAAATCCGTTGCCTGGAACAGCATCTTTATGTTTCATCTTTAGCCTTTTTGGCTTTCATGTACTATATACCAGAAAAAATGTTTCTATTTGCTTAAAGGAGGTTTTGTCCTCTTCTATTTCTTTACCTGTCTGCTTCCATTTCAATTTCTAAACGATAGACATGAGCATGAACATCATCATTTTTCTTCAAAATATCACAAGGATCAGAGAATCTGCTCGTCTTAGCTCCACAACCCTTTTCAGGGCTAGCCAAAAATTTTGATCCAAAGCCAAATTTATTTGGCTATCAGGGTAATTCAGATTCAAGGAGTTTTTTAACCATAGCCTAAGCACAAGCTACAATCTGCCTGCTGGACCTGTAAGTTCTCTCCATGACTGTTGTTGCTTACATATTACTGTGCACATCTCGAATTTTCTATATTTATTACAGAATAGTTCAGTGCAGCAGAAGACAAGCTCAACCTGCAGGGCAATGACTAAGGATTTGAGTGTGGGGGTGAATCAGGTTTCTTCTTTTTGATTACCATGGTTTGTTTGTTGTTTCTCAGTGCTTTTTGATAAAATTTTGATATAAATTCTATCCTGGAGGTACTATGTTCTGACATTAATGGCACTTTTGTCCATCAGAGTGTTCTCACCCACAACACTCTCTAGCTTTTCTCTCTTTGATTCTGTCATTTTGCCAAAAAATGCATCAGTACATACTTGAGATATGAAGAGAAAACAGGGGCCCTTGTGTGCTGTCTCCATTGGGTTGTTCTTAAATTATGTAATGGAGAGGAGAGACTGACTTTCAGAAAGGCATTTAATCTATTACTAAATGTCTCAATTACATTTGCACGTAATTGGGATGTTTATTAGTAGAATAATGTATCTATATTGCTGTTAATTCTGATTGTCACTAAAAAGATCGATATAACAATGTAAAATAATTTTTGTAAGATTTTCAATTATTAGCACCCTGTGATTCTCACAGATATTCGTGAGAATTCGTCTCTCAGAACACATGTCCAGTGTTCATTGGCCTACATGAGCCTTTCCCAGGCTGCTGAGATATTTACAGTAGTCCAATACCCTTAAAGTAATGGCTATTACTATATCTGAGGCCATGGACTAGAAAAAGGTCTTGAAAATGGAAAGACTGGATCAATTCCACTTCCAGGGACAGACAGACTCCCTCCCAAGGGAGGCTGAAGTCCTACAGAACAGATTGATGTGATAAGAGATTTATTACCGAGAAAACTCTTCCCTGATCCAAAATAACAAATGCTATCCTAGCAGAAGTTCAGAGAACTTTTGTTTAGCTAAGGAGGTCAGCATGGGATATTCCTCTACCTACATGACAGGGTTTTTTGCCACAGACCCCCTTGGGACACTTCACCAGGAGTCGGATCAGGCTTTGGGCAGCATTATGGGTAAACAACAGAATATCTTTCTCTGGCTTGTTTTTGTTTGTTCCCCTACAAAATAATGCTTCTAGTAGTTCAAAAAGCCTCTCTTCTCAAAGTTCTATGTAGATTAACCATTTAGTGTTTCCTCATCTCATTATAATTTGTCAGACTTTTTTAAAAAGTCTGTATCTTAGAAAATTTCCATCTCTCTTAATACGGTACTGCTATTAAAAGGAGTATTTTTATTACCCTAATTCCTGGGTTTTACAAGGATAAAAGTAATAATGCAATTGAATTATTTAATTCCATAATCATTTTCAGACTGTATAAAAACTTCTGAAGGAAGCTGTTAGATGACAGCTGATATCTGCATGTTCATGAGCATTAAGTGAACTATAAATATAGAGGGACTGAAGCTGAAACATCAAGTGTGAATTCCCTCTTTCAAATACTTAGCCCTTGAAGGGCTGTGACAACAATGCAGTGAGGGAGGTTTCAGTGTTTTAGCAGTAAACACTGACTCACCTGCTCAGTGCTCTGGATAAATAATCAATAGTGACAAATATAAGCCTATTTCAGACATAACCCAGAACAGCAAAAGTTACATAAAAGCATGAGATATTTTGTCCCTTTCCAGAAGCAAAAAAGACCATGAGTTCAGTTCATCTCAGTTATTCTCTGCCATTTGAGGCGAGTCCTCAGGAGAACAAGTCTTGAGGGCTTTGCACCTCTTTCTCATGTCTCTTCCTTGGTTTCAGTGCCCACAGTGAGTCCCTGGTGATTTTCCTACCCTTCAGCATGTCTGTCAGTGCAAGCAGGCAGCAGCTTGTAGGTACAAAATACTTTACTGGGATATCCTTGGATCCCAAGTGGCTCAGTAGAAATGCTCATTGCTTTGTGAAGTTGAACACTCCCATGTATCTCTAATACTGACCTGAACAGCAGGAATAGAGTTGCTTTTACAAGACCTGAAGATATTTAGCAGTGTAGACTGGGTAAGACAGGCAGGTTGTGGTCATCAATTTGTCTATTTAGATAACAATTAAAATATCAAAAAGGTGCAGCTTTCATGTTTGTCGACTGTGGAAAAACCCGTTATGTTCTCCATTAATTAGACCTTGTCCAGCTTTTCCGAACTCTACCACAGCAGTGCAAGGACAGAACATTCACTATATTCTCCACAGAAGAGCAAGGTGTTTACACTGTCCTTTTGCTACCAGCAAAACACTTTTTCCACCAGCTGAATTTGTCTACCCTTTATAATTGCTCAGTCTAACTAACAGTCCAGTATGTCACACACCTGCATTACCTCCACATCCCTACCTGCTCGTTCTTCTGCCCTGATGCAGCTGTTAAACCATTCAATTGTTTCGGAGTTCCCTGAGTCTTCCTGGAGACTGCAGGACGTGTGTGTGTTGTGCTCTTCCATGAAGGATGAGGAAGATGCAGGCTGGCTCAGAATTCTGTGACACAATCTATTTTTAGAGCCCACTTTTTCTGAGTAACTAGTTTTCTCATGGGAAATAAGTCCTTGGGGGAAAAGTCATTTCCACTTCATTTGTTAATCTAAAATATCTTTGCTTTTGGCTTCCTGCTATGGAGCACAGAACTGCTGCATCTCGTTAATTTTGTAGTCTTGCTAAATGACAGGGAGATTTATTTAGAAGAAAACCAAATTTAGTCCCATTAGATCATGGCAACAGTTACATGAAAAAGATTAAAAAGAACCCCTTGTTTTGGTCTTGGAAACAAGATCCCTGCAACCACCAAATTTTATATATGAAAGTTAGTCAAAGCACCTACCCCTGGAACACAGTAAAAGGTATGGCTGTAGGAGAATCCCCAAAATGCCTGATACTCCAAAAACAGGATAACTTCCACTAGGAAAATGAAAAGTTACATCCAAAGAGTAAGGAAAAGATCACAGTATAAGAGAAAGAGAGTTACTGTTAACATGAATCTATAAACCCTGCTGCAATAGGACCTTGGGGCTGCTGCTGGAAGCTGTAAGTCTAAAATTATGGATGTGTTCCTTGGGTTTGCTATTGTTCTCTTCAATAGCTTCCCTATAAGAATGGACACTCCAGGATCATTACCCTGTTACAACATATATTTGTATTGACTGTGCTGGACTGTGCACACTGTGCACACTGGAGTGACTGTGAGTGCAGCTATTTATGCCTTTGTTTAAAATAACAGTCTGGAGCTGGACTGCCTTTGGATATGAGGATGAGTCGCCCCAGTAAGGCTGGAGATGTGTCTGATGTGATATGTTATGCACTAGCTCCAAAAAAAGACTCGTTTTAAGCAGCTCCAGCATAGTTCTTAAAGAGCCCAATCATCCCTGTCCATGTCCTTTCAGAGGGGAGATGGGGGAAAAGTAGCATCCTGGCATCATCTTTCTATTGTAGGAGGAGAAAGAAATGAGTCAGGGAAGGCAGGGAGCCAAAACTACCAAAGAAAATATCACAATAATCATGTTCCACAAATGAAAATTTGTCTTTTCTCACTCTTTCCTGGGAATTAATGATTTTATACAATATGTATTCTATTCCTATATTTTATTGTATCTATTATTTTCAATATATCTATTATATTATATATATATATAGTATCCTATATTTTTATTATATTCTTATAGGAATATTCCTATATAGGAATATTACTATACTCAGTGACTGTGTAAATTCTCAAGTTAGTTCAGGTTCCACATTTTCTCCAAGTATATTCCAACTGAATAGGTATTGCTAGGGATATAGCATCAGTATTTAAACAGTAGTATAGCCCAAGGGATAGGTTAAACAAAGGTCAGCCTACTGCTAATTCAAGCTTGAGACACAAAATTCACAATGGGAATAGTTTATGTGGGTTTGGGAAGGAAAATTCACTTGCTGTTTCACCAAAGATACTTTTAGTGGACATGTTATTAGTGTCAGTGGTGTTTCCAACTGCCAATTTTTAAAGTTTTTTTTCAGGGACAGAAATAACTAAAATAGATGACCTAAAAACATCTGAGCATGTTTTGAAAAGACTCCATTTTTCTGGGCAAAACCAACCAACCAAACAAACAAAAAAAAAGTCATGATTCCTCTGGGAAAAAAAGCACCCTTTAGAACCAAAAAACTCTTAGGAAACAGAGCTGGTATCTTCTGCCTGTTTGGAGAAGACTCACTGCCCAACTTGGACCAAATTTTCCCTGGTGATGCTGGACATCTCTTGCTGCAAACAATGTCTTCTTATATGTCACCATTACATCGCTTCTTCGGTTGCAACACAGCACAGAATTATCCAAATGTGGGGTTTTCTCCAGCTGTCTGTAGCTCAGCTGCTGGTAACAGTCCAGTTGCTTCTGTAGGAGCCAGTGATTTACAGTATTTGCCCTCAGGACAGGTTCATTTGAGGCGAGCTTAGCTATGCACAGTGATTATAGCATGTCCTTTGTGTCCCTACCTGCAGAAAACAAAGATAATCATGAATAATTTCCTCCTTTTGACTGCATGGAGATCTACCAAGGAAAAACTCCCTAAATGTGTGTGGTTTTATAATTTTCAATATTATTACTCTGCTTTTTTAATTTCCACAGAATTGAGCTTTGATATGACTGAATTTATTATGTCAAGAACCATTGGAATACTGATCATCAACTTGCTTATTGTACAACTGAAATCTCTGGAAAATAATGAGAAAGTTGTAGTTCCCATTACTTCAACTAGATTTGCAGGACAATAATACATCAGACAATATGAAGCCTGGAATGACTGCTTTATTTGGGTTTAGTTTGTGCTTTCTTTCAACTAGTTCTGCATTTCTTTTCTAAAATATCGCTAATTTTTTAATAGATATAAATGTAGACTCTGTGTTTACTGGTACATATCCAAAAGTCAGACAAAGATTTCATCTCGGTGTCCAATCTGTAATTGTGATATAGTGTATGTGATTGTCACAGGCCAGGAAAAAAAAAAGAATCCAGGCAGAGAAGCACTGGAGGAGTGAGGACTCTGGGAGACCTTTAATGAGCTCTCTTTAATGAGAACCTGTACCTGGAGATTTGCTTTTCAATTACATCCAACTCGAGTGACCAAAATTCTCCAGCGGCCAACATTAAACGTGAAACCTGCTGGTTCTACCCATGTTAACAAAATGATGTGCAATAGTAGAGGGAATGGGAAACGTTGTGCCATCTAAATAATTATTTAACTATTAGATGGATCTCATCTTGAACACTAAAAGTGCTGATTTCAGTGAAATCTCAACCATATGCAGAAACCTCTGAGAAAGCCTCATCCTCAGTGTGAGCTGTACCTTTATACAAAACCATCCACAAGAAAGGGTCCCTGGCAATCTACTTACACTGATTGCTTTTTAACTGGCAGAATCTATGTCAGTAGTGTCTACAATAATGTTCTGCCAAAGGGGCAAAGGTTGAAGTTTGTTGAAAATTCGGAAGACTTGTGGCAGGGATTGGTGTGTCTTGTCAGGAGAATCCCATCTGGAGCCTAATAGGGAGATTTTGTTACCTTTATCATGAAACTTCAGCTGCCTGGAGAGAGCCAAGGACGGGAGACCAAGCTACATGACAAAAAATGAGTCAAGCAAGAGTTTGGGAAGGGAAATGAAGCAAGTCTGTGACTGATGCCAGCTCCAGCAGCTGCTCCACTCTGATACCTGCCCTTGCAGCCAGACCATCTGGGCACCAGTGTCAGATACTCTCCCCTAAGTCATCATGGTACACAGGTGACCTACTGCAAATGAAAAAACCTGGAAAACTCAGAGTGCGTCAGAACATTTCTGCATGGAAACCTCTAACTGCCCTAACAACAGGCCAGGCAAAGAGAGCGAGGATTGCAACGCATTTCTGTGGCATTTGGGGCTTTTCTTCTGGCTTCAAACTCCAGAAACTAAAGAGCTATTAGAAAAGTTCAGCAACCATTAAAAAAAAAAACCCTCAGCCAACCAAGAAAAAAACCTCTTCATCTTCCTGAATATAAAAAAAAATTCAAAGTATCCTATAGTTCAGAAACAAGAAGAGAAGAAAAAAGATAACCCAAAATATTACCTTTCCTGGCGAAAAACTCTTCTATTCTAAGCTTCTCACTTCTGAGGACTCCAAATATGTGTCTCTTCTCTTTAAAGCATAAGGTTTCACACATTCAACACTGCTTCCCTCATATTCCATGGAATTTTTGAAGTAGAAAAAAATATAATGGTAAAAAACAGTTGTGAATTGAAAATTTGAACAGAAAAATAATTCAGGTCGAGCTTTCATTTTGATTTCAACACATGTTCATTTTTAAAACACTTTGCCTTATAAATAGCTTACATTTTAAAATGAAAGTTGCTTCAAAAGCTGAAAAACAAGTTTCCCCATTTAAGAATATCTTAGATTTAAGCTATTCAAAGTTTTATAGAAATTAAGAGTGAAGAAAATTGTCAAAACTGATCCTTTCTTTTTGATGAATATAATTACAAAAGTATGGATAAATCAACATTTTCTGCTGAAATACATTTCAGAAAAATACCCAACCAGGTGTGATAGGCGTAGAAAAGATAACCAATTATGTCTTACTGAATATATTTGATTGCATAGAGGTAGCACTTCACTGTCAGTATCTCCAAAATGAACATTTAGAATTATTTGCATCGACAAGCGGCTGAACTGAACCATTAGGTCTCAGCAATGAAAGTGGCCTTGTATAAGCTCTTTAAATAACAAAAGATTTTTCTCCTTCAGATTCCATGCATATGAAATAAATATAAAATGAACAGCGTGTTTGACTCCTGCAGTGGGAGATAAATACTAAGACCAAAAAGAAAACAACCTGTCATAAGTTATACAGCTTTCACCTTCTTTTTTCCCCCTACAATACTGTATTTCCATAATTCTCCCTGACCCCATCATCATCTTCTACTTTCCTATTTCTTTTTCTGCTGAAACCTCTGAGCAGACCTATCATTTATTGCCTTGCACCTCTCATGTGCTTGTCCCACTGTGTGTAAATCACTGTTGGATGTTTTTTCTTTAACAAAACTACATCTTAAAAGTTTCTTGCCTCTCCTAACAGATCCTTAGATATAATAATTCCCCAGCCACAGATAGTTATGTGAACAGTATGTAACTTATACAAGATGTAGAGTATTTCTGAAATTCGGTTAAATCTGCAAATGTGAAAAAGAGGTCCTTTGCTCTTCTGCAGAGTTGGGGTTACATTTGTGTGGGGGCCAGTGAGCCTGTTGTGTTTGCAGGTCCCTATATCCTCTGATTCTGAGAATTTCTTATATTTGTTGAATTCAACAGTATTTAGATCCAGTTTCAAATATTAGTCAACATAATAATCCCTCATTTAATTTCATGCTGGCAAGTCTTTTTCTTACTGAATTGGATTGCACAGAGCATAAATAATAAAAATGACCCATTAAATCATCTAGAGCAATCCTGTGCAGCTATCAGACATATGCAGCTTGATTTCTCTCCAACTTATCCTCCTCTTGAAAAGATGACTCTCAGTGATTTCAGTGTATTAATCTTGATTAGCACTCACTAACTTAACACATCTTCTATTCAGTTTAATGTTTAGCCATTTAGCCATTTCAGAACACAATTGCTGTCAGCTTTCCCCACAGGAAAAAAAAGGAGAGGGAAGATTCACATCACCCTTTGTAAACAGGAGTGTCTCCGTGTTCTTTGGGGTGAGAAGAACTCCCAAACCTCCACTTCTATGGGATATATTGGAAGTTTTCCATTCATAGACTAAAGTAGGAATTTAGACATCCTGCTGACATGTATAAGCCTACATGGAGATGCCTAAATTTAGTTGTCTCCATTTCATGCTGAACATTGGCAGAATTAGATGCACGCTACAGTCTCTCACTCTGTAAACAGCTAAGGAGAGATGGATCCTCTTTTCACATGGATACAAGGAACTCCACAAAGCTTGTCTCTGCAAATCTTCCCCAACTCCCTGAAGTTCATTTAATGATGAAAAAGGCCCATAGAGCTACTCTCAGATGTGAAGGAATTGACTTGGTTCAGCACTGCAGTTTGTTGCTTCCTCTGTACCGTGCCCCAGGCTGTGATGCAATCATTACTGCTGGACTAAATTTCAAGCTAGATATTATATCAACAAAAGATAAGGGGTATCATGCAGAAAAAACAGTGAGCTAAATTTAGTGTGCATTCGTTTTACCAACAAACCCACCGTAAACCCTTCATTTTGTTTGTTTCAGTGTTTTCACAAACTTGTAAAGTGCAGATAAAATCAAAATTGGTACCAAAGAGGAGAAAGATGAGGCAAAAAAAAAAGCCATATCTATTGGTATTTTGCTTTAGACTCCCAACAGCAATAATCTGCTCTGAACAAGATGATAATTTAAAAAGAAGGATGACTATGAAGTACCACAAACCTGATGGGAAGTCAATCTCCCAAGGAGACCTTGCCAGGGACATCTGCCTGCACCATCAGACTCGGACCAATTGCATCTGTATGTGTCTATACAACTCATTTTTATGCCAGGCCCTATGAGAGGGAACACAAGAAAGTTTTTCAATTCTGAATCCTGAAAACAGTATAGGGTATCCTATTCACAGATATTGCCTCAAAGACATAGAGTGATGCCCAGCAACCCCAACACCCAAGGAACAGTTTAGATCATGCAATGAACAACCTAATGCTGCCATAGGAACGCTGAGCCATTGCCCAGTTTTTAGAAGAATACCACACCTTATTGAGGAAAATTTATTGGTTGAGAAAAGTGTTTTATGTCTTTTCTTCCTGGCATGTAGTAGAGCTTTGTTTATTTTTTTCCTGATTTTTTGTGGCTTGCCAAGCCTAGGACTGACAGACATTTCTATTGGTACAGAGCAAGAATTTGGATCTGGGACTGCATGTGAAAAGATTAATGCCTTTCAATTTAGCATGGAGGAACAACTCAGATCTCCTGGGATTCACGGCTTTGCAGCAATGGCCTGGCAACTCTCATTTTTAACAATGATGCCTTAAAGCAACTCTGCTACTTCACAATGTCATATTAAATGATAAAGTGATTTTAAACACTAAGCACAACTTGAAACAGTGTTAGCAGCAAATTTTAATAGGGGTCAAGTGGTTTCATTTCAAAATTCGCCCTGCATTAATTTATGTTAACTTTCTTATTTCAGTACAACTTGTAAAACTTCTGAGGCCATGTAGTTCACAGCAGTGGGGATTACTGGATAATCTAAAGCAGTTAAAAGAACAACTAAATCTATTAGTTTTCTAGAAAAGAGGGAGCAAAATGTCAGTTATATTAACATGAAATACTACCAAATAAAAAAGATCGACTTAATTTCAGTGTCTCCATTTTATTAGCTCAAAAATCCCTCTCTCCCCATTTTGCTCGTGTAACAGTTTTCTGGAAAGTGAATTGCATGCTACTGTGAGAATGAGAAGGAAATATTTTGAAGGAATAAATCACCACTCCTGTCCACCCAAGAGTGCTTTGTGCTATGCAGGCCATGATTGTATTCAACTCAGAGTGGAAATGCTGATGTGTTCTGCTGAGAGCAGATCTTAGGGCGTGAGGTACATAGGAGTGACGGCTCCCAGCTCCATAATTTCCTCTGATTTGCTAATCTCTTTAGGATTTCCCTGTCTTGCATCCCTTGGGAAGGGGGAAGGAGCAAATTAAATGTTGGCTCTGTTTTGTGGTTCTTTCAGTTAATCCCAATGAAGGATCCTGTATCGTGATCTTTCCTTAAGCAGCAGAGGCAAATTGCTTAGAGGTGTTTTTATCTCAGGCTATTTCAGCCATCATGGGCACAGCTCCAAATCTTTATTCCTCAATTTTGTGTGAAAATTAACCAAACTGCCTTCTTGTCCCATTGCCCCAAAGACAAATGTCTTCCTGTGTGAGATATGTCTGCTTATTTCAGGAGTTAGATGACTTGTGTTGCTTTATAAGTGCAGAGATGTGCTGTACAGGATCTTTCTTCCTGCTGTGTCTAATTTCTGAATCCAAGGGTATTATTAAGAAGGAGGAGTAGAAAAGTAGGTGTGCTTTCATCTACGTACCCAAATGGTGCCAGTCCTCATTAGAAAGCAGCAAACATTTTCAAGAGAATTTCTCTTTATGGTTCCCCCCCAAATCTTTGATCAAAGGTCTCAGAATTAAGTTGATTCTGTGAACATCCATCTATTTGACGTGCAAATTGTGCACTTAAAAAAAAAGGGTTTTAAGCCTTATACTTGTCAGCTCCGTATAACACTTCATTCTTTCCAATCCATTTGAAAGAACCTTGAATCTGACACAATGCATTTGAATTTACTTAAATATTCCATTCAATTGGTGCAGCAGCATGGTAAGTTAATGACATCGCAATTAATGAAAAACACCTTACAGTTCCATTTCTCCAGAAATTAATTGGTTTCCAATTCTTAACTATACTTAATTAAACGACTGTACTTCTCTGCAGCTCTCTTATTTGTCCAAGAAAATTGACAAGAGATAAATTTTAAACTGTATTTTTAAAATATTATTTATATTCCTGATACAACTCACCCATGCAAGCACCAACATGTACTGCTACATCCAGCATTCAGCTCACCCACAAATTGTCCTACCTGAAACCCTCAAAAAGCTGAAATATCCAAGTGGAAAACCAAATACATTCTAATTCAGCAGTCACTAATTGGAAAGGACAGCCAGACCTTTCCCCTCTGACCATCTCTAGGTACGGTGAGGCACTTTGTCCCTGGGTCTGCTCCCCAAGAATGAGTGTTACACTTGATCAGGAGCATTTTGCATCACCTGAATCTCATCTGGATAAAAACAAAGGTCTTTTCCAGAGAGTTCCCATAGTCTGAGGCAGACTAGGCTGTGCAAGAAACTCTCCAAATTAGCTGAACCTGCTGCTCACCTCGAACAGGGCAGGGAAGACAGGGCCTCACCCTCTTTGCAGTGCTTCCAGCTGCCCACCAGTCTGGGCACAGCCTTGGAACCATGACTAGCTCCTTCTCCTAAGAAAGGCAAAGATGGGAATAAGACTTCCTTTATGCCTAACATAGGTCCTAGAAAACATAGGTCCTAGAAAGAAGCAAAACAAAAACATAGGTCCTAGAAAGCAGAAAAAAAAAATCCCACCCTTCTCTCTGCTCACGTTTTATTTTTCAATTAAGACACTGTTTTTTCAAGTATTTAAAAGCATTTTTTTCCTGGAGGAATTTTCCAGTTTTGAAAAAAAAAATAATTAGCAATAAATTATGTCCTTGAAACTGACCCCAACAATGAGAAAACCCCAGTTCCAGCAAAGGTCCCATCCAGTTTTCTTTTAAATACACATTTTAATGTAATTGAGCACGTATCAGACCTTTTTAAGATGTAAGCTAACTACAGTAAAACTGCAATAAAATGCCTGACCCAAGGACTGCAGAGCTACCTTTGAGTCCAAGAAAAACTGGTAAGCTCGTAAAGACAAACATCTGAGGTTAAAAGCATTTACATTTGAAGGCCATATTTTTAAAGCTCTTAATCAGTTTGTAGTTATCTGGTTTTTGACCTTTATCTTGAAATTTTGGAGAATCCTGGTACTTACAACATAGATTATTCCAGAAAATAGTCTGGGATTCTTCATAATGGATCATGAATACATAATATTCATATTGATTATCTCAATCAGATGCATTCATTCTGTTCATTTTTATTTCTTCAAGTCTCTGATTCAGGAAGTCATTCTCAAGAGAAATGGGAAAAAATTGTAGTCTAAGAACTGATTATCCTGAAGGAAGACTAGCAAAGCTGGCACTTGGAAGTGTTAATAACATTATCCTTATTACCATGGGATTAGTGTCTTTCAGCTAAAGAAATACTTGCAGTGAAACAAAAAGTGAAAGCTATCAAAAACCCTTACAAAAATTAGAAAACAGAGCTAAATGACTGCCAGCTATTTGACTTCTTGCTGTAAAGTGTTACCGCAAATATCCCTAGATAGAAGAGCATTTAACCAATTTTATCAAAATGTTGTGGCTAACTATTATTTTGTCAAGAAGATACAAAATTTGGGAGAACTAAAATGGACCATATTGCCTTTATCATTTGCTGAAATTTTATTACCGAAACTTGACAGTCTAAAAAAGCCAGATACTAAAAAATGCTGCATACTGTGCACTAATACAGTATAAAAGACCTCCCTCTGTAGGACTTCCCAATTACTATGAGAATTATTATTAGAATTAGAAATATTTCTTGTCAATCATTTCTAATGCTCCGCAAATGACTTCTAAAGTGACAAAGAAAAGCAGCCTGTTTATCCGTGTATATGAAAGTGCAAAAAGGAGACATATCTCCACTGAAAAAAAACCAGATATTGGGGTCCACATGTTTCAGAAGCTCAAGGAACATCACTATGAGCTCGTGCAGTGAGACCAGTGAGTCAGATGGGAACTGTAATATTAGGCTTCCCAGAGCAATGTGCTGATAATTGTAAAAATCAGTGGCACCACTGATGCCCTTCATGTGGCACCACCTTCACACATAGACCCCTGCAGAAACACCATCTCAAAAGATCTAAACCCATCAGCAGTGGCTCTTAAAAATAATGTCCCTGATTTTCCTCAAGAGTGAAGGCTGGAGTTTCCACAAATCCTTGGCAGGGTGTCTCTTCATTGTGATCCAACCAACAAGCACCGGTTCACCAGCTGCACTTGCAAACCTCGCCCTGGTTCTGTAGTGGGATCCCACACATGATATGTTATAAAAAGCTGTGTGGGATGTGCACATGCTTCAGAAAAAAAAATGAATAACAACATGTACAGAAGCACGATTCAGAAAGGACCTGTGTTGTTTCTTCTATGTTGTAAGAAAACTGACACTTTTAAGGTTGCTGAAGGGCACAGATCTCTGTGTTGGTGCTGCATTTCATCCCCTGTTTATGAGTGAAAGCTGTTGGGTGAAAGTATGACTGTTATATTTGTAATGCTATGTATCCATCTAAACACTAATTTGAAGATTATGACATATTATGTGAAAATAATCTTCTCTCTGTGTGCAAAAACAGAGCAGTAATTTTGGATATTACTCCTGAAATTTCAGTGTAACATAAACCCCACATCTGTCTGACATTTGTGCTAAAGGCAGGGAGCAAAGGGAGAGGGGATGTCTGGCACTGCAGAGTCTGAAAGCAAAGCTATATAGATGTGAAATGTCCTGTCTGCAACCAAATTCTACATCTGCAGGCAAAATTGCTTCGACTTTGACTTCTAAATGTGCACAGTGACCTGTTCATTCACAAAGAGAAAATGCGGAGTTTCTTGCTAAAATTATCCATTAACTTCAAGTAGTAAACACATTTGGGAAGAAATATTTTTTTTCCATGAAACAAAGCAAATAAAAGTAATTGAAGAAAATTATCTGCTATTAATTATTCAATGAGCTGGACTGTTGTAGGGATATGTTAGTATGAGGTTTCTGGAGAAAACATCTCTGCACAGTTCATCATATTACAGAGCTCTTATACTGGTTCAAATCGAGCAGGGAGAGATACTGCACTCAATTCAAGTAACATTTTAGAGAAGATGATCAAGGGATACTTCCTTCAGGTGATTTTGAATGTTTGGTCATGAGTCTGACTGAGACCTACTTTAATTGCAGGAGCAGAATTCCCCCCAAACTTTGTCTTTTTTGGTACAGGGGAACTGAGTTGTACATAATGGCTCTGGACACATCATCGGGGCCACACAGTTCACATGACAAACCACAAACAGCCCAGCATTGTGCACTTTGTCTCCTGAGAGCCACTGACCAGTGATCTAGATGGACAGCCTTTTATGAGAATCCACCTAAAACTAGATGTCTCTAAGGGTACTTTAATATAATCTTTTGTAATTCTTTTCTTATTTCTCTGAACAGTAAAAAAATGCTTTGTCTTTGATTCAGTTTCTTCCATGCAAATTACAGGGCATTTAGGACACACTAAGAAAATTGCTACTTATAATGCTGTGTAAAGAAGAGTCTGACGTTTTCAATTTTTCCAAACATTTAGATAAATGTAATATTTAGAACAAAAAATACCCAGGCAAAAGTCACTGACCTCTCAAAGTAAAACATATTGTTAAAAATACTGCAATGTCCTTGCTGGCAAGGCAAGTGACCCTAGGCAAATTTTTTTCCAAAGCCTGTATACTTGGAGTTCTTTGCTTATCAGGGCAGAAAGATAACCAGTGGTGGCTTTGAGCTACTGCTGACTGATTGGATCACAATGATCTGTATTCCAACTGGAGTGGAATACTACAAAACAGACTGCAAACACAGAGCAAAAATTGTCTTCACACCCCTCTGTTTTATTTCATTCCTGTAGAGGAGGACACAAGCCCACAGTCACTCAGGTTCCTTGGCTTACTGCATGACTATGATGAGTAGTCACTGTAAAGGATGTGTCCTGTCAAGGTCTAGTCCATTAACCTCTTGTAGATGGTTACGTAGTTTGGGAAAAAAATCTCTGATATTGAGAAAGACCATGGCATTTGCTGCGTTTGCAGCAAACTGGAGGGCTTTGCAGAGGGACCCCGCAGCAGGAACTGTAGTGACAGGACAAGGGGGATTGGTTTCAAAGTGGAAGAGGGGAAATTTAGGTTAAAAACAGAAGAAATTCTTTATTCTGACGGTGGTGAAGCCCTGGTGCAGGTTGCCCAGAGAAGCTGTGGCTGCCCCATCCCTGGTCTTGGACACTTCCAGGTTGGACGAGGCTTGGAGCAACCAGGGCTAGTGGAAGGTGTCCCTGCCCATGGGAAGGGGTGGACTGAGATGATCTTTAAGTTCCCTTCCAACCCAAACCATTCTATGATTCTATTATTTGTTTAATCCTTGAGGGTTTTTCACTTCTGTGAATCTGGATGGGCTAAAGTGCCAAAATCTAAGATCTGTTCATACCAATAGAGCACAATTTTCACAAGACAGAGGTGCTCTTGCAGAGACTGGGACCTTGCTGTGCCAGGTGCTGTACAGACAGGGAACAAAAGGAAATCACTGTCCCAATCTGTCCAGTACAGTACTGGAAAGAAATAATGCTCATGGCTCTTCCTCTGATCTAGATAGGAACTGTCACAAAGGAAGGGTTGAGAAGTAAGGAGAAGTTATTAAAATAATGTGGTAGATAAAGACTTCACTTCCCATTACAGCTCTGACTGTGTGGAAACCCTGAAGCCTGTGACCCCTAGAATGGGAGTTTACTTAATACATATTTTCAGTCAAGTTAATGTGATTTATACTAATTCTGTTCCGTCAAATACTCTTTTCTATTTCTGGGCTTGTTTTTCATCATTTCCCTGACTTCTCTGAATTTAGTTATTTCCTGAGTGTTCTTAAGCATGCCAAAAAAAATCTCCTTAAAATTTTTTAGCCTGCTACACGATGCTGTTTCCAGCGAATCAGGTACTTATATCTCTGGTCATGCATTCTAACCATCTTTGTCTTCCAAAAAACTGCCCGTTGAACTCCAGAAAGTCAAGAATATCTTGCTTTTCCATAAACTGACTTCATGATGCTCCCAGCATGGTACTTCTACAGGAAACAACTAGAAATCAAAGCACGATCTAATCCTTACTGTGAAAGAATCAGGAGAGGAGGTGAACAGACAATTTTATGTTGGACTGACCTCTCTCCATTGTCTCATGCCCACCCAGATGGGTATTCATAATTCAACTAACCTTTTCTTGCTTAAAAAAATTGCCCAAAAATTTAAATACAATCCCTACCCTGCCAGAAGGCACCTCTCCGTACACCTCTAATTTTCATACATAAACTGAGTGATCTTCACAGAGAAACTGTTAGGCTTTATTGTTCCTCAGATGCTTTAAAAATCATGAAAATGTTTTTGTTCATATGAAGTCATCATTGCCTGCTGCCTCTGCTTTATACTTGGCTTATTTACCCTGTAGTTACCAAAGTGTTGGGTTTGGAGTATTTTTTTGTGTGTGTACACTTGCTATACAAGAAAGAAAATCCATTATTTATTTATGCCTCAGGAAGTATACAGATAATTAGGAAGTGCTGTGCTCAGTAAAATTAAATTACAGAACCTGACTAAACTACATACCATCATTTGAAACAAATTAATTCACTCTCTGCCTGTCTTTGATTTTGATGTATTCAATTGCAATTTCTGTATGTAAACCTTTCTCATGTTTTATACATTCTGCAAATTCTTACTATTTTTTAACATAGGCACCCACTGTGCAAAGGATTTCTATGCTTCCTAGTGCTTCTAGAATTATTACGTTGTCTGCTATAGAAATAAAGTGACAGTTTTGAATTTAAAGCTAGGAGACTTTCTCAGATAATTTCTGTGCTGTGTTCTGAATATATATACCTGCTGAATATATACATATATATATACACCTACATGGTGTGGTGGCCATAAATGTCTTGTAGAGTTTCTAGAACAATTTTCTCCTTTTTTTTTTATCTTATGACGTGGATTAGGCTTTGACTAAAATGTGCTTATCTAAGCATTTTTCATTCTCATTCATTTGTTTGTTTTCCTTCTTCTGTTTATGGAACAGAGAATTCAGCTTGATTCCCACAGTAAACTAAGCAGAGGGAATTTTGATTAATTTATTTGGCTCTCCCAGTTGCAGAAATAATATTGGCATTCATCAGGGATACATATTTAAGTATAACACACATAAAATGATACAGTCCAACAAAAAAACCCAATATAACAACTGCCTGGTCAGCACTTCAGAGGGGCTGGCTCTTGTTTTTAGAGCTGAGGGCTAAAGCCCTTTCACATGAGTCCTGTGGGGTTTATTCCAAGAGTTTTAAAAGGGAGGACATGCCAGGAATAGCAACAGGTAATCACCTACTAAATATTTACCATCTCAGTACCTACTGTCCTTTTTCCTGTGGGCTCATCTCCAAAGGATGATTTATTGGCTCTTAAACACAGACAAAACCTACCATATGGAGAGGGCAGCAACATTATGTAATAAAGACAAACAAAGGCTTTTATAAAGAGCTGATATTATGCTCCAAAACCCTAATTGCTATAAATCACTTCATGTAGATTCTGTGTTTACTGTTTCAGCAGTGTCCACATAAAGTTTACACACAGTATTCCCACACAGTGGGGAAAAAACCCCCCACAAAAATACAAAAACAACCAAAAAAGCAAGCAAACAAGCAAACAAACAAACGAAACCCCTGAAAAATTCTATATTATTTATATATATGTATGTAATTTTCTGCTTTGATTATCAGCAGCAAAAGTAGCAGTACAGCAGTCAGAGCTTTATCAGGTGATGGACTGGATTCATGAGTAAAGCAAAAGAAAGAGAGAAGACAGAAAGGTTAAGCAGGTTGAGTAATCTTCTACCATGGGGCCACTTTGCTAAGGAGAATCACAAGTCAGCAAATAAAACAACGAGCCAAGCTCTCACTTGGTGCACTCAGTATTGGTCCCTGGGTTTCAGTGCTGCATCAGCTTCAGGCCACTGAAGACCTGGCTCAGAATTTTTATTTTTTTTAATGCACATAATTCACTCATGCACTGTGCTAAAAAGGATCCTTTTGTCACAGCTAAAATCAGGTTGGCACAGTCAGATGGTTTTAAAGGGGACACGAGGAACCCCCTTGGCTCTCCAGATCTTACAAACTCCTGCCCTGAGCTGCCAGACATCCAGTTGCAGTTTTGAGTTTAAAACTATTCACTCACTTTAGCACATCTTGTGAGGGTGATGGACGGAATTTGATAAACAAATGAAACCGTATACTGGTTTCTGCTTTTCTACTCCTAGAGTCATCACTTTAAGAGCCTCCCAACACATCTTCAGCCACAGAAACAGCTTTACCTACCCAGTCATGGGGTGTCTTTGTGCTCTGGATCTCTTGGCAATATTTCAGTTGCCACAAGCAAAAGAGCTAAACAAGAAGAGACAAATAAAAAACCTGTCAAGGATCTGGGGAAAACCACAGTGAGAATGAGAGCTGTGTTTCCCCTTGCCTCACCTTCTTATTTCACTGCCAGCTTGTACCATTTCCTCTGAAAACTGTAAGAGCTGAAGGTTGCCTGGTCTCATTCTGTTTTTATATTAAAAAGACAGTGTTTCAGTTGCAGCAGTAGAATAAACTCAATAGCAGATTTCAAAGGGAATTGCTCTTTGCTGCACTACAGCAAGATTTTACGTGCATAACTTTAAACACATGCATCATTCAGTTGATTTCAGTAGGACTCCTAAAGCTTAAGTACCTTGTTGAATCAGAGCCTTTATGAATCAGTGGCTACAGACTGAAGTACTGATACTTAAATATCATCTGGGGTGAGCTGCTGACTTTCAGATGTTAGGGCCTCCCCCGCTGGTAGAATCAGACAATCAGAGAATTGTTTAGGTTGGAAGGGACCTTAAAGATCATCTTGTTCAAACCCCACTGCCATGGGCAGGGACACCTTCCACTAGACCAGGTTGCTCAGAGCCCCGTCCAAATGCATCACACCCTTTACTGAATTCTCAGTCCTACTGTGTTGCTGCTAAACTCTCTCTTGAAATTTCTCCAGGCTTTAGCAAAAAACTTATTCTGCAAAAAAACTTATTGTACGAAAAACTTATCCTGCAGAACAACATACATCTTGTATTTGTGGGGAATGAAATCTAGAATAGTCATTTAAGAGACAATCCAAAGCCCTCACTCCCATCCCTGGAAGTGTTCAAGGCCAGGTTGGACAGGGCTCTGAGCAACCTGGTCTAATGAAAGGTGTCCCTGCCCATGGCAGAGGGTTGGAACAAAAATTTTTAAGGTCCCTTCCTACGCAAACCATTCTATGATTCTGTGACTCTGATTTTGTCCAGTAAGGGAGAGAGTGAAGTGTTTGAGGGTCAGACTTGGAATTTTTTAAGGTTGGTCCAAGCTTTGCACTTAAGATTGCAGCTGAGTCTAGTAAACCATCTCCTGAAACATCCTTCCCATTGCAAATTCTGGTTTTGTCTTCCATGCTGCTATGTGCAAAAGGCAAAGCTTATGGTTGTTAACTCTCATCTTTATGAACAAAGGTGGCAGCAGCAGAGCATTAAAAGGCTGATTTACAAACCAGTCAATTACTAGTTCTGTGTTACATGGCAAAGTCAGGACATGCAAATCAAAGCTGTTTGTTAGGAATCTACAGGAAGGATTTAAAATATAATGGTACCATTTAAAATCCATTTTTGGATATGTTAATACTTTATTAGGAATGTAAATCTATATTAGGCTGTGCAAACCTTTTTTTCAGGTTATGTAAATTCATTTTGAGATATGTTAATTTGGTTCCTGACATAGATCATTAGAACACCTTAAACAAGTCTAATGTTAAAAACAATAGTTAAAAACTTCATAGTTACATGTAAGACTCAATTTTACAACTCAAAGATAAAGGCTATATAAATTAAACTCTAACCTAAGTTCAGATTTGTAAAACAAGCCTACTTGGATATGAGAAAATACATTTGACACTAAGCTGTTCAGTATCAATCATAAATGTGGTTATTCTGAATATTTCGCATATAACTGTCTTGTCTCTTTGCTGGATAATTTTGAAAATGTTACTTCAAAACAAGGTTTATATAACAAGGTTTAATAATTTCTTAACTCCCCCTTTTCTCCACTCTCCTCCTTGGTAAGACCTGGCTGTAAAACACCAATTTTGATCTCATGCTACACAGGCTGTCTGGGTGCAACAGCTTCAAACTCTGGGGCAAGAATATACTCAGATGAAGGTTCATCCTGCTGCTCAAGCAGAGCATTTCTAAAGGTGCCAGGAACTCACAGCTGTGAAACTGAAACATTCAAGGTTTTGCTGCACTGAACATTTACCCTTGTACATCTAAGAATTATCTCAGTTGGAGGAGTTGGTACCTCCTCTGGACCCACCGAATCTCAGGCTAAATTTAAGTTTATTCCCTTTTCAGCACTGGGAATGCTAAAATGCTGAAAAAACATCTCCCTTCTCTTACTCCACTCCAAAGTAAATTACTTAAAAGTTATGGACTTTGGAATTCTTTTTATTTCTCACTTTGTTTTCAGTGTGATGAGGCCTCAGGTAATTTTTTCCACTTTTTCTCTTTACTGGAATGGTTATTTTCTTATCCACCAAAGAGCAGAGAGGTGGCTACTCATTGAGGCTTGCACTGAAGTTTTAAGAGTTGTACTAGTAAGGCAGGACTAAAGATATGTTAATGATCTATCAAGTCAGTTTAGAAGAGACACAGTCACGCTTTGCAACAGAAATAACTCTCACAGTACTAAAGATCCAAATACTCTGAATTTTGGAAAGGATCATATTTGAACTTATGTTTTCCCCCAGAACCTGTTCTGTACTTTTCCAATCTTAAGATATAAAAAAAATCTTCTCAGATGAGATACAAATTTGAGAAAAATGTTGTGCACTTCAGTCTGACATTCAAATCACTCGTCAGATCACATGGATGGAAGTAAAAATCAGGGACTAAAAAGTCACATTCAGTTGATATTCCAACCATGTCATGATATACAAGGCTTTTCCCCAAACTCTTTGCTCCTCTCAGGACAGACAAATTGCCTGGGAAATTGTAGAAAACTACATGTAAGGAAAACATTCATAACTCTGAGTTAATGATGGAAGTATCTAAACAAAGGTGCTTCCTCACACCTTAATATGTCACTAGTGAAAACCTGAAGCAAGAGGTGCCCCAATATGAACAGTAATTACATTTTGCTTTTCCATCTCTGGACAATTTTATCTTCTTTTATTCTGACTTTGATCTAACACGGTTTTCCTTTGATTTAGGATTTCTTCTCCAGGTCTATGCTGCTTTTCTGAAAATGTTAACCTTTTTTATAGTTACAGACACTTTTCAGCTATACAGTCACAGGAAAAGTTACTGGAATATCCAAAAAGGAGAAAGTGAAATCCTCCAGGCCTCCTCAGTTGTCACCATCCTCTGAGGAGCCAAAAGTCACAACCTACAGCAAAAGAAGTGCTTGTCAAAAAAGGTGGGGGATCATTAATTCTGGATAGTTACTAAAGAGGCAATGATTTATTCATGGGAAGCTCTCCTGAGAATTCAGTGTGCCCAAATGGCAAAGAGACTTGTCAAGCTTGTTATCTGGGGGATAAAGGCTGCTGTCAGCTCTTTGTAGGAGAGCTCCAGTTGCAGTAATTTGGCACTGCTCTGATCTCGGGGGGAGCCTTGTGGAGAAGCCGCTTTCCTCATTTCCAGCTGAGGCTGTACACATTTCCACTGATCATTTTCCTATTTTCCCAAAAAGTCCATCCCTCCTGGCCGGTACCACACGCAGCCATGCGAGCAATCCCTCTCTCCCCTGTAAAGCAGTGGCAGATCCAGCTGGGATGCTCCATCCCCATTCCCAGGGACCAGACACTGCACTGGCTCTCCCTTCACTGTCACTCTCCTAATACAAAACAGCACCACAGCTGCTTACATGGGCACCCTTCACATCAAATGAGCTGCTCTCTTTCAGGATAAGCTACTTTAATTTTGTTGGCAGGTCAGGGAGGTTCTAATAGGATAGAAGAGTCTCACTGGATTTAACTTGATTTAAGAATTTGATCTTTTTCTCATCACTTTCCCATCCAATTAGCCTCTTAATAACGATTGGGGTTTGAGCAGTGATTTTGCATCTAATAGTAAACAAGCTTGTTCATGCTCGTCAGCAAAGTGACTGCCATGTAGTGTTAGGATGACAGGGTTTATTAAACCACTCACTGTGTTATGGTGATGGCTGCAGGGAGGGAATCAGCTTTTGCTCTTTCAGGGATTGCCTCAGGATCAAAGCAAGGCACTGGTGGTTCCCCAAAGCTGATTCGTTCAGTGTTAATTATGGTTGTATGAAAAGAAAGATCAACCCTTGTCTCTCATAATTATATCCTCCCAGACAAGACAGAAAGGTGTCTGTGTTGATGAAAATGTACACTTTAAAGGGTTGGGGAAAAAACAGGACAGAGTCACCAAGTGCTGTTCCTCAATACTGAAATGATGGAGCTTAAGCTTAAAAAAGAAAAGATTGAAAGGAAGGATGAAAATTTGCTCTAAGAATGTGTGTGCACAGGTGGATTTACACAGGGGAAAATGCAGAGGAACAATGTTCATTTTTGATTTCACTAGAAATTCTCACCATTTTGCTAATCCAACTTTGTGAGCAAAGCCTGCAACAGAGCAGCAGTGAATGTTTGGTGTGGACAGCAGGGTCTTTAGACTCCAGTTTGAAATCAGTTACACGTTATTTTCAAAGTAACACATATGGATTAGGTTTTCCAGTCAGTTCATTTTTCCCATTTATTTGCCTTCATTGCATCTTTAGTTCAAGCCATTTCATTTTCACATTCTCCTGCAGACAAGCCATTAGCACAGAAGTAAAAATGAATGTCATAAAAAGCAGATAGAACGTAAAATCAATGAATGCATCTCTATAATAGGTAGATAACAACACCAGAGAAAATACTTAGAGAAAAGGGGGCCCTGAGGATGCAGCTGGCAAGGAAAATACTTATTGCACCTCCCCTTTCAAGATGGGGAACAGGCCCTGTCCTCCTCACCACTCATTTTCTGTAGTGGAGTGCTCACAGAGAAATGTTAAAAGTGAAAGAAAAGTTTCTGAAGACTGAAAAGCACTGTTCTAGCTTGGTTTAAAATAAAGGAGTTGTGGGCTGCTTCTACCCTAGAAGAAAATATCTTTCATGATTTAGACTTAAACAAAGTTTCTTGAACTCTAAATTTGAAACAGCACATTTAAAGGGAGGTGGGTGGAAGGCTGTGGAGGTGGGAAAGTGAAAAGACAAAGGGAAGAGAGCAGGGGAGAGCTCTTGGGAATCTGTTCATGGAGAGCTCTCACAAATTTTTGAAGTTGAGGAGATATTATGTTAATATAAGTTCTAATTGCTAGGCAATAAACAACACCCACCTGCTGACTAAATGTCAGGCCCAAACTTATCTCTAAATCTGCTTTGAAACAATGTCAGTCATATTATCACAAACAGATTGAACCCTTTCTTTCAGTGTTAAAATAAAAATAATCCAGGATTTTTAATTACCCAAAGCTAGAGACCTCAGGTATTTAAAAAAGCAAACAAACAAAAACCCAAACAATATAGAAGTAGGCGGCGAGAGCTGCAGTTAGTTGTGACTGTTTGGGAGCCAGTTATGACATAAAATCCCCAAGAACTGCATCCATGTGCTGGTTATGGATGTGCAGCACCTCAGGGAGCACGTGAGACCAGGAACGTGCACGGCAGCGAGCGATACCACGGTGAGGTCTCCCTGGAGCAGCAGCTCCCACCCGGAATGAGGGATGGGGGGAAGCCCAGGAACCCTCTGTGTGGGCAAGAGTTTGCATTTTCCAAAACCAAATAAGATTCTCAAGTTGTTTAAAGGCCATGGGACTTACGTACCCAAGTACCTCAAACCTCTGAGAATCTGAATCAAAACACATCACTGAGCTTTTCCTCTGCCTTCACTGAATGAAAATGAGAACATGAATCAACACAAACATGATAAAGCTACACGGCCAGTCACTGTCAGGAAATAACAACTATAGTTTGCAAGAGCCATCAGTGTTGTTGTGCAGCTGAGTCACACCTGTCTGGAGTCTAAATGGAATTATGATTAAGCAGACAGAATTAGGAGCTACAGGCTTTTTATGGAGTGAAAGGATGACCCAGCACCAACGAAGCCATCTTTGGACTTGTGAAAACTGAATTCATCTCTCTGCTCTACTCCAGCCCTCTTGCACAATCTTGGGAAAAACACCAAGTGTTCCCCTTCATCTTAGGACTGTTACGAGAATAAATACATCATAAACTCAGAGGCACTCTACTACTGCTGCAGAGAGGACCAGAAAAGTACAGAAGTTATTGGAAAGGTCTTTTGTATTGATTTCTTAATGTGGACAACATTTCACAGCAAGAATACATCTATACAAGTTTTCTTAGTAAAATTTGGAAGTGGATTAAGTGAAACCTGTGCGCAGGATGACAGTATCCTAGTGGGAAGCTAATGTGAAGTCGTTACTTTGCTTTAAATTCATATTCTCCTTTGCTGTGTAATAGCTTTCCTGTGTAGATAAATATAAAAGATAAAGAAATGGGCAATATCTGTTAAGTAATTTTTGTAATAACCAGTGTAGCCATTATCCGTCTTTGAATTGGAAGTTACCTTTAGAGGCTTTTATCCTATTAGGATAAACAAAAAGGAATCAGGTGGTAAAAAAAGTCACCACAAAAGACAATCAGTTGACAGATGGAGGGGAAACACTTTTAAAACTATATATTTGAGAAGGCCCATGGTTATGTACACTTCTGTTTCATTTTGGACAGTGAAGTGTAATCTATCACAGTTCCCAAGGGACATTTAAATATTACCTAGCAGAAGGGTGAAGAAAAGCAGATAGTCAAAGAAAGCAGATGCTAAACTGAGATCTGGAATGTTCTGAGCCACCAATTTAATAGAGAAAGGAATCTCATGAAAAATAATACAGCTGCAGTAGGAACATTTGAAAAGCAATGACAATTATGTGCTCCCAGAGCAGCAGAAGGTAGAAGTACAAAAGTGAAGCTATAAGTTAGTAATAGTAAAGGTTGCTGGAAACAGCGTGGTTGTTTCCTTCAATTTCAGTTATTTTTCTATTTATAAAAGATACTTGGTTTGTTATGAGACATTTCTCATGTTTATAGATCTCTCACTAGAAGCTGAAGAGCTTGACTTTCTATGAGAAATGTATATTGGAGTCTTCAAGAGAATTGTCTTTATATTATACCCATTAGTGATGAATTTATGCACTTAAAACCACGAAGTGCCTAAAGATGCAGACAGAGGTTTCCAGATTGTTCCCACTGATTTCAATAACCAGGCATTTATCAGCAGTGTTGGCTACCTCATTGCTTTTATGAATTTAGACAAACTACTTGAGACTGCTTTTTAAGACACGAAAGACTTCTATGTTGAAATTAATTCTCACCCAAAGAATTTGCTGCTTTTCTCAGCATACAGGGGAGAGATCCCTCACTTCCTGCAGCACTCTGGTTCTAAAAGAGGCAGGAACAGCATGACAAATGGAATATTAATGCTGGAGCATTTGTCAAACAACCCTGGAGCTGATAATTCCAGCTGCATGATAGGGCTTGAAAACTGGCAGGGAGCATCTTTGATTTTCCAAAGTGGAATACATGTTTTCACACACAGTGACTCCTGCAAGCACAGCCCCAAGAGCTATGAACACGTTAGACACATCAAAAAAATCAAAGACCCCTATTGGTCTATAAGTATCTACCCTGGTGCCTGGCTAGTAGAGTATACCATGATTTATTGCAGAGGGATGACCAAGAGCTGCTTATACAGCAGAACACCTCACCTTTGTAGTCTGTTCCCGCTTCAGCCTGTGTGAGACTTTTTGTATTTATGTCCTGTGAAATGGACAGGTCATGAATAGTTCCCAGAGTCTGCACAGCAGTGCCATTCCCCTTCTGAAGACAGTGAAGGTTGTCTAATATTGGAAAAATACAGGGAGTCAAAGACTTCACTTGCTTGCAGTGAAAGTACCATGGAGAGACCGTGGGGAGGTCATTGAAATCAGCATGGAAGCCCCAAAACATTTAAAGTTCATACATCTGAGCTTAAGCCAGCAGTGTTCCTTCCTTCCCAAAGAGAGTACACGAACCCTGGGATGAGGGACAAAACCTCTTAGATTTGCTCAGCATACTTCCTGTTGACAGTAATGGGTCCAGGGTTGCAAGACCGGGGAGTGACATTTTAAGAGTACTTGCCAAATTAGGTGTGCAAAACTTGTACAGGTCTATGACAAAGGGAGTGAAAACCATGTGCACTCTTAGGTTTTTTGGTGAATAAAGCAAGTGTCCCATGTGCACATCAGTTGGCAAGACTGAATTTTTGCAAGAGGGTTGCATCAACTTCTGTCTTGCAGAACTAACCCTCCCTGCTTCAAGGTTTTCTTTAAATACTTTTTAAAAATTTTTGATTCTGTTTTACATTGATTGAACAGATGAGGAGTGGCATCCTTAGCATACACTTGATATTTATTAAATTCATTAAAGATGAACAGAAAGGTACCAAAATGCCTAACAATATATCTGTTCTGTTTGCAGCATCTGCTATTTCAATACAATGAAATAATAACAGTTGAGTCCTTGAGGATGTTTCAGCTCCTTGAAGCTCACAATTGCAAGCTGCTATGGAGGCACAGAGCTTGCTTGAGATCAAAATAGGAAGACACATTTCCATGACTGAGAATAGCATAATGAATCATCATAGCAAGGATTAAGATACGAAGACTCTTGGTCCTCCCAGCCCAAGTCACTGGCTACTCC
Organism: Chiroxiphia lanceolata; assembly: GCF_009829145.1. Taxonomy (NCBI): domain Eukaryota; kingdom Metazoa; phylum Chordata; class Aves; order Passeriformes; family Pipridae; genus Chiroxiphia; species Chiroxiphia lanceolata. The sequence goes on from NC_045651.1 coordinate 10,432,672, forward strand.
CTGAATGCATAAAGGACTGTTTGGGGCTTTTTGTTTGGCTGTTTGGGTGATTTTACCATTATTGCACACTCCCAGTTTTGGCTACTGCACCACACTGTAGTTTCTGGCTTCCATTAGATATAACTACTCTCAGTGTTTATGCAATAATAACTCAAAGTATATCTTTATGCCAATTCTCATTGCCAGCTCATTTTTTTTACTTGATTTTCAGCTACTCCGTGAAAAACATGAAGATATTTTGTAATGAAAAAGAAGAATTTCAGAATATGAAGCTGCTGTACAGCTTGGCTTCAAAAAAACCTCCCACCACAGTACACCAGAGAGAAGCCCTCAGAGTCTCAGTTTGGGAATGTGGAAGGGGGACTAAAGCAAAAAGGAAGCTGGAACCACACAAGCTTGTGGGAAGAAGTAAGCTCAGATGTATTTAATATCCAGTAAGTAATTAGCAATTTAGTCTTTTCTGGCCCCAGTTAAACCAAAAGTCAGGAGTGACTCTACCAGTTTTGTAATGGCACCATTTCAACCACTGGTAAAGGACACAGAAGAAATAAAAACAGATTTTCCAGAGCTGTGTGAGCTGATATACAGGATCTGCATTACACAACTTTCACACTCACATATTCAGAATCAAATAGCTGTGACCACAAATCCATAAAACTGAATATTTCTCTTCCATTAACTTTTTCTGGAAGTATTAAGCACTTGCATTTCCAAGTTGGTGCCTATTTTTTGTTATTATCATTAATTATGGCTTGGCATGGAGCTTATGTTAATTTTGTTGATTGCAGATTTTTGCATTTACAAATTATCTAACTGTAGTTGTGTCATGGTGATTTCTGGTTGGAAAAGGGCCCTGACTGCTCTCCCACTGGCTTAGGCTGCTCTGCAGGTTGGTACTCTTAGTAACTTGTCCCTTAGGATGCTCTTGGGGTTCACAAATGCTCCCTCCCTGCCATGCTCCCCCCCCATCCACCCAAAGGCCACTTTTAGTCCATATTATCTCAACTACGGCACTTTACTGTCAAGGTTCAAAGAAATTAATAGTGATAAAAAATGAAAAGTCAGTAGATAAATAACCAAAATTAAAATACTGGGAAAAAATACATTTCCACATGCCTTTTTTATTTTAACTTACCTCCCTTTTCTCCGTTGAACACCAACACCAGAAAAAAATCCCTCGGGTTTTCAGTATGCCTGTTTAAACGAGCTATTTTGTGTTTTGGTTTCTTCCTCATATTTCTTGCTTTCCACATTATTTCTAGACAAATTCTGGGAAGCTTTTCAATGAAGGCTTTAACTTGTGCCCCTCATCAGTGCTGCCTCCAGCAAGCCGAAGCTTCTTTAAAAGGTCTTCAGAAGACAGCAGTAAAGCTGTTTAGTGTAAATTAGAGTCATTTTCTTGCTAAAATCCCGGGCTGAAGAGAGAAATTATTTTAGGCATCAAGAAAAGAAACAGGCAGCAAGAAAATGTGATGATATAGTGTCATGCCTATTCTTTCAATCTCACTTTGCTTTATGTCTTCTCTTTGTTTTTGTATGGACAGGTGGACCAATTGCTATACATAGAGATAATGAGTTAAGAATGGCTGATAAAGAAAATTAAAATGCTCACTCTGAAATAATGGGGAATTTATTATTGGAACAGAGAATTTTGGTGAACCAGAATCTCTCTGCAAAAGGTCAGTTCATGCAATGCTGTAAACGCTTCTGCTTAGGTAGGAAAGAGCAGCTCTTTTCCTGCCTGACAGCAGTTCATACCTAAGAGAGCAGAAACAAAGGCTTTACATGATCAAAACAAGATGAGTAAATACCTTCCTTTTCTCTTGGCTCCAATGAGTTAACCAAATGTATTAGGGTTTCAATCAAACAAAAAAACTCCAAGACAGCTTCTGAGAATTGACAGTTTTTTCACCATTCAAGAAATAAAGCATGCATAGGAGATACGTATATATGTGTGTGTGTGTGTATGCATGGTCCCATTTACATCTAGGGAAACTGAAATATTTAGAAAGAGTTTAGATAGAGGAATGATTCCTGTTCATAACATTCAGTAACAGGAACTGACCTGACGAATGATGATTCGCCCTGTATGCCCATCTCATTCAATTGCTGTTACTGCACATTAGACAATCAAGTTTGTGAAGCCAGAAAATCTATAGAGAGTTAACACAGAAACCACTTCTAGACAGTTCAAACACTGAATTTATCAGATGAGAGGTCTCTAAATCCTCCTCCTTACAGACAGAATTTTACTTTCACTTAACAGCCAGGTGTTTTAAATGTTAGATAAGTGAAGACAGGCAAAGCAAGTAGTGCAGCTGTATTTAAGAATCTCTCCAGTTGTTAGGTCAACTCTGCAATGCACTGGGGGCATAAAGCTTTGATGTTTTGACTGGCTGTTAGGGCTGAAATTTATACTTATTAACTTCAAAGAGTTCTCTGCAGAAGAGGAAAAAAAAAAAAAAGAGTAAAAACTGTTCCCAATGAATTGCCTGTTCCAAAAATGCCTTTAGTAGTTGTAAATGTGGGCTACATGCAGGAGATGAGGTGTTGGCGTTTTTTTCAATGCTCTCGAATGGTGTCCTGCTTTGTGGGGGCAAAATTTGACAGCAGCTCTATCAAGGTCATAACCAACAAACACATAACCAAAGCAGGTCGTTTGGTCATCTCTACTCTGATTTCAGCAATCATTTTCAAGAAAATCAGCTGCCCAGTAGGAACCTGCCAGCTTGATGATGTGTATGTTTGCTTGTCCCAGTGTATGCATGTAAATATTTAGAAATGCTTTCTGTTTGCTGTGTGCTGCTGTAAATTTTAGCTGTGCACGTGTCCCAGTCCCAAAACAGTTCAATGAGCTCCTGAAATAGACTCCCAAGTGGAATGAAACAATATTGACCTGTCAGCAGCACAGGGTTTTCAGCTCTGTGTTCGCTAACACAATATTGGCATCATCAGTTTTGAGTTTTGGAAAGGGTGACTGCAAATGTAAAAGACATTTTGCATTTGTCATTTGCAAAATGAGAGAGGAGAGCTGGTCTTCCTACCCACAGATGGCAGGAGGCAATGGAACTGAAGTGAGCCTGATCATCATTAGGACTTAGGAAAATTATTTTTCAGCACTCTCTGTTTAGGAGTGATAATCACATATTCCTCTTCATAACACACTTTGAGATTAAGCAAATAAGAAGTGCTAAGAAGAAGCTAATTATTGTTTATGACTCTATAGAGCAGCTTGTTGTATAAAGAAAAGTTTTATTTTTGTGATTGCTCTTTAGAGTTTCACTGGCTGCAAACTTAGTACCCCATACTTACACCCTTTTCAAATTGAAAGCAAATTAATTTCTTTAAATCTGTCAGAACCAAATTAAAGGAATAAGGCAGAGGTTGCTAGATGCTCTAAATTTGAAAATCATACCTCTATTCTGTTGTTTTCCAGGGAAATCCTGGAAAAAAATAATTTCAGAGAAATCTTGGGATTGTTTCCAAAATCTTAAAACCCTCCAGGGAAGTAACTTTCACCCTGGAGTGTGTCAATATTTCGCTACCTGAATCTTCTTGTGAAATTCATGATCTCAACACCTCCTTTAGGAAAGGAAGCCTGTGAAATGCAAATGCAAAGCCACTTCTTCATCTAATTCAGGCACTGATAGTCAAAGTTCAAGCTAAAATTTAGACTGAACCTCTAGTCTGTCTTTGCTCATGTATACAAAATCATCCTCTTCACAACAGACATTCCTCTAACAGTTTGCCTCTGATTCTTTTCTGGATTAGATGGATCCTAAATAGGATTTCAAAGCTTTGAGATATACTTGTTATTTGAGAAGATAAAGATGAAATAATAACACACTCTATAAGGCACCTTGTGATGGCTGAGTAAAAATGACATTTTCTATTATCTTATTTGACATTTCCAAGTAACCCAGAAATTCTCCAGTGCAAGCATGTGATAGTTCAGCATAATTCCTGCTGTCAAATAATTCAAATACATTGTATTCTAGCTAGAACAAGCAAGTATTACAAGTAAAGGGAAAATAAATAGTTTACACCTCCTGTCAACATCTGCAATGTCTTCTACACCAAGGAGCTCTGCAGCCTGACTGCAAACAAGGGAGGAGACAACTTTATGTATGAGCTTCAGACAACTTGACGGGGACAGTTTCCTCAGAGCTTCCTTCTTAGGGAAAAGTTTAAAATCACAGGTCATTCCAGACAAGCTGGACACGATCAATCCAAAGAGCTCATTCTTGAATTAAAGTTCATTCTGTTGATATATCAACTGCAGCTTTATCTACTGCTTGTGGGCAGGTGCAAGTGGTACTTATCAGATACTGGCAAGGGGTACAGGGACTGAGGAGAGTCTATTTTTCAGAGGGTGGGCTATGAAACAATTATCAGCAGCAGTCACAGAGCCCATGCACATCTAGACTGGTAAGAAATGTGCCCTTCTTGTTGCCTTTAAAACGGTCTGGGACTTCAGGGTCTATCCCTATGCAAACAGGCAGAGGAGAGAAGGAAATCATCCACAAGGATACAGCCAGGTGCAGCTCTGGGAGGAGAGGAGAAGCAGTTGGGGTTATGGTTTGGCTTTAACGACCGGTTTTACCAAACTGGAATGACCCTCCCTCTGCACTTCACCTGCTGTCATTGCAGGAGGTTCTTTATTGCATTTCCCTCTCGAGATTATTTCAGTCTTTTCTTTTAGCTGAGGCTTTTAAATCAGGCTATCTAGACAGACAAAGAACACATATTGCAAGCTTCTGCTTGGATCCTCTTTCTAAGGGTGCAAAAATGCATTATGCAATAGTGCCTGATATATCTGTCTAAGAATATCACAGCTCCATCTTTATGGTAGATGGAAAAAGACGAGAGTTGTAGTTTTTATGGAGTGATAGAGAAGCAAATTGTAGCACTTCCTCCTCCATCCATTTAGGCTGTATTCATCATTCCTGCTTCTCGTTCCATGCTTTTCCCTGGTGCATCATTGCTGGGGAAATGTCATTAGTGAGGGTATTGTTCAATGTAAGTCATAGGAAAAAAAAAAGAGAGAGACAACTGCAGCCTATACAAATCAGCCTCAGGGAAGTCTTTGGGGGAAAACTGGTATTGCTGAGTAGTTTAGAAAGCTAATGTTGTCATTCAGAGTAAGATTTAAAACTACAGATAGAATATGAAAAAAAGAATGAGGGAGAGTTGATGGAGGCAGTTGGGGAAATCTTAAATAAGGAGAAGGCAAATAAATTTTATTTACCTGACTGTCAGTGTAGCTAAGAAGGAATAACATTGCCTTCCCCTTTCACCTTCCTCCAAGGTCAAGCAAACCTAAAATAATTTAAAAGTACAGACACAATTATTCTTGCTCAGAAATACACTCCACATTTGGAACATTATAAAAATGTTTCCCCAACGATCAACAAATTAAACCTCTTCAATCTCTGTGAGGAGAATGTGTTGTAAAAAACAAAGGAATGCCTGCCTGTGTCACCTCTCTCTCTCTGAAACTGTTTATCTTCCAAGCAGTTTTAGAGAGCTGTAGATGGCTGGTAAAAGACATTTTTGGGGATGTTTGCAGGAATACTGAAAGTTGTTTTCATGCTACTGGAAAGAGTCCAGACAGTATTGTCTAGATAGGATTTTATAAAAACAAAATTACAAACTCATTTTTTAAAATACACTTGCAATTGGCACCTTTGAAGCCACAGACTATTACAACCAGAGGCTACCTCTGGGCTTGTATCATAAAAATTGGCTTAGCATGTCTTACATATCTTTCCTTAATGGAATCTATTCTTATTGGACTTATCCATAGGGTCTCCAAATACACTCCTGTCTTACCTCTTCTTGAACACCTTCAGACATGGTGATTCCACCACCTCCCTGGGCAGCCCCTTCCAATGCTGAGGAGAAATGAAAGCTGAGGCAGGGCACAAACCTCAGAAATTCAACCGCTATGTTTTCAGAAAACAAATCCCCACATTCATTCTAATTCACTTGCTAATCTAAATTGGTGTCCACTGCGTCTATGCACACATACACAAAGTGTATATATTGATAGTCTCTCATTTTCAGTACCTTGATTTTCATGTTAGGCTTAATGAGACTATTCAGAATATGTGAAGAAAAGCAGGGTGTGAGTTTTTGCCAGAATGGGGCTGTAAACTCTCTAGCATATGAAGCACCACCAAATGGGTGTTCGTAAAGCACAAAATCCTGATTGAAGAATGGTCTGTATTTCACTGGAATTATGAATTACACAATTAAAAAAACCATTTTAGCCCAAACCACCAGCTGCCCAGAGATTTCACTCATTCTCTGAGAAAGAGAACCTGTGCCCAACTCACAAGTAGCTTAAGCAGCATGTATATAGAAGATATACATACCAGCATATATGCTATATAGGTTATAAACAGAGTAGGCTCCATAAAGCCTGGAAATTTCACTGCCAACATCAGTTGTGAAAAACTTCTCAGTGTTCCACAAACAAATCTCCAAGAGTTCTGTTCCACTTGTTCCACCAATGATCTTCATTTCCGTACCAAAGCCATAACTAAATCCAGTCACCAGACAAATTGGGAGGATTAAAAGAGCAAACTGCTGGAGGCTCCATCTCTCTCCAAAGAGAACAAGGCAAAGAGCAGCAAACCTACCCCTAACAATAGCAATGTCCTGCTTGTGTGACTCACTAATCAAATTTCTTTCCATTTAAACTGAAAGTTAAATGCTCGTTTATGTTAAGAGTGTATACCCACCCCAGCCCTCTCCCTTAGGCAGAGGAATGGTAATGATTTGGGAGCGGATTCCTGCAGGGATGGCTTTTCATCTTCTCATTTCAGCATCAGCTTCCAGAGCTGATAGAGGGGAACATGAGAAATGCTGCCTGCTACCAGGCAAGGCCTTTTGCTCTTTTATGCACTTGTTTGCAGGATGTGTGATCAACAAAGCAGGAGGTGTGAGAGCCTGTGTTTTTAGGTCTCACATCTCCAGGCAAGTCAATAAACTGGGTATAACACGGTTGAGCAGCCCCTGATAGACCACTGCCAGGACAACTGATCAACTTTTCCACCACAACACCAAAACTGCCTTTTTCTCCTCTTTCCTCCTGTCTCTCATCATTCTGTGGCTGAAGTGGGCCATTTTTTTCTTTTTACCATTGCACATGTTTACATTATGAAGGATTTTTGCCAAGGTTTAAGCTCTTAAGAAGGCGAGATCAGCTTTACATAGCTGACAAAGGTGACAAACATGGGAAGAGTTTGTCTCAAGTGGTTTTAATAACCAGATATTTTAATGTGAACTTGTAATGGACACACTGCTACAGGAGTAGCTCTTTCTTTCAGTGTTCCAGCTGGTTAATTCTCAATTAAATTCCTTCAGGACATTTTCAGAAGCACCGAGGAGTTTGTACAGTCAGAAATCTCCATTTCTTCAGTGCTAACAGTAGCACAGATTAAAACCCACTGAATTAAATTCTCAAAAAAATTAGTGTCCCAGTTGTTACCTCTCAGATAATTTATGTATCAGATATTCAGCATAAGGACATAGAATTGAGTCTGTGTTTTCAAATGTGCTTTCTTCAGGTGATTTTACCCTACATCCCCCTGCAGTGAATCACCCATGATTTTTGTTCTGCCTTGACATTATTTGGGGCAACAAGAATCTGATTCTTATTTTCTACAATGTTGGTTCTAATATCAAAGAAAACTAAAGACAAAATTTACTATAAATTATCTTCTAATGAAGCTCAAGGACTGCTTTTAAGTCATGTCCAAATACAGGGCCAGCTGCATAAAAAGTAATTATCGAAGTAATGTGTGTGACACCTGTTTGCCTTTGCAACATTGCACAATGACCATGTCCAGTTCCTGTGTAAAATGTTGGGGAAAGCCTCATCCTGAGAAGAATTAGAGGGAATCAATGCTCCAAGATCAAATGGAATGAGGTAAAGTTAATTTGCAGGAGAAAGATAAATCCTGAGTACCACTTATACCCTTTGGAATATCCCAAATACCCCTAGCTTTTCCAACCCCCCTCCCACAGCTCAACCACCCCCAAAATGATCCCCTAACTGCCTGTTGTCTATCCCCAGTGTCCTGGAATTCTGTCCAGACAAAAAATGTGCATCAGCATAAGAGAGTTTTGATTAAATAGCCACACTAGAGGTTCAAGATTTTAGGTGGCAACAAGAGGACAGAAGTGTATGAAGATATGTAGGCTTTGGATGTACTTTGAAGAACAAAACATCTGTTTTCATTATCCCTGGGATGCAGAAGATGAGTGAGATCTGAGTCTGTTTTGTATTCACACAGCTCTCTGTGGGAGCAGTAATGAATGCACTTTCTGTACCCAGCCATCAAAAATGGTTTCGGTTCTGTTGGTGTTATTTTACATCTAGTTTCAGATGATAAATGAATTGAGATTGGCAGGAATTCCGATTTGCATATTTGGAATAAGGTACAAGGCTATCTGAAGTGTGATGACTGGGAGAACAAGCATGTAATGGGAAATTATGCAAAAAGCAATATTTTGCATTTTCCTGTCAGCTTTACCCAGAGATCTTAAAGCACCATATAACTTCAAATTCACAAGAGCCAATTTATGTACACCCCTACTGAATTACTGAGAAATGATATCTCAGCCAGATCCTGCAAACCAGTTCCCTGTACTAAATAAAATTATGTTTTCTATGTACAAAATAAATACACATGTACTCTTATCTGCATTTAGGTAGAGTATTTATAACTAAGCATTACTACACACTGCATATGTTAATTCTACAGTGTCAGCAACATAGAATTTGCATTGGGAATGTGCTTTCCAGAATGTATAATATGTAGGTTTCAGGCTACATCTGATTTTTCAATATCCTGCAAGGCAGTGAGACAGCTAATCCATTAACAAAAGCCAGCAGTAGCACTATTTGGCTTCACCTTTATTATTGTCACCCTATTTCTTTTCATGAAAAAAAGATTGCCAATGCACATGAATATTATCAGGCAGGAGGTAGAATAGAGCAGCTATTGAAGCACTCCCCACTCCATTACACCTGCAACGTTTTGAAAGGGAGCACTTGTGAAAAAATTCTAAATTTTGTTGACCTAGTTCTTGAATCTTTTACATGGGTCTGACTGCATGTAAGTCAGCAGTGCTACTCCTGATTTATAATAGCACCTGGGAAGCACCTGACCTTGAGACCTGTAAGCAGGCAAAACCAATGTAGAAAATTACATTCAGTCAGCTCAACTTCTCTCATATTTGTTGCATTAAAATAAATAGATTTTTATATCATTCAGTCGACCTAAGTGCAGTGAAATATTCAGATGTAGACAACAAGCTTGAGAAAAAAATATTATCTCACTGACTTGCATTTTCTACGATAACAAGATTTTACATTGCGAGTTTTAGAAATATTCATGACTGGTGTCAAGACTTGCTGGATTTAACATGCTGTGAAAGAACTGGGCTAAGGCATAAGGACAAAGCAAAGATAATTCTACAGCCAGTGTGGGATCATATAAGACTAATTTATAGACTCTGCATAAACTCTGCTGACTTCTTAGGGACATATATCCTTAAGCAACTTGCCTGAATTCCTCTAAGCAAACAAAGATTTCTATCATATCTAAGCAATTGCAACTTAGATGCAAATTAGCAAAACTGAGGAAGATATCAGTGAGGCCTAACACACGTCATTTTAAGGTACCTGCAGGAGAGACCATAAAACAATAGAAAAACCAGAGAAAAACAGGTCTGAAGGAATTCAAAGAATTCATCTTGCTGTACCAGAGTGGCAAGTACCATTTACAGTTGATAAATTTATATTTTATATATTTAAAAATAAATATAAATGTACCAACTTTGACTTGATTTGTTATGTAAATATGTAACATCTGTGTTTTCAAGGTAGAATATAAATATATCAGTATCAATACTTATATCCTGAATTATAGATATCTCCATATATTTCCTAAACACCTGTCTCTCAGGCAATCTTCACCATCTTTCCATTTAGAAAGCTTCCATAATGTCTAACAATCACCTCCCTTCCCGCATTATGAGCCTATTACTTCTTTTACTGACTGCAGAATTTGAGGAATAAAAATCATAGAATCACAGAATGGTGTGGGTTGGAAGGGACCTTAAAGGCCACCTAGCCAGTCCTTGGACACTCCTTGCTCTCCTACCTGCCATCCTCCTGAATCATAATATGAACAAAATCATGTGAATCTCTTTAGCTGTAGCTGTCAGTGATGGTAATATTTTTTTTTTTTTTAGAGTTTTTTGTACTGTTCAGCTGCAAAAGGCAATATGATTTTCATACAGGACACTTGGGAACAAGTATTTAACAGCATAATCTACTTAATACGTGTTGGTCAAGAGGGTGCAATTATCGACAACCGGACCACGGGTAAAATCCCCATTAGCAAGTTCCACACATCAATGGATGCCCACTCTGGCTGAATGAAAGCTGATAATGGTATTGTGTGAGCTCAGAGCCCGATGTATTGAAACAATGCTCTCTGGCTGTAAGGTTAGGGCAGAGTTCTGCGTGTTGAAACAACTGATAATTGCATTGACATAGTGGATACCCTATTTTTAGATGAGTCAGTGAGGTCTTCCAGCCCTACAGTTATTGCCCTAGATAATGGCTGAGGGAGAGTGAACAAGGGGTGTCTTGTATAAAATACAGTGATGGTCTCTACCATTCTGTCTTTGCATTTATTTTTTTGACATGGCTTTACTGGCCAGACAGGCAAATATTAAGGCCAGTACATGTTTCACTCTTTTACTTTGTTAATGCACATGTCCCGTGACTAATATAACCAGGGTTGCTGTATTTAGCAGCTAAAAGCAGAGCAGAATTGGCAAAGCCACACACATCAATGTTCAGTTGCTCCATGGAAGGAAATGGAGGAGACTGAAACCTTACATTTCCTTCACGATGTCCCTTGTATTTTAAGGCATCTGGATGTGGTGATCTGAGGGCATGATTAAACTATCAGGTCAATCTAATACCATGTACTTATAGCTGCTTTAGGAAAACATCTAGTAAATCAATTAAATATGACTTAATTGTCTTTGAGTTAATTTTGAGTTCTTCAACCTTGCTATAGTTCATGAAAATACTTCTGCCAAAATAAATATTGAACATACCTGTCAATACACCACACAAAGGTGTAGCAGCACTATCTCCAGCATTCATCTTTTTTCCCCTTCCTATAACAACTTATAATGTAACAGCAGTCTTTGAATTTGTGTGTAGAGAGTAATACTTGGGTGAAATATAGACAATTATGAAGTCCTAATATTTCTATTAGATTGCCAGTGGTGCTGTCTTTGGTTTAACCCAGGCCCCATGAATGCTGTGCTCTGAGTGAGCACTGGGCTTGTGATGATTCCTCTGGAGCTTAGGTACAGCATGTAAATCACAGCTAACAAAAACAAGCTGCATGTGGCTTTCTGCATTTTTCTACTGACTGACTTGGTTGAGTGTTTGTGCATGATCTGATTACTGAGACTCTTGTTTTGTGATGATTTTGTTTCATCGTGGCTATTTTAAGGGACATAATATGAGAAAATAAAAATTTTTAATATTGAAAATATTAAAACATTAGAAATAATCGAAGGAAAAATTAAATTGCATAGGATTACTATATTAATATCCAGCCACAGTCTCAGCAGGGTGTTAGCAGTCAATTACCATCACTAAACTGTGACATCGGACCACAAAAAGGAACTCCAGGTTTGCCTGATCTGAAATACTTTGTTCATTTGTGTTCCAGATTAAAGCATCAGAGAGTGAGTGCTGCAGATAAAATATCTGAGCCTTGTGCAGCCAAGCTGGTAAAACCCCTGTAAAACTGATACGTTTCTCAGTAATCTTTTTGTGGGTTTTTCCCACTCACGAATGGCATGAGCTATAGAGCTCATGTGAGAACTACAGAGAAACAAACATCGGGAAAAAGGTAAACAGAAGCCCTGAGAAACTGCAGTTACAGATTCTGCTTTTAAAGATATTGATATAGTGCTTCCTTTGACTCTTTTAGTCTTTATCCAACATGAAATTGCCTTTCATGTGCCCACTGTTAAAACAGGAAAACAGTAATTCTGAAATGAAGGTTGTTGAAACAGTACAACAAGAATAAAACTACACAAAAATTACCCATTTCAGTGCATATATTCCCAGCCCAGGACATAGCTCAGAATATTTATGGTTTTCATACGTATTGCAATAGATTTCAATTGGCTGGATCTTTAGGGTGAACTCCTCACACATATCAGGATGAGGGGTAGATTTTGAGACAACCAGAGAAGGAAAGGTGTTTTGCCTAAGATCCTTTGCTGCCTTCATTTTTCTCCAGTTTCATCTTCAGCCTTGAAGGATGCCCTTCAAGCATCATTGCTGGGTCACTTCACACAAGGGGCAGGCACAGGTTGGTTAAAAGCCAGTGGAAATCTTCTTAGTGGAAGGCAGGATTGCACTGTGTCTTTCTCCAACATTGAATTTGATCTTAGATCCTGTGTGCTAGCTTTTAACTTAATTTCATTTTCATCAGAGCAGATTTTTCAGCAAACATGAATTAAGTGGCACTTGTGTAAAATTCTGTACTTGTGAGTACGTGCACTTGGAGAGAATTTGAACAATGTCATTTCATAGAATCACAGAACGGTTTGGGTTGGAGGGGACTTTAAAGCTCATCTCATTCCAACCCTGGGCAGGGACACCTTCCACTAGATCAGGTTATTCCAAGCCCCATCCAACCTGGCCTTGAACACTTCCAGGGATGGGGCAGCCACAGCTTCTCTGAGAAAACTGTGTGAGGGCCTCACCACCATCAAAGTAAAGAATTTATTCATAATATTTAATCTAAAACTACTCTCTCAATTTAAAACCATTTCCTCCTGTCCTGCCGTTTTAGTATGCTGCTCAGTTAAAAGAATTTATCACTGTTAATCCTGTTCTGATAAGGAAGCCCCCTGCAAACAAAAGAGAATAAGAATTACACGTATTTTATGGCAGTATAGTTCTTAACCCTTGGTGCCTTTAAAAAAAGAAACCACAAAGGGTGTGTAATTAGATACAGATTTTTTAATATTTCAAATTCTGTAATTCTTTCTCAGGGACTTTATTTGAATTAATCGTTATACCTCTCTGTCTAAAGATTAGGATCAAGAATCCATTTAAAAGTGCCAAGTGCATACCTTGGGTCCAAGGTAGAAATGAAAAAAATTAGCTGTTATACTTGAATATTCTACTAGACAGAAATACACAGAGGAGAAAAATTTCTTTTTGATTTTCCCCTCACCCAACTTTACAAACATGCAAGCCCTGATGTACAGTTCTATTAAAAAAAATAAGAAAAATGTATTCAATATTTATTAAAACTAATGAAAATTCACGTCAGTGTTTCTTCTTGATGTTCCCCACTGATCCTATATCATTATATCATAACAAATACAAGTTATTAAGAGACCTGTCCAGATCTTGAGGAACAGGAATAAAAGAAGGGTATGAATAAATCTCCAGGAAAAAAAATGTCAAGGTACATTTCCCATTAGACCCATTAATTACTACAGAGCTTTTAAACCCATATAAATTCACAGCAATGTCCTGGTGTCAGAGTGGACGTATTTATTTTGAGATAAATATTATACAAAACCAGGTAAATCTGCTAACTCTGACTGATTTACTTTTTTTGGGTTTGTAATCATTTGAGATTAAATCTCTGATTTGTGGCGTGGCTGAGAGTGCAAGTTCCTTCATACTTTTAATGGAAGTTGTATAACCTGGTTCAGAGCCGTGGTGCTGAAACAGAAAAGGCATACAGCAAACTGAGTAAATAAACTCCTACACCACTGGCACAGGAGAACAGCTGGAATGAGCTTTCACCCAGGCTGAACAAATCCCTGGCTGAGGAGTGCTGGGCTCGGAGCCCACGCAGGATCTCTCTGCCCAGCAGATTCAGGGTATGCACTGATAAGCCACTGAGCCAGACCTTGCTCCCACTCAAATCCAAGGGGTACCCCTGCTCTGCAGAAGGCATCTGACAGCTTTGGTGCTTCCAAGAGCCTCAGAGGAGCAGTGTCACAGGTGAGGAGGAAAGATAAAGGAGCCATTAGTGAGGATTTCCCACCCTACAATGAATGATGTGCCCATCTATCGTACGCAGGTGGGGAACATTCACATGTCCCAGCATGGAAAGGTACATGATAGAAATACATTGTGCTCCTTTTCCCTTTCTGTCTATGCTCCATGAATCTGCAGGGTAGTTTATGAGCTGTTTTGCTCACTTTAAGTACACGTACAGTACAGATGTATCCTGTCTGTACATCCAACAATTGACAGAGATGTATTTGGCTCATTGTACCTTAAAAACAAAAGCAGCATAAAGAAGACACACTGTAAGGTCTTGCTGGTTCAAGAAAAGACGAAATAAAATGAAATAAAAATGATGATGACATGGATCACTGAAGGGGAAAAAAATCTCTTCCAGTTTCCTGTCCTTTCTGTCACTTTTTGTTTGTTATGGACACTCACTAGTTTCAGAAAGAAACATTTGTACCTGTGCAAATCAGAGAATGTCATCCTGATGCCAAGCCCCATTAGTTTGCATTGGGAAAATTTGGCTTCATGGCCCGGGGTGTGAGAACAAGTGAAGTTGCACCCACAGATTAAAAGAGAATGACTTGTTGTTCCTACATTGTGGATTCACTAGAAGCAACAATGTGCTTTCTTAATTCCATCAATTTGCACCAACAATTCCAAGTGTATGCAAGCTTTTCTCTGAGTCATAAGCAATTTTAGGAAAGGGCTATGGAAGTAGATGAGGGGGAGAAGCAGAAATCTTTGTAAGTGGGAAAAAATAACTCTTTCAAGAAACTCCAGAAGCCCATGTGATGTTTGATGTCTCCATCATACAGAGGACCATGGTGGTCTCAGAAGTACAAATCTTTGGCAGCAAGGAGTGTGCTTCAGGAAGGAATATTTCTAGAGAAAAATAATTGCTAATTCTGTCCTCTTCTGGATGTCTCAGAGTGACTTCCTTCACTCAACAGCTTCTCCCTGATACTTATTTAAATGCTGCTCTCAATCTGCTTCCTTTTTGTCTGGGACCTCTGAGTAGTGCTGTGAGGATGGTACAAGCGTGATCAGTCATCAGTGACCCTTTCTCTGCCTGGGCAGTGGGTACTGTTGGAGAAAACAGCCCTCTCCACAACCTGCCATATCCCACGGAGAGAGGGGTGGCAGTACTATTAGGGCAATTAATTAGCTGATAGCTGAACTCCCGATCTCACCTTTTCAGCAGCTCAGCAAATATTGTACAAAGTTCTCTATTAAAATAATTTGAGATAGGCACAAAAACGGAACATTCCTTTCCACTAAGAATGTCTTGAACAAAACAAAAAGAGGGGCTTAGGCTTTTATCATGAGGCTTCATCCGAGAGATGCTCAGAGGGTACAACATATGATCCTGTAATTGGCCTAAATTGTCTCTCAGGTGCAAAAGAGATATGCTTTACTTTTTAGACTGTCTATTTCCCCTCCATTTTTCCTTAAATAAGCCACTTGCTTTTAGTGGTGATATTTATTGTTGCCACTATAGCACTAAGCATCAGAATAGCTGCTGTAGTGATATTTCACTGAGCAGCTCTCAGCTAAGGCAAGGAACTCCAGAAAACCACCCAAAGCCATTAATGTACAAGTTCTCTTGCTACAGTTACCCATAAAAATGAAGGATTGTCTTAATCTCTCAGCATTTTCTTTTACAGTTGTCTATAAAGGCAGAGAGTTCATTGGTTTGAACCTCAGGATATGCAAAGCTAACTTGCAGCAACTGTGTTCAGAGTGAGTTAGCTGATACCATTTAATTTCATCTCCATCTGCCTCCTGAACAGTTTGGCATGTGTTTCTGAGAACCCATCTGTGTCTGTGGGCTGGGTCAAATGATTGTACTCACAGACGTCATTTGGGATTCTTCTGGTTTGGGGCATTCATGAAAACCAGCAGTTCATTGGCAAATGGCTCTTTAGTCATTCTGGACTCTTCCCACATTGTGCTTGTCAGCCACGCTGTTTCTTTTGAACCTTTGTCCCAGGCTGGGTTATGATGCTGTTTGTGCTACTGAGAGCATGAAGTCAAACCTCAGAATCATGGAACATAGCCCCAGCAGGGCCTGGATAGCCAAAGAAATATATTGACAATTCTAAATCTGATGCAAAACAAAAAACCTGTGTCAGTTTGAGAGTCCAAGAGTTCCAAGAGTTTGCCCAGAGACCTATGAACATTGTCGTGAAAAGTGTGTTACTGACAATACAGGTCACGGGTGCCTGCCAGAGCAGAATTCCAAAGTCCAAAGGAATACTAGTGCATTTTAAAGATTCTGTTGATAAGAACAAGTTTGAAGAGAAGCTTTGGGGTTAGGAGAGAATCCAGCTGTGATGTCTGCTGGAATATGCAGTTACAGCTGTGTAAATAGCAGTGATCGCCTGAAATGTTGTCCTGTAGATTCAAGCCAGGTTTTTGGCTGGGACCTCACAGATTACCAGAGAAGAGTTTTCAAAGCCATGACGGCATTGGAATTTTTCTGGGACCTTCCAGAAAGTCTCTGAGCACAGATTTATTACCTCAGTGTTACAGACTGTGTTTTCTCCACATTTCTCAGTAGCTGTTCCGCTTGACCAACCAAAGGGCAAAAGGCTAAAATTGGGCGATGTTCCTGGTGGTTTGTGTCTGTTCTTTTTTTCACTGAAGCCAATGACTGTTCCCTCAACCCAGAAAAGTTCAGATCCAGCAGTAATTCCTAGAAGTTGTTGGGAATGTGTCAGCCAAAAGCCCATCTTTTGGCATTTCAATGAGTATTGAGGCTGAGGACAAAAACCTTGTTGTGTTTTAATGGGCCCTAATTTGTAAGCTGTGATTCCCCATACTCCTGTATTGCTGAACAAGTATTCCTAACCTGCTACACCATTATTTCTTCTTTTAAAGAAACCTTACTCTTTTTAAATACATACCTGGCAGTGCTGCTCAGCAGATCCCTGGCCTTGGGGAATGCTGAAAGGTAAAGCAAAGACTGCCTGAAAAATCAACTTCCTGATTCAACTCCAGTGCACAGGAAAGTGAACACTGCAAAGAATTCTTTTCTTCAAGGTCTTTAGCATAAATTAACTTGAAAACAAAAAGCTGCTGCAAAGATTTCTGCTGCAAAACCTTTCAGTCTTGCATCCCTTTTGTCTCTGTAATTGTAACTGCTGAGCAGGGCATTTTTCATCCTCAGAATGAGAGTGGTCATCCTAATATTTGACCAAAAAAAAAAAAAAAAAAACCTTATTTTGATGGAACGAAGAGAAATAAAGGCAGGGTGATAAATTTTGTCCTCTCCCAATAACAATCAAAGCTTTTACTTGCATTAAAAGAAAGCACTGTACCCTCCTCATCAAACCCTTGCACAGAGGAATGTCAAAGACCTTTTTCTTCAGCATCTCAGTGTTTTTACCATCTCTCTCCACATGGCAGGTGGTACAAGCTAATGCAGGGCTGCAGCACAGTTTAACCCCAGCACTGTCCATCCCTGATAACTCTTCTGCTTTGACCCAATGGTTCAAACAGAAAGTACAGCAGGTTCTTCTGCTGCTCACAGCTCAGACCACACGGCATCCCCGGGGCAGTGACCCGTGCTCAGCAGTTCTCACGCCTGCTTTTCTCCTGCGTTGGAGAACCTAAATTTAGCATCCTTAGCAATGCATTTGGCTCAAAGCAGACCTCAGCTGCAAGGGTCTTTGCATTGGCTATTCTTGCAGCATCCTTTACCTAATGAACTTGCAAAGCAGTCAAGCGTGGCTGCTTCAAGCTGCTCGGGAGCCCTCACAGGCTTGCCCAGCAAGGCTGCCTGCACAGCAGCACCAAATGACTTCCTACTTGCATCCACACAGTCAGAAATATATTCTGCTATTCTTGCTAACAATCCCCTGCAAAGCTTTTTTTGAGTAGCCACACAGAGTGCTGGCTTTGGGAGAGCTTGTACTGCAGGCTCCAAAGCAGTTGGACTGCAGTTTTCCCTCTCTCCACCTCCCTCTTTCTTCCCCTTCTTTTCCCTGACACTTTTTTCGGAACACTGACTTTCCTGCTCCAGGCAAAACAGCCGCTGCTATTTTTCTCTTGATTTTCAAGGATCACCTCAAGTGAAACTTTGTGGCATTTTAAGAACAAGAGCATTTATCTGTGTTATTTATATAAACCTCCTCCATTAACCCCTGGATTTCTGTTTAGATTAAAAATTAGATTGCCAAGAGTGTGATGGTACCCTCATCTTGCTCCCACATCCTCCCTCAGCTTTGTAGTAAGATGTTGCTTAGTCATGTTTGAATTACGTGGTGGGAGCTTACTACAAAAAAAAAAGGGTTATCACACTTTTTCAGGATGGATACAGCACCCTTTGAATATTGAATAGTGAGTTAGAAGAACTACACATTTCAATTTATAAATGCCTGAAGAGCAACAAAAAATACGTAAACAGTCTGTAGTTGTGTTACCAGCTTTATGGATCTAATCTCTGCTATGTTCTAAAGGTAGTCCATGGATTCCCATGGGACTGCAAGCTGCTACTTAAAAGCCTTGTAATACATTTCACATTAAGTTTTCTTCCAACAAGTACCAGGCCAGTATAAATAATTACAATCTCAGCATCAAATCTGCCTGTCAAGATGCCGTTTCTATACAACCCAAATATTCCAATATATAAAGGATCATTTCTTCTTCAGTAACCAGACAGGCTGTTAAGGGGAAAACAAACCACTTCTGGATCAACATAATAATTTTTTTGTTAATTATGCAAAGTAATTATTTCCTTTACAGAATCACAGAATCACTTAGGTTGGAAAAGACCTCCAAGGTCATCAAGTCCAGTCTTGAAACATGCAATAGCAAGCCCTGCACTCCAAGATATTTTGCCAGTTAAAAACAAGCACTAGGCTAAAGTGAGATTAAAACACTTCCATTCTGTTTTCTTGTGGTCAAACACATTAGATTTGGGCAATACACTCCTATAAACACTACAGATGTGATGGGGCCTATGAAAACACTCTGTCTTCCACCAGCACAATGAGAATAAATTAGGAAAAATTACAAGCAATAAACATCAGAAACCCACCAGACTTCACAGTAATGTCTTCTGGAAAATACTTTTTTAGCTGGGGACTCTATTAAATAATATCCTCAGTATACAAGCTCATCAGAACAGGCCAAATTCGTTTCATGCAGCAAAATTCAGTGAGCAATTTTGATCCAGTCACTTCAGAGCATCCTGCACAGTGCTACAATATAAAGATGTCATTTAAACTGATGCAGAAAATTAATTAGAGCCACCCTAACAATTTTACATCTTTAAATTTGATAGGAGTTCTTTGCAAAACATCTGTGCTCCCCTCCCAGCTAATTGCAAGCACAGAGGGAAAAACCACAAGCATGATGTTTGATGCCTCTTCCCAAAGACCTATTTACACTGACTAATGCAAACACAGCTTGCTGCAAAACTTGCCAACACTCTGGGCTTCTTATGCCATCCGATTTCTGCTTGCTGGCC
Source organism: Chiroxiphia lanceolata (assembly GCF_009829145.1). Lineage (NCBI taxonomy): Eukaryota > Metazoa > Chordata > Aves > Passeriformes > Pipridae > Chiroxiphia > Chiroxiphia lanceolata. The sequence goes on from NC_045651.1 coordinate 10,452,246, forward strand.
AGCAAAAATGTTGGGATTGAAACTGCCAGTCAAGTACATATTAAAGCCCTGGATACCTCATCGAGTAAATTAGACTGTTGTGACACAAACTGACAAACCCATTAAGGTTTGTGCTCTTTCCTGAGCTCAAGAAAAAGAGATTTGAAAGGACCTGACTGTGTGAGGGATGGCTGGAATGTCTGTCTTAATACTCCAAACCTCTCAATGGTTTTGAAGTCTACAATTACACTTTTTACATTACAGAGAGAGCAGTTCTGTGTGAGGCTGCATGGGACCACTGCTCTTTCCTGTTTCAAGTATTCCTTGGACTATTGAGCTGACCAGGAAGGATCAGGTCCAGCTGACAATGTAGCCTTGAGACATACTAAGGACTCTTGTCATTCTGCGTGCTGTAGGTGCAAAGGAAGATACTCCTTCCATGTAGAACAATTATTTTACCTCAAATGCTCTGCCTCACAGAGTAAATGTCAGCAAGGCAGGGGGCTTTTTCCTATTCTGTGTGTGTTTAAACTAGTTCATATTCTGTACTAGGTTTTGAAGAGTCTTCTGCATGTAGAGACAAAAAAATAAATATTCCTCACTTTTTGACATAAAGGAAGAAGGGCAGACAAGTGCAGTGAACTCTTCTCACAGAGAAGACAAAACCTCTCTGCCATGCTCATGGGCTTTTTTTTCAGTGGTGTGGAGGACATCCTTTTCCATGCTTTGCAAATGTGCACGGCAGTGACATTACCTGACACATCTGAGCAGGAAATAATGCTAACAAAGGGGGGAAAGCTGAGTCAAAGTGAGTGCAACAGGGAACAACACAAGCCTTGGAGGGAGAGACCTGCAGGCCTCGTACAGGTGCTGAATGCTCTTGCAGAGCTGGTGACTGGTCTCACTTGTTATTTAAGCTGCTCCCTCTGAACTCCTGGCAACTGCTCTGCTGTTTTCTGTGTAGGTTCACTGACGTTTCTAAGCAAGGTTTACTCATCATTGTGAAAAGGTGCATCACCTCAAGCTCTTTGCTGTTATTTGTTGGCAGTTTTTTCTGACCCTTTGGCAAAAACCTACTCAAACACCTGGATAATTATTCGAGAGGAGTTCTACTTAAAAGCACAGTTTTTAATGTGAAAATAAAAAATATATTACCCAAGAGGTAAATGAGGCAAAACAAAGATTTCTTCAGCACCATGACCTACAAGAAATCATGTCTTAATTCTGTCAGCTTTCCCAGCATGTTGGACCCATGGAAAAGGAGGGGATTTGAGTTCCTCTGTTAGTTTCCTTTAGGGGCAGACTGATAGATAGCCCTTCTTCTTTGATAGCTCCATTAAAAAGCAAAGCTGTCAGTTACTGGTGATCACACATCACGATTTCAGCCACTATTTCACACTGTAATGGGAGCTATGACAGTCTTACTTACAGGCTGTAATAATAATAAATATTATCTGTAATAACATTTTGTAATAATACAACCGTAGTATAAACCATCTCATAAATACAGTAAAATAAATAAAAGTCAGGTTAATTTATATGCATTTATCCCTGGAGCTAAATGCCTGTGAAATAGACTCTTTGCCTGTGGAGATCTGTGTCCATACACCAGGCTGTAGGGTTGTGGATCTGGTGTAAAAAGTGGGATTTTGAGGCTGCACATCCCTGGGCAGACCCGGCTCAGCTCAGTTATCCCCACCCTGGGGGATAGCTGGGATAACTGCTGCCCCTGCCCTCCAGTCTGTGAGGAATGGGACTGTTAGTCCTGGGAGCGATTTATCAATATTGATAATGCTGTATTTGTCAGCACCCCGCAGTTTGTTTTCATTTTGCTGTTATTCCCTAACTATGTGCCATCTATCAACATAAACTGCCTCAGGGGAAAAATGGAGAGAAACAGCAGTAAGAAATTACTCTCAAAATTAAGGAGAAAGGGAAAAAATTTACATATATTTCAACATAAAATATTTTAACTTTCCTTTGCAATAATTAGAATTTGTTCTTGTAGTGCAATTTGCGTCTGCAATTACTTTTCTGACCTTCCATCATAGTGTGGGTGAGAAGCAGGAATATGAAAATGAGATGTGCTTAATTAAAACTGCTTAATTTATCTCATTTCTTTTAAAGAGCAAAACAGCTACCCTGATTGAAAAATTTAAATATCTATCAGGCTGTTTTCTTATTCTATTAAGCAAAAATATAGTTCTAGAAATTTTCATTTTAAATATAGTTCTAGAAACCTTCATTTTTTATTTTATTAGCCTTCATTTTTAACCTCTTGCTTTCTGTGTAACAGTTTCTCTGGTCACCCATAAGAAAATGAAAAAGCAATCCAACCTGTGAAACAAAGAAATCATTATTAGTAAAGCAACTTTACTGAGCACTGAGATTTTTTTGGGTTGCACACATAACTGGGAAACAAAAGTAAGTTTAAAAATGGCATGTTCTGAAGTCAATTAAATTTTCCCTTCTTGAGGGTCCCATCCAGTGGGGTTTAACTGGGAAAGAGAAGTATGCTTTACAGTCATATTGAAGTAGAGCTGTTTTACTTGGGAGTGTCAGTGTAGATCCAGAATTATTTCATTAAATTATGAGCATTATTTGAATGTCACAGCTGACGTGAGATGAGAATGAAGGTGATGATTAATGCCACGACTAAATTAAAATATTTATTATTGTAATTTGATATTATTAGCAAATCTGAAAAAAAAAAAATTATGCCAAAAATACTCAGTTGCATCTGTGTTCATCTAAGCTCTTCTTTTTTTTTGCTTGTAAGGGAATTCATCTGGAACCAGAACCAACTATCACCAACGATCACAAGTTTTCCTGCAGCTCATCTGGCAAATGTCACCTAATTAAAAAGAAGCAAATAAATTAAAATCTTAATGTCACTTGGTCTAACACAATAATCACAATGTGAAAATTACATTTGTGACATAACCAGGTGTCTGTCCATGTTCACAGACTTGATTCTGCAGATCCTTCCTCGGGCGGATAATCCCAGAAAAAACAGTGGATTATTTCCATGAGCAATGTTCCTCATGTGAGCAACAGCTTGTGAGTATTTAGAGCTGCACGTGATATAAACCTCTGCATAAAAGTCACTTTGCTGCCACCCTGATTACTATTTCTATGTGTACAATATTGTACTGCTGTTTCTTTTTTTCATGTTAATTATACTTGATTAGAGAAACTGCATCACAGCAGGAGACAGGCAGGAGCAGATTTCCTGAACCTTTGCACACTTCTGTTACATGATTGCAAGCCTCTGAAGAGATTCGAAGGTCATGCTATTCCTCTACCAACTATTTCTTTTTGCAGATGGTAAAAAAAATTTAGGGGGGTGCAGCAGTGCCAGTTGGAGATTTACTATGAAGCAAGCTTTGAGGCAAAATTTAATTCCATCACTGACTTAATTAGAAATATTATAAATGTTATTTATGTGTCTGTTTGTGAGTTGTATATTTTAAACTGCCTGCGGCTGTCAACAGCAGTGCTGCTACTTGAAAGCACCACCCAAGGTGTTCTCCAGGCTTTATTCACAGTGTCTGAAGTCCTGTCCTGGGGACAACGTGCAGTTGGATGCAAAATTCATTCCTCGAGTTCCCCAGGGAGCCTGAAGGAGAGAAACCCAGATGATGGTAAAGAGGAGCCCCAGCACAGTTGTACAAGCTGAATCATGTGCAGTCAGCAGGTCCACTGCCAAATATCCATGTTTATGGATATTTACATCCGTATATTTATATATTAGGGATATTTATATCCCCTATTTATATCCTATTTGGGATATACCCTATTTATATCCTATCCCCCTATTTGGGGATATTTAGGCTCTTCTACCTGAACACCCTGTTCAACTTCATCCCTCTGTCCCAGCCTTTTATACAAGTGGACAGTGGAATGACTCCAAGTTACTAAGTGGTACTTTGGGAGAAAAACTCAAAGACTTTTTTCTTAAGTCAGCACCTACCAGCACAATTCTGTCATGTAGCTGGAGGGAGAAAAAAGATCTTTTTCCTCCTTTCCTCAGACCAGGCAGAAGTAGGTTTGATAGTCCTGAAGGGAATAAGGCTGACCTGCACCAGAGCAGGGGTTTGTCATAATATTTTTACAATTATATCACATTCAGTTCCATGAAAATGTGGTCCTGCATGTGTCTCCTCAATGGGTACCCTGGAGCTGACAGGTACAAGCCTGGCAGAAGTACCATGCACATGTATATTACAGTGTAAGTATTAAAGGAGTGTGATTCTAGACACACATATTTTTGTTTTGCATGTAATATTACACAGACAGAGCCATTTTATAGGAGACAGAGCTATTTTATACTCTCTTCTCCAGGAAATTCAAGTTAATTTCCACAATTCTCCAAAGTCTCCCCAAAGTCCTTCTGATTTACTTATCTCTTATCACTAATGAAGAGAATGTGGGACTCGAACGCTCAGATACTGCAAAGTCTTTGCATGTAGTGCACATTTACCTCATGTAGCTACAGAGTCTAATGAAAAGCCATGTTTGTCAGTTTTTAAACTTTCATGATGCTTTCTTCTTACACTGAGAAAGTTTTCTTGGTTCAGTGTTAGGGATTCAAAAGTAAAGTAGCTGAATCTCACAGTTCTTGGAATCTCAGTGTAGGATTGATCAATACACAGTTTCACTACTCTGATTTCACTCTTTAACGTTGCCCTTATAGGCAGAATTATATGTAATAGGCTACATTGGATAATACTGAATATTGGTGGATGCTCAAACCCACTCCCTACTCAGCCTGCTTAAATTTGGAGGCACTGCTGCTCGTACTCATACTAGTTTTAAATACTCCTGGGTGTGAGTCTGATGGAATAAGAAAGGCCAATTTCAATTTGAAACTTAATTTAAGATCAGCACTTCTGACTACACTTCCCTTGTGGAATGAATAAAAAGCCTATGCTGAAACCTTACCACCGAGCAGGGAGGTTATTGAAGGTCTCATGTCTCCAGCTAATCTTTTATAAAAAGTGCATGAGATTTTCAGTAGAGTTTTAAGGGCTGCAGCACTTGTAAGAAAATAAAAAAAAAGAGTGGCAATAAACAGTGATAGAATAAAATATTTAATTAAAACATAAGAATACTTTCCCTCCTTTTTGCCCTTTTAGAAATTGTTTGTATCTTAAATAGTTTCTTTTTGCTCATATTGCAAAGGCAGAAGGATGGTAGTTTCAGATTTCCATAAACTCATCCATTCAGAAACTCCTTTATTCATAATTTAATTGATACATTTGTGTACAAGTCAGTTCATGCAAATTTCTTTCTTCTCATGTCTTTTGTAACTTCTCTGCAGGAAAAACCTGCCTTTCTTTCCTTTGTGCACACCCTTGAACTTCTTGCTCAGAAAATGTGCCCTTATTTAGTGCAATCAGGAAAAAACTACAGCCCTTTGTCTTTTTAGATAACAGGCACAGTTAATGTTGAGCCCGTGCACAGTAATCTTGGTACCTAATTTGGTAAATTTTTTTGAGAGCATTCCAGCAACTGGAAGACTTTAAAACAGTGATATAGTTGTGTGGACACTGGTGAACTCTTCTAAAGCACAAAGAGCCTCCTGGGAGGGAGCAGGCAAATACTTGACGGAAAATCTAATGTGATCTAGCGAGACAGACGCTGCAGCCTGAGGGAGAGCTCATTTCTAGTTGAAATGACAAATAAAAGGAAAAGAAGGGATAAGAGATGTGAAAATGAAGGCAATTTACTCAGGACTGATACCAGTTAAGGGTGGTGGGATGTAAGAGAAGCAAAGCAGCAGTCATCAAAAACACTGAAAGGAGTTGGAGGCAACGGCAGAAATGATGCACAGGAAGTTCCACCGGAACATAAGGAAGAGCTTCCGTACTGTGCAGTGACCAAGCACTGGAACAGGTTGCCCAGAGAGGGTGTGGAGTGTCCCTCACTACAGATATTCCAGAGCAGTCTGGACAATCCTGTGCCATGCGCAGGGATGACCCTGTTTGTGCAGGGAGGTTGGACCAGTGACCCACTGTGGTCCTCTCCAACCTGACCCATCCTGTGATTCTGTGAGTTCAAGGGAGTTTCATTGTTTCGCCTGTTGAGTGCAGCAGCCAGAGCTGTGTCTCTCAGAACTTAGGGTGGTTGCATATGGATAATAATACTGATGGTTGAAGCTGAGTCATTCAGGTCCATGAGGTGCAGCTGCAATACTCTTGACCTTCCCAGTCTGCAGACACATGTGATGTCCCAGTTATCTGGTCAGGATGTTCAGCAGCAGCACTGAAAGGTGGTCAGCTCTGCTTTTGAACAAGAATGGAGTCATTCCTTCCCTAGTCACATCACGATCCCACACCCACTGTACCACACACCCTCCTGCTGTGGCAGACCCAGGGATCCTGGTGTTGTTCATTCACCATGAGTGAGGGAGGTACCTGCAGCAACAGTTCTCACTCTGTGTGGCACATAAATCCTTCTCACAGCCAGAGTGGTAAGGTGAAAGCGTAAATTAATGCCTAAATGAAAACGCACTTCCAAAACTATTCATTTGTGTGAGGATCATGGCAGGGAATTTACAGTCATGTTTAATTATGAAATTACCATAGCAACTTTGTTAATGCTATAGAGTCACCCTGGTGATTCTTAAATATATCTCTGTATAAGGGGAAATGCTTATTCGCACACCAGAAAAAAAGAATGTTTATGTGGTTAAGATGCTTGATTCGTGCTTTGGAGAGCTGGCTCCCAGTTTTGGTGCAGTCAGTGGGCGGGACTTTGGGCTAGAGACTGATTTGAGCACTCTTTGCAGGATATTCAGAAAATCTAAAGTTTTAGCTTGTTGTGGCCAGGAGGAAGCTGGATACCGACTGATTACGGAGCTCCTGTAACAGACTCTGGTGTAACAACTTTTGGATTGAGAGGACTATTGGTTCTGGTGTCCCTACCCAGAAACTGCCTTATTCTGGGGAGTCTTATGCAATTTTAATCCTTGAGGGAAGAAAAACACCCCAACAATACCAAAAAAGGTTACATGAAGGACCCCCTCTGCCCCATGATGCCTTCATCTTTTGCCATGACCTTCCCCTTCTCTCTCTGCCTTTTTCTGATACTTCAGTGTGATAACTAATCAAAGACAACAAGAGATGGTGGTGTAATTATTTTTCTAGCTGCTGTTCAAGTGGTAATTCAGAACCTGCTAAATTCCATCTTCACTAACTCAGTATTCAGCCAAACTTCGAATAGTTAGATTACTTGTAGGTTTCCACTTTGGTTCATAGCATTTACTTTGGACTCTTTTATTGTGTTCTTCTGCATCCAAACAACTAAGATTTTACTAAGGGACTTTTCTTTCATCTTAAGAGAAAATGCAGTATAAGAACAATGAATCTCCCTGGGATACAAAACAGGATGTTTGCTCCTCAGCTCTGCATCAGCTCCAGCTAAAAAGACAGCACCTAAAAACACCTGCCTAGGATTACAAACACATGAAGGCAAAACCAAATGTGATTCCTGGTGAACTTACTTACTGGTGAACTTACCGATCAAGTGTTGCATCAGGGCAAGATTCTTAATTTTTCTCACAGTTTTGCATTTGTGAAATAGGGACAATTCTCTTGCCTTTTCCCTGAAGTGCCTGTTGCTGTAAGTTGCTGAGTAGTGGAACTGTCCTACCACGGATGTAGATAATACTTTGCTCCCTGGTCTCTTGGGCACAATCAGATTTTCTGAGGTTACCCTGCTGTCCTCTCCCAGGAGCAGCAGCTGGTAAAACACACACCCTTATCTCCATTTTGCAAACCCCGTTCCCTGTCTCCTCCATGTAGACCCTCATCCACTCCATTGAAAGCCCTACATTATTCTCGTTGTGAAAAAGACTACACTCATGACCTTGGCCAAACCCTTCTGACAAAATGAACCCTTTCTTACAAAATGAGCCGCTTGCAGCTGACAAGTCAAATACTTGGGTTAGGATGTAGAGATTGCCTTAGTTTTTTCTTTTCCCCTTCTCCTCATGGAAATGTTCAAGGGGCTTTGTTCTGGCTTGTGTATTCTGACATGGCTGATCCCTGGGGCTTCCACTCGTGGAGGTGGATTCCTCATCCACAAAAGTGATGTAGTGCAGGAGGAAGCAGGCAAAGGCAGACCTGTTACCCCGAATTTCCAGAGCTCAGGCCTAAAATAGACTTGTCTGTCTGCATCTGTCTGCGTGGTCACTGGCTGCTCCTCGCCTGCAGAACCGGAGGATGCTTCTTGCCTCCTGCTGCCTTGGCTGTGCGTGGGCTTTGTGATATATTTTTCTACATTCACTTTTGGTTTTTCATATCAATCCTCTTTGATTACTCTCCCCTCAGTCTTTCAGACCAAAAAGGATTCTAATTAACAATGAACTGTCAGTTACAAATCACTGCCTTTTGTTTCCAGCAGTGCTTCTGTTCCTTAGCTTCACTTTGCAAAAGCAACTAAATCAATGGAAAATAAATATATATATATTAAACATTTATTTTTTTGGGCAGGAGAGAGATTTTGTAAAGGAAATAATCTCTTGCTTGTTAAAGGAAGCTTCATTCTCTCTCTTATAACTACATATCTGGAAGACACTTCTCCCAGCCTGGCTACTTTCTGCCATCCTAAAAAAAGATTTGAAATCTCAGGAGCTCAGCTTGACAACACCATGTTGTAAGGATGAGCTCCCTTGATCAAAGTAAAAGACAACAATGGTGCAAGCAAAGTGATGTCTATATTGAAATGAAAAATATATAAGAATTGTAACAAGAGCCCAAGTGTTACCATCAAAGACTATGGAAATGAAGGCCATCATCTTAGCTGACTTTTCAGTTCCTGAAGCATTTTCCTGTGATGGGCCCCTGAGGACATCCATTATCCATAATACTCTTTCTTATAGCTTCCTGAGAAATGCAGCCTGTGTCAGGAGAAAAATAAGGTCCAGAAGAAAAATTCATTCCCTAAATACGTGAAAAACTTGAAGCTAGGGAGGAAACAATTCACTGCCATTAAAGTTTTATCATACACCAACTTGAACAAAACAGTCCTTTGAGGTGCTATTTATCATGTTCAGCCTGCTTCACTCTGTTCCCCAGCACTAATAAATACAGTAACATTGTAGGAAATAAATGGGAGTCCCAAATTAGGACCACCTTCTTCCTGATCCTGAGAGCAGCACAACACTAAGACTTCAGGGAAAATGAATTCTGAAAAAGAAACTATTCATTAAAAACTTTAGGGATCAAAAAAGGGGGGGGGGGGGGGGAATATAAAAGGAAAGGAACTATAAACTGTGTGTCCATATGTGTTGCTGGGAAATGAAATACTGCAACTGTACAATATTCTGTAGTGGGATTGCTGACAATTTACCTTTTTGTACCCAACTAGTAACTATGAAAAATTTTCAGTGACACTGACAGGGCCAGGCCAATACACACCAGAGGAGCTGCCACAACTCACATTGACAACTATATTTTAGTACCCGTTAAAATTATAATATTCTGCTGCATCCCATGCTGGTATATTAGATCTTCTTCCATGCTTTTTGCTACAAAATAATCATTTTTTAGCTCACACTGACATGTGGGAGTGATTGTGAAAACCCTAAAGGCCTCCTAATTTTGCACTGTTCAAGTGCCACTGACCCAGAAACATGTTCACTCAATAAAGATATTAATGACAGACATACACATTCCAATATTACTAGAGGAGAGGAGGCACTTGCAAGTTCCACTGTGAATATAAGGTGCTGATGTCTCAAAAACAGATATCTGAGAAAATTAAATTAATTAATTAAATTTATTCACTTAGCGAGTGCAGCATTTTTGTGTTCTTTAAACCTAATGTATCAAAATTGATCCTACCCATCAAACGTGGCTATTCAACAAGATATCCAGGAGTAAATATTCAAGAAAAAATTCTGTGCTGATTTGAGCTGAAAGCTTGCAAAATGAAGTATGTTCTTACCTACAGAAAACAATCTGCAAGAAGAAGGTGGCCTGCGGGAGGTGTTAAAGAGATTAATATTTGTGCATTTGGTGGGTTATTATTCTCCTCTGGATACTGATACAGTGATTTATGCCTTTCTTTCATCACAGAAGGATGAAATCTCTGACAACACTGCAGACTGAACTAAATTGTTGTCTACTTACTACACTTACTGTAGTACATAAATAAATGGAAAATCAGTGTCATGACTGCATTGTGTAGCTTATAGCAGCACTTCAGCTAAGTGCACTGGTTTTGATACAGAGAAAGATGGGCTGTTATGAAAATCAACCAAAATATATAGCAAAATAACCTTTTAAATACTTTAGATTTAAGTACTTTATATATTTTTACCTAGAGCAGAAATATATTGTGTCAATATATCCTACAAATAATTTTCATGAATTAGTCTTAATTTGCAAACATTCAGAACAAACACTCAGCTGTACTGATGTGTTTACTTGTAAATGAATTTTTAAATTTGTTCTAACAATTAGAACTAGTCACTCAGTGAGGAATAACAAAAAATTCATCAACTTCCCACAGCTCTACAGTTCATATTGCCTGAGCAGTGTTATTCTTCATAATAAATATCTCAAGAATGCACCAGAAGCTGAACTGTGTTTGCATAGGTTTCAAGTAGTTGCAGTTAGCAGACATATTCATTGGTTTGTTGTTATTTTTTTGTAAATTCACTCTAGAAGGAAAAAAGGTCAGATTTAAGAGAGAATTACTCCCTGTAAGAGTTTCAGTCAGATCCTAAATGATGTTCTGCACCAAAGTTATTTTTTGTGTGCAAAATTAGAGTTAAGTGACTTTGAAATCTCTCATTCACCTCTTAGTCACCTCTCCTGAGATGTGTATTGAATAACAATGGAATAAAAGTCATTGTGCTTAGTATTTTTTTAGCCACTGACTTGAGCTTGTAAGATCTGTGTAATAACAGTAGAAATATTCACAGCTGACGAACTGACAAGGGGCTATTTATGGATCAACCTCTGAAGGTTTTCGTACTTTTAAAGTTCAGGAGGTAAAAGGTCCAAAGTTCCTTGTGTGTCTCTGTATTTGAGAGTCTCTAACACAGAAGTAGACCCTGCTCTTGAACAAGAGCCTTCCTGAAAGGAGAGTTTGGAGATAAATGAAGCTTACTTTATGATGAGGCCAGACAAACAAGCTGCCTGCACTGCACAAGGCTGGGGCTGTACAGACATATCCATGGATGGGGAAGAAAATGGATTAGGACATGGCTCGTCAGAAAGAGCCTCCAGCACAGTATGTTTTAAGAGTTGGAGTGGAGGAGGCCACCAAGTTGATCAGAGGAGTGGAGCACCTCTCCTATGAGGAAAGGCTGAGAGAATTAGGATTGTTCAGCCTGGAGAAGAGAAGCTTCAGGGTGACCTAATCGTGGTCTTCCAGTACCTGAAGGGAACCCACAAAGATGGAGAGAGACAATTTACAAAGGCTTGGAGTGACAGAACAAGGGGGAAGGGCTTCAAACTGATAGAGAGCAAGTTTAGATCAGATGTTAGGAAAAAATTCTTCCCTGTGAGGGTGGTGAGACATTGGCACAGGTTGCTCAGAGAAGCTGTGAGTGCCCCATACCTGGAAGTGTTCAAGGCCAGGCTGGATGGAGCCACGAAACAACCTGGTCTAGTGGAAGGTGTCCCTGGCTATGGCAGGGAGGTTGGAACTGGGTGATCTTTAAGGTCCCTTCCAACATAAACCATTCTATGATTCTACGATTGTATGTTATGGGAAAGCATAAGACAAGTTATGTCTCTTTCTTTTGTGACCTGCACAGCTCCTGAGCCAGAGCAGGAGTGATGTTTTGGCATCTTTTCAGTGTTCTTCTAAAGGTAATAGTTTGAATGAGCTTCTGTTGGTTGGTTCAGTTCCACTAAAGTTCCTACTGTGTAAAGAAATCACCAATGTCTCGTGGTACCCTGTGAGCATCCCTGCTCCAGACAATGACCCCAGTCAGTGGTGCTTGAAGAAGCTTGTTCTCCAGAAATAAACCCCCTGTCTTCTTTTTTGTTCTCAAAGAGCTGCAGCCGAACTGAACCCAAAACTTCTCCTCCGCTTTGCTGCTGCAAGGTGTGAGAAGCTAAAAACTGTGTAGAAGTACTAACTATATATAGAAGCAGGCATCTTCCAGGGCACTGGCTGTCAAAGAACTGCAAGCATCTGCCTCTTCCCTTCCCCTCTGTTTCTGTCTGGAAGAGGGCACTGGGCATGTTTACCACTGCAGACTGCTCGGTTTGACGTAGCCCTTCCACATGAATGGTAACAGGACGTTTCACAGATTACAAAAATTGAAAATCTCGAGCGCAGGAGATGTTCAGGATGAGGGCAAGGAACTGCCTGCACTGGTGCAGCCCAGGCAATGTGAAGCTATCCAACTTCACAGCTTTCACAGAAATCCTTCAAGATGCTTCCAACTACCTTGCTTGCATTTTCTGCCATTACTGAATTCTCCCTCTTGGTTGCAGAGAATCACTGCACCATTGGGGCAATAATGCAGGAGATCATGTAAATATCCTCAAGTTAGTGTTCCACTCCCTGAAATGTCACTGTTCACGCACAGTTCATCACAAAACTGTGTGGAATCACAGCAGCACTGTTAGTCATTTGTTGTTCTTTTTCCTTCTGACGTGTTTTGTGAAAGGTGGATTTTCTTTCCCTTTTGTCTCAAATACCACTCTGCCTTCAGTGTTTGATGTCTGAACTCAGATGGGCTCAGATTGAGTAAATAAGATCCTGATCTTGCAACCATTTTTAGATCTGTAATTCCCAGATCTTGCCACATACTCTTTTTCACTAAAAAAAAAAAAAAACAAAGAAAAAACACCCAACGAAAAGGAATGCAGATTTTAAGCACAGAAGTTATGATTATGACCATATATTCTGAGTTTTTTCATAGCACACATAAAACATCTTTCCTGGTAATTTCAGCTTTGCACAATGGCTTCTGATTCATCTAAGAAACAGTTTTACGAGAGTCTCATATGAAGAGGAAACCTCTGTATCCCTGGCTATATTATTCCAATGCCTTACTACTTTAAAACATTATTGAAAACATCCAACTATTGATTCTTCTTGTGCTAGATTAAAGTGGTTTTTGTCGTGATAATTACTTTTTCCAAACAGGCTTTGCACTCATCTACTGCTTTTTTCGTCTCCCTCTGGATAATCAAGCAGATTATGTCCTTAGACTCTACTACACAGCGTGTTTCCCAGAGGTCTGCATATTCCCTCTAAGCCCTCTTCTGTACATTTTCATGTTTTCAACCACAAACACAGATGACAAAGCACTCCACACAGCTCTGTAAACCTGTTCTGTCTCATCTTCTGCACTACCACACATTTTGCTGGTGTTCTGAGCGCTACGCAAACTTAAAAATAGGTTCTGAGCAAAAGACATTCTTACTGAAATTCAAGCTTATGGTAAAATCACAAGAGAACTGCAATTTTTTCTTCTTTGTTTTGTTTAAAATGTTGTTAGCGAAATATATAGAAAAATGCCTTTTATGAGTTGTAATCTTCTGTCCAATCAAGAGTTAAAAGCATCCCTGACCATGCTTGGCTAAACACCCTCCCTATTCTTGGACAGGACTTGCCCTTTTGATTTCTTCACACATTCCCACTAAAGGCTGATACCCTTCTGCAAGGCTGCAGCCTTTCAGGAGAAGGCCACGAGAAGCCTCTCAGTGTCAGTGGCCTTAATCTTCAGCAAAGAGTCCTTTGGAGGGTGATGATTTTACCCTGCATTTTACCCAGATAATTACTCCACCCTATCAGACTGGTTTTCATCTGCCTTTCAGGCATTGATAACACTTTTCATTTTCAGGTTTGATGCTCTTGACTCTTTCAATTCAAAACCTTCACTGAATCAATTATAGCTTTAGAAATGTGAATTTCCAGTTCAGGAAGCCAGGCAGAAATCTCCTTGTCTGAAAATACTCTGATCTATCACTGTTTTAATCCTAAATTATGAGGTTTAGAATTTACAGAGGAAAAGATTTGGGAAAATAATTTGGTACTCAAGAACTGGCCATCAGATAGCCTTGGGAAAATGCTGCCAACTGCCATCAGTGATAGAAGAGTTGCTTACTGTGCAGGGCAGTTTTCACAAGATAAGTGACCCTGGGGAACTGCTCCTCCACCTCCTGCAAAAAGCACCTGAAGATAAGGATTATTTAGAGACCTGAGACACGGAGATCATCCAGAGTTCAATTCAATTCAAAAATCTCACAACTCAGCGAATGTTCCTCATGCAGACAAATGAGTGTCACAATCTATACTAATCCTACCTCTATTTGCCATCCTTTGGCTCTTCCTTTCCTTAAGATGTACCCTGTCATCACATTCTCTCAGTATAATAGCTGATGGATGCATCTATATGACTTTAATAAGCTTTAAAAGAGATTGAACTCTGCTCTGGGCAAAATGCATCTCTTATTGTAGCTCAGAAACTTCAGATTCCATAATAAACATATACTTGGAAAAATAATTTTTAATAATAGAAAAATCATATAAATAGAAAAATATATATTAAATGTTTTCTATATAAATAGAAAATATATATTTAGGAAAATAATTATTAATAATTATTACATTATAGTGTATTCCATTGCATCAGAAGAAAAGTTCTTTTTGTCCTTTCTCCTTTTCATAGAATCATAGAATGACAGAATGGTTTGGGTTGGAAAGCACCTTAAGGATTATCTCATTCCAATCCCCTGCCATGGGCAGGGACACCTTCCACAAGACCAGGTTGCTCCAAGCCCCATCCAACCTGGCCTTGGACACTTCCAGGGATGGGGCATTTACAGCTTCTCTGAGCAACTTATTAGGTTATGCATCCAAGATTCTCAAGGAGATCTCGTCTGTTTTCTTCTGTTCATTTAATCTTTAGTGACTTCAGTCTTTGGGTATCAGTTACTCAGAAGATGCTCGTTATAATTCTGTACATTCAGAGAGATGTTACCTGGACTTTCCTTAAACCAGTTCCAGGTAGTTTAGTGTTTATTATACCAATGATACAGATTAAAATAAATAATATTGGGCAAAATTAACTTATGTGTTTTTCTAGCTTTGTCCTGAGATATAATAAATGTGACAGCCTGCAGGCATTCTGTTTGCTAGTATTATTGTTGTCGTTGTTTTCATTTGATGGAGTATCTTTTATGATGCATTATTTCTTCTAACATTGCTCCCTTTCTGTGTAATACTCAGTCTTCACACCACTAACAAGTACAATTATATATTCCAACCTCTCTATACTCAGAGCCCTAGTAAATATTGATTGAGATTAATTTAATGCGAAGAATAAAAAAATAAGCCTTTGTCCAACGTGAAAATGAGGAAAAGATAGACCAGAGGGTGGAAAAAACCTGAAAATTTAATTAAACCTTGACAAGACTTCTCAAGCAATTTTCAACTCTTTCAAGTGTTTTCTTTTATAGTGAAGGTGTTAGCTGCTGGTCCAACTATAAGACAATATTTTTCTTTTTTCTTTTTGTGTGTATGTAAAGCAAGAACTGGGATTGTTACATCATGAAGCTATTTTCTTTCAGCTTTTCAGACAGCTGAGCAAGCCAACTGCAAGCATATCTGCCTAATATAAACTGTCCCTCTCTATCAGTTGTTTCATATTTTCTTTTCCAGACAAAGTAGCAGCAGCCACAAGTAAGTTTTAGCTAAAAGGGCCAGGCACAGATAAAGATTGGAGTAAGTTTCTAATAAAAGGGAGATTTTATCTGGTTCTTGCACTTAATAAATATCTCCTGCTCTTTTGTGCTGGTGCTTTTCACATTCTCATCCTCACCTCAGCCCCACGTCCTAAAAGTGTCGCTGGTCTTTTCACTTCCAAAGGCTGCCCCTGCCACTGTGCTGCTCATACAGCAGTGATTTTGAAGATCATAGTATTATTTGAATCAAAAAATAACTCCAAGAGAAGGGGAACCCCATTTTTTCCCCTTTTGTTGCTGAGATTCGTGAGAACTAAAATGCATTTTTTATTCTGCTCCGGCACAAAAGCATCTTTGTCTCTGCTTCCCTGATACAGTTCTGTCACTCAGTGAAAACAATGCCATGAATTACTCCACGCTGAGTTAATAAAGTGACCTGGCTTATAGCCCAGCAAAGCAGATGGCACTATAGATTATAGGCTAATGCCTCAAGGGAGGCCCAATAAAGAAAGATCTCCAGAAAAGAACCCAAAAGAAGAAAAAGGGCTGCACAGAATGTCTGTAAGATCGTTCTTAGCTGACAGGATTGATCCAGTCATGACAGAAAACAATTGTGTGTCTCAAAGAGCAAAATATTAAATGCCACTGTAAAACACCTTGCACTCCGGGAGAATTTATTCCTTGAGGCCATTTTGGAGAGCAAGCAGTGTCCCCATGGAGGAAGATGCTCACTGCAGGGTGCTGGTCAAGTAGAACAGCAGACACACACGTCTGACCTTGCCATCGGAGACACCGATTTAAACTGCACAAGCAAAACCAGCATGAGAGTTTTGCCTTGCAAGATCCTTGGGTTTACAGGTTCTCTTCCCATCAACATCAGGGCCAAGGTATTTCCATCATTTCATGGCTTAGCTCACTCGAGTTGGTAGCCTGGAGTTATGACCATATTGATATTGCAAGTAGAATCTCATTGTCAGTTCCTCCCACGCTTCCTTCACCTGATGGCTCTGTGTGCCTTAGAACAGATTTAAGAGTCAGTATGTGCTCACTGACACCACAACTAAGTTGTATTTTACCATCCTGACAAACAACAAGGGACTGGAGGGTCTGTAGCTACACAAAGTGGGTCAGAAGTTCTGTCCTGTGTCTCATACAGAAATCAGAAAACACAAGCCCTGAGCTGCTGTGACCTCTTAAGTGATTACAATCATAATCCATTGTGTACTTGTCTGCAACAGATCCATTTCTGTAAGCAGTTGAGTTTAATTGGGCCACAGCTGGTGTTGGCTAAGTACATGGAAAGCAGGGGGGTGAGGGGAAGGGGTTTATTGACTCAACAGCTCTCTGTAAAGTGAGGTTTCTCTGTTTGATATCTGCCTTGTTTCATTTAGCTCACAAAGACTTACACAGGGCTGCTGGCCTTCAGAATAGGAATTACAGTGTAGGGCTGATAATGTACATCTTCATGGCAGTCTTGTATATCCTTTGAAATCTCAGATGACTCATCTGATGAGATACAAAAGGTTATAGATCCATTTCCAAGACAGAGAATCTGGGGCACAAAGAGCTTGTCAGTCATAGAATCATGGAATGGTTTGGGTTGGAAGGGACCTTAAAGATCATTCATTTCCAACCCCCTACCATGGGCAGGGACACCTCCACTAGACCAGGTTGCTCCCTATCCAGTTTGGCCTTGCACACTTCCAGGGATGGGGCAGCCACAGCTTCTCTGGGCAACCTGTGCCAGGGCCTCACCACCCTCACAGGGAAGAATTTTTTCCTAACATCTGATCTAAACCTACTCTCTGTCAGTTTGAAGCTCTTCCCCCTTGTCCTGTCACTCCAAGCCTTTGTAAATAGTCTTTCTCCACCTTCCTTGTGGGCTCCCTTCAGGTGCTTCAAGGTCATTTAGGTCACTCTGAAGCTTCTCTTCTCCAGGCTGAACAATCCCAATTCTCTCAGCCCTTCCTCATAGGAGAGGAAATACTAGGAACTGTTTGAAGACATGCAAAGGTAGAAAGAGGGGAATGCCTGAGTCTGACCCAGGAGAGGCAGGGAAGCTGCTGGCCAAACTGAAGACCTGAACGAATCCCCTGAATTCAGGGCAGTGAACTGGAGCTGGGGCTGATGAAAAGCCAGCCTAGAAATTAGCTGTGTGAGAGCCTCAGAATGAATTGCCATCATCTAGCTGGTTCTATTTCAGGTAAGAGAGCAAGGAAAATAACCTCAGCTCTTCATAGTTTCAGTGAGCATCTCATGCAGTTATCATTTAAAATAAAACTTCTTTTTTTTCCAGTGAAAGTCTGTGCTAGTGCTAAGATGCCACAGAAAATGGAGATAATTTTGAACCTACAACAGATATAAATGCTGATTTCCAGCACTAAGAGTGTCATTGCAAGCATTTTGTCTGCTGCTAAGAATGAATATATCTCTGCATAAACACTGAGGAAATAAATACAGTTCAAGGGCTTATGCTGGGAGTAGTTACATTATTAAAACATGGAAATGCTGTTTTGCCACAAACAGACATTGACGTGTATAAAGGAGACATCTTACTGTTCAAGACTTCTGAAATAAATTAGATTTGCAGCATGTCATAGTAGCAGTGGTTTGTAATGCAGTGCAGCTCTGTGTGTGTGTGTGTATTCTCATTTTCTTAAGTGTCACTGTTGTACGTAAGGATAAAATTTATTTGATAACACTTATGAATATTTATAAGCAAATTTCTTATGAATATTTCACAACAGAAGAGTTGCTCGTATTCTTATTAATTAAGAAAAGGAATAAAGTTGCCCTCTGAATGTTTTTTGATGTACTGATATAGGGAAAATTAACACAGTGAGTTCAATTCTACCCTTGTGTTCAAAGCCAGTGGATGGGAAAAGTGAGGTTCACTGGGCCAAACAATTACTTCAATGATGTCATATTCCATCCAATACAAGTGAGTCAGATAATAGGCCAAACCCAGATCTCATTGGAGTCAGTGGGAGCAAGGGGAAAGGACTGAGACCCATATTAGTATTGCATTCAGTGGGTGTAACTAGGGAGGTGGGAGAATTGACTCCCCCTGTGTCTTTCACCTTCCTGGTACTCTCATTTTCATGTACTTCAGGAGGTCATTTTATAGAATAACTAAAAAAAATCGCAGTTCTCCTGTAATTAAATCACACAGTGGCTGCAGAGGCTGATCTCTCCTCCACCAATGAAAATAAGTAGCTTTTACTGAATTCAAGAAATTTTCATGGCTTAAAAATATGCAGAGATGAAAATTAATTTTGATATTTTGAGGAAAAAAGCAATTATGTACTTAACATGAAGCCAAAGTGTAGGATTTATGTTGTTTCTTGTTTTGCTTTAGCTTAGGCCCATAAGGTCCAGCACAGTCTCACACTTGCAGGAAGCTGCTGGAAGTCACAACAGGGGCTGGAGAAAAGTGAAGCCTTCCTTCAATAACGGTGCTGATTTTATCCAGTTTAACCTAATGAAGAAAGTCTCTTGGTAAATTATTCTTAACAACTCATGAATAACAGAAATGGAACAAGTAATAAGAGCTCTCTAGGTTATCTTAGTCTTCTTTCCATTTTTTTTCTATCATTCCTGTGCATGCCAGAGTCCTCAGAGCCCTCCTGAATGTTTCAGATGGTTCAATAACAATGGGTAACACACCACATCATTTTAATTAAGCTTGATGTGCATTGACCTTGAAATTGGATCAGAAGGTCTATTTAGTGAACAATGTTGTGGCTAAATTCAACAATTGATTTGCACTGGTTAAGACTGGAAATGCCAATGAGCAACTCCATACAATTTCAGTTGGTCACTGGAGATAGTGGGGCCCTTCAGGGAGCTATAAATGTGCTTAAGTGGGAAGAGATGTTCAAATATTTCTCTCTAACTAGCACACAGGAAGGAAAACTTTGATATCTTGATGCTGCATGTAGAGAATGTCAATTAAAAAATCTATCTCTAATGCCTATAATTTGAACCCTCAAACCCTTTCACAAGTACTGAGTTTCTCAGTAGCACTGTAACACTCACAAAAGTTTATTTCCAGCTTACTACTGGGAAATTGAAGCTCCAACTGAATAAATAACTTGCCAAGATCAAATGGAAACACTGTCATGCTGCAGAATATGGAAGGGCTTTTAGTTTTTCTCTTTAACACATCAGACTTCAGATTTTATGACTGAATATTCCTCTCTGTCATTGTAAATGCAGGTTAAGGCCACTGATATCTATGAGAGACATCAGTTTAAATCTTGAGCAAATGAGATCACAGTCAGCCTTTAATCTCTTGGTTCTTTTATGTAATACAGGATATATTTCTGAAGCTTGCTATCTTCTTCTTCGTCGTCTCAGCTGGGATGTTATAAAACACAGCAAATACTATTCCATTTTCAAATGGACATCAGCTGTTTTGACTGAGTGATTTTATCATACCCCTGATACATGTTTTCAGGAAGAAACACTGTTTTCAGGAAGAAGAGAGAGTAGAAGTGATTCTTCCTTGTTTCAATCATGTTTCACAGTAAAAATTACCAGGAATAGAAATTCATAAAAACCTCATTTTTCTCCCAGTTCAGCTCTTGTTGCAGCAGTTGTTGCAGTGTTGTCAGTGGAGCTGCTCCTGATATACAGAGTCTGGGCAGCCAGGGGACCCATCATGTACATTAATGGCTATTTATCCAAAATTTGCTCATGGAGTATCTCTCATATTTCTCTTTGGTTTTCATCTGGGTCTTCACCTTTGTTGTAGGCATATCTCAGAAGCCTTACAGCTTTATGGTGTACTTGTAAATACTTGACTTCAGGAAATGGAGCTATCTGGACTTCCTATAAATCAGACAAAATGGGCAGATCTCTGTGGGACAAGATATTATATAGTGTGTGACAAATAAGGATAGGGCTGCCCTGCTATCACATAACTGTGCATGAAGGTTGAAATGTGTTGTACAGAAAATTATGAGCACAAGCAAACTTAGGGTTTGTATCTGCAACCAATTTCTCTTGTGCAGTCAGCTTTTTAAAAAGGAACCATTACCTCTCCTCTGAGTTCTTGCTGGTCTAGGGAGAATACATCCAGCCAGGGATATCAGTTAGGATACCAGTTATGGTGACTTTTTGGGATGATCCCCAGGCTCCCTAGTGTCCTCAGTAGCTAGTCACAGCCAGCAGCTTTCTTACACAGCAGGGAGGAACATTGGACAGGTGTTAGAATAGCAGAACTCCCTCCCAGCCACTTGCTCTTTGACCAGACCTGATGAACCTTTTTATGGTAATAATTCTAAGGACCTAAATAAAGGAAACACATTAATAGGAGGGTGAAAACATGTCACTGATCAGTGCATCCATTTGTGGCTGAGACTCCTGGGTTTTGCTGTGGGGTTACTAACACACACAGACCTCCATTTCACCTGTAGAGCTTTCCCTCTCTGCATCTGTTCATCACCTCAATGAGAGATTCTGGCTTTGATGATCATCAATAAATGCCAGCAATGAAGAAACAGAAAGAGAAACTCTAAGAATGCCTTAAACCCAATACAATCTGATGTCATGAGGTATAAACCAGATTTCATTTTTCCCCCTGAAGAAGGGATTTCTGTTCTTTTGTCTCCCCAGAGTTTCCTGCAGTTCTGTGTTTACAATTGCAGAGATGATGCTGCAGTTATGTCAGAACCAGGACAATTGCATAATCTAACAAATTGAATGCAAACTGTCTCTCAGTGACAGCTGCCCTGTAATAAGGTTTCCCTCAGAAGCCAGGAGAATAATCTAACCTTTATTACCAATGGTAATCCAAAAAAATCATAGCCCAGCTCTGCAAGTTTGGGTCACCAAAGGAGAAGGAAAAAATTTAAGCATTTCCCCAAAATAAAAATTCCTTCTAATACAAGTGCAGAGAGTGTAGTCCTGCTGACTCATTCATAGTGGGGTTTTTTTCACTTAAAAATAACTTTAATGCTCAGTAGAGATTGACCTGCATGAACTATGTTATAAATTTCTGAAGTGCAGTGGAAGACAAAAAAAAAACAGACTGAAAAGCAATTTTTCTTATAAAAAGGATTTTCAGTGCACTTCATTGACTTCTAAGCCCCACAAACTTGACTTCCAAGATTCAATTTCCTTCAGCATGTATTTGTGTCAGAGTGATTTATTTAAAAAGGAGGGCTACGTTACAACTCGTGCTATCTCTGTGCACCTCAGTTTTAGTAAAATATGAGATTATACAGACACTGTTCAATCCAGTGAATTTATAAAGAATATTGTCCCTATTTGAACAACGCTGAATACTTAGCTGCTCCCACTGCAGCTTCACTTAATCATCTGGTTGTGGAGATAAAACTGGAACAGAGTGACCAGAGAGAGTGTCTCCCTCACTGGAGATATTCCAGAGCTGTCTGGATGCAATCCAGTGCCACGTGCTTTGGAATGATTCTGCTTGAGCAGGGAGGGGGGACCTTCCAACATGAACCAGTGTGTGATTCTGTGATCCCAGGGTGATCTCCCTGCACAGGCTGCTCCTGGTGCACTGACCCCCTTCAGCAGTGCAGGAGGTTGGTCTCACAGTGAGGTCCATTTGTGTGACAAAATCTGTACCCATCAGAGACCACAAGCCATCTATTTTGCGCAAGTATTTTTATTAAGATTTTTGCAATGGAAACAATTGTTTGAGCATTTCATGTTTCTTTGTGTTCCCTTGCCACTGGCAAGAATGAAATCCCCCCTTTGACAATCACACACTTGTGCGCATCACCCCTGTCCCTGCAATGGAGACTTGAGCCAGGAATGCTGATCCCCCCAGGCAGCAACTTTCCCAGTGAGGATCCCTCTGCTCTGAGTCCAATACTGGCCTCAAGCTGCCCTCAGAGTAACCCAGGCTTTAAAGGATTAATCACCTTTTTTAGCATGGAGGCCATGACCAGGGCTTTATACTGCTCAGCACCAGCCATTCACACCAGGAAAAATCACTCAGGGGAATACTCAGCATAGCCAGATGAGGCAAAAGGATAGGAAAAACACAATACCCAAGAGAGGCAGAGAAAGATGAAATGACTTATCCAAGGTCAAGTGTCAGATCAATAGCAGAACTCAAAACAGAGCTCACGTCTTCTGTTAATGAACTGCACAAATACTCAATCTTTTGGTTTCTTCACGTGTTTTTGTTCATAAGACAGACTGTAACCTTTAGCAAAGTAAACATACAGGTGGTTAATTAAAAAGCCAGTGTCTTTCACTTTATATTTCAGTGTTTCTGCACTATATCATCTTTCTTATTAGGAGGTTAATTTAAAAGAGTAAGTAAAGATTCTGAAGAAAAAATCACAGTATTTGAAGAAGATCAGAAGATGATTTTAAGTGTCTATTTACTTAACTTTTCATCTAACCTTCAAGGTTTCTTAATATCTTTAGAAACACAGTCTTCTTTTTATATGTCTGTATTAATGCCAAGAATGTTCCTTGAATCCAGTACACATGCAGGTATTTAATAGCAGACTGCAGAGGAACCTGCTCTCCAGACCCACCTTACTCAGTTGTGATATCCTTCAAAATTTGAAATTAAATCATTACAACTGTATGATCACCCTAATTAGGCAAATCAACTTCAGTGCAGTTACTTGAAGACTGCCAGCATTAAAATGAAACCTTTTTTACTAGAGAGGACCATAAAGATGTCAAGGTATGAAGTTCTTACCAAAACTGAGAAGTACACATACCTGCATGCACTGCACACAGCAGCGTCTGAGGGTTTCTTGGCAGACCTTTGATTTTTAGATCAACTTCCTTAAACACACTACAATTGATACATCAATTTGCCATCTTATTTCAAGTCTTCTCTAGTCAGATTTACAAACACTGGTCACTTATCTGCTTGAAGCCCCTTTGTAACCTGGACTTCTCTGTCATTCTTCACATCAGACATGACCATGCTAGCTACTGTTTCCCCTCTAGCCCTGTCATGAGAGCCTTCACACTCCTCTCCGCTCCTGCACCTGATGCTCTGCCTCTGCTTTTTTCAATCCTAAACTCTCTCAAGGGCTCTGCCACCTTCAAACTTCACTCTGTACACTTTGTCTTGCAGTGAAGCGCAAATCAAAACATTCTTATTGCAAAGATTTACACTGATCTTCCCTCCAGTGCATGTTTTGGGGCACTTGTGTATAGTGCCATACGTGAGAGGTGGCAGCAGTCCCTGCCGATAGCTTGTGCCTGCCATCTATTGGCATGTTTCTATGGGCAGATGCAGTCACACCCAGCTCCTCCATCAGCATTTGGATTTGTCCAGGTGCAAACCATCTCTAGTGCTGCAGCTGTACCCCACTGCTAGTGAAGTTGTGTCCCCAGACATGCTGGTAGGGAGGGTGACATGGGGGCAACGCGAATTCCTGGATCACCAGACTCCTACTGCCTTCCAGAGCTTGACCCACTGCCACTACTTCATGGCAATGAAATTTCAGAAAACATATTCAAATATTTGCTTTTCTATTTTTAAAATGCATGTGGAAATAATAAACTGCATTTGATGTCTCTATGTAATATCTACATTTGAGTTTCATTTTAAACACATACATATGTGTGTGTGCATGTAAGGATGTATAAAGGCTTGTTTTCCTAACTTAACTTGGGCACAATCAGTGCTGCTCTCCTAATACACCCTGCTGGGAAGGCTTTTTAAGCTTTTCTGAGTCAGAATGTAATTGCCTGTGCATAGCACTGGGTTAATGAGTGTGTGTGACATCTCAGCCACAAGTCTTTTGCAGCTACCAACTACGAGCATGAACAAAAGACCCCAAGTCTCCCTGTACCTACTTGAGAGGTGTGCTATATGTTCAAGTCAGTCTTTTGTTTTGAGATCTCTTCTTCCTATAATTTTATTCTGAAAGCTTTTAGCATTAGCACCCTTTTGAAGAGTGATTCTGTTAAATGAGAATTTGTCAGCACAGAGGGTTTCTTTTCAGCATTTTCTTTTTGGCATTAATTTAATGCCAGTTTTAGTTAACTGAAATACCCCTGGTCCATGTTTCTCTCCTGCAGAGCACCTCAGTGGTCAGCTGTTAGTATACCAGGATATGCCATGATTGACTGGAGTAATCTGTCAAGGAAAAAAATCCCAGAGCCTAATGCAAACAGGCTAAGTGCTGGTATTGCTTGTAGGGAGTAAGGAATCACCTGTCACTGAATCTGAAGCCTCAACACTCCGTGCAGATGACACTTCCACCCCCATATCTGCAATTTCTTTCATCTTAAGAGAGAATGTGGTTTTCTTGATTGCAATTGCAATGTTGTTATTTACATAGGCACACAGAAATAAGCCACATCGTGTGAAATTAAGGTTTGTCAATGCCGCTGTGACCGCCTCTTGAGATGAATCTGCCTGTCCTTGCTCTGCTGGGATCAGCTTTTACACCCACCATGTTCTAGAGCTGCCTCTCCCTTCCTCCCCCCAACTCTTCAGCACACAGTACGTGCTCTCACAAAGCATCCTCTCAACGTGCTTCTCCTCAGAGCCTCCATGCACTGGGAATAATATAATACTGGGGGGTTCCCCTGTGCTGCCCCTCAAGCTTCTCTCTTTAGTTTCTATGCAGTACTAGGCCTTTTTTTAATAAATATTTGTTTTGCATATCTTCTCTGGACCTGTTTTCACCAGCTTCCAATATGGGAATTAGCCTTGTGCCCCACTGTGTGCAATCCCCAGAGCAAAGCTTAGCTGGCTTCGTCGGAGCCCAGAAGGTTGCCAACAGCACAGGCTCAGTGTGTGGTATAACAAACAGATGGTTCCTTTCCAGCCCGGAGTCAGGAGACATCATGAGGCTGTATTGCTCCTGTGGCTGAAAATCTGCTGACTTCTCCATGGAGAAGACTGAGAGGACCAACACTGTTCCTGCCCTGTTTCCCCTTGCACAGACAAAGCGGGGGGGGAGGGTGGAGGGAGTAAGGACAAACAAGAGCTTTCCTCAGTTCACAGCACTCCCACAAGCTTTCAGCTGTTTGTTAACTGCAAAATGCATCTTGTCCAAATGTCTGTGTCCTCTGCTTTTCTGTGCCATGTGTCTTGCCTACCTAGATGAAAAGCTCTCTAGAGCACTACTCGTTACCCTGGGCTTGTCTAATGAATAATAGTTTTCAGGAAAAGGCCTGAAAAAGGAGACGCTAAAAACAAAGTTTCTTCCACTCTTAAATTTGCTCTGTCAGCATCTACAGATCTGAAAGCTTTGAAAGCTATCAACCCATTTTTTGGATCATTAGGCACTTTCAAAACAAAGTAATTACATTTTCACCAGAACAGTGTTTTGGAGATGCCCACCTTTTAAATTACTTCACTTGCCTTGGCCCAGTGTTAGGCTGGATGAAACTGTTCTGTAGAGGTGGAATTTTCTGGAAAAAAAAAAGGGGCTTTGAAACGTATTTCAAACAGTTTCACATAATGTATTGCCAGTTTCTCACACAATGGAGAAATCAGTACATTCATCAGGAACTACATTTCACAAGTGGGAGACAGCTCTCCTTATTTTAATCTTTGCATTTGAAACAGGAGATCTGTTCAAACTAGGATATCATTCCATGTCACATAGAAAAATCCCAATCTGTAAATTAGAAGCTCCTTGGAAGACAAAAAAAAAGTAATTTAGAACAAATACAACCACAAGTAGGAAAGTCAGAATTGCCGAAAATAATCTTGTTTTCCTAAACAGACATAAACTGGACCACAATAGGGAGACTGAAAAGAAATTGCATTTAATTATGTCTTGCATTGAAGTAATCCACTTTATCTTAAAGAAGGTGACCTGTTTACAGGTTGCACATTGTCTTCAATATTCCTCCCATGCTCAGCTGAGTCTAATGAACATGTCACTTGTTTGAAGAGCACAGCACAGATTTTGTGCAGAGCTTCTCGACATCCTGTCTGGGTAAGACAGGGCAAAGCACCCTTTGCATTTCATTCTTGTATTTTGTTATTAAGAAGAGGCAACACGGGGATGAAGGAAAAAGGCAAAAGGAGAGAACTTACAAAGCTTAACACTGAGAACAGATGATTTCTTTGAGGGGAGACCAGACTATGAGTTGAAGTAGAAAAATATGGAGAATTTTCTAGGCAAAACAATTTCTAGCTGCAGTGGGCACAAAGGTGATCATCATTTATGAAAACTGAGTGATGGAACAGGACAAACAACGTTACACTTTTACAGCCTCTGTCCTACCAATTTACTGAACATCTTAATTCTCAGCAGATTTCTGAGTAAATCAGTCACTCTGTGCCATGGTGATGAGCTGACTCTCCAAACATGAAGAGCACTAAACGCTTTGCAACACTTATTGGAGAACTTTCAGATGTTTAAACCAAAGTCCGGTCAAACCTCATTAAGAAAAATCTAATCCCAAAAGAGTGAATTGAAATGAGCCAAGCAGCAGCGAGAAAAGCAATTTTCCAGCACTTGGAACTCTCTGATATTGCTTTTTTTAGTTGCATTTGAAAAGATTTTATTCTCTGTGATATTTTGTTTACTTCCCTCCTGCATAAATCATCCAGGCATTTCATTGTCTGTTTGGATGCATTTCTTCAGCAAGTTGTCAGACAAGTGTGGGTGCAAAATGATGGCCCAGGAGAGAGGCTACACTTGGAAATGTCAAAGCCAGCCACACAAGGAGACAGTATTACTTGGCATTTCATTCACTGGAATTGCTATTCATGGAGATTTCCAAGTCCCAAATGTTAAATAAGCATCTATTTAAGGGGCACTGGTGGTCTATCTTGAACAGCTGATTTTTTCCCAGCTGAGGTGTTTGTTATTGCCATGGTGACTCCAATGATTCGCGTGACTCAGATGTCCAATTAGCTCAGGAACAAGGAACACGCCGTGTTATCTTTAAACAAGGGTTCAACTGCAGAGCAGATCCTGTGTGGAGCTGCAGTTTGGGAAGGAGGTAGGCAGCTCCCCCTCCACCTCCTTCTCTTACACTCCATTTGTGGAAACAGCATTCTACTCGTTTCTTCAGCGACTGCCAACTTCCTTGTTTCACAGACTCTGTAGCACCTAAAATGTGGCCAGTGTGCTGCCATCATCAGGGATGAAAACAAGAGGGAAAATGGAGTAAAAATTTCACTCTCTTCCCCTTCTCGCTCCTTTTTATACACAACTGCATCATTTGAATTAATTTCACCCAGTCTTCAGTCAGAATTTAGGACACGAGTGAGCAAAAGTGAAGTTAAGTCACATTTATTCCTCCTTGATTCCAGCCTGGCTTTAGGCCAGTCCAGTCATCTCCAAGTAGCTATTTTTAGGCTCTGCACCAGCTCATGTCTTGAAGCACTTGACATGATATGACAAACACTTTTAAGATCTCTCAATAGAAGGTTATGCATATTCTTTGCCAGGAAAGAGCAAGCAAACCAAATAGCCCAATAAACGACTTTTAGAAAGTAATTTTCACAAGGTGACTAGAGGGATTTGTGAAGCAGAGCTGGTAAAAGTGTGAGGGCTATTGATGGAATGTGGGTTTTTCTACACTGAACCGGTTGTTCTCATGTTCTCACAACCAGGCTGTGATGGAAATAACATGTGTGTTTAGACAGTAGACAATAAAAGGTAATGTCAGTCTGTTAATGAAAAATTAGGCGATAATACCTTTTAAATTCTGAAATTTTATTTATTATTTATCTTTATATAGTATGATATACTTTATAGATTAGATTAGATTATGTAATACATAGAAAGTATTATATTATATGATAAATTATATTTATTTCTTCTTTTAATCCTTTTAAAATATTTTAAATTCTTTTGCAATTAGGCAATAACATCTCAATTCTCATATTTAAAATCTGTTAAATTTTTCAATTCTTAAATTCATCTTTGAAATTCACAGATGGGGATCTCAAAATGCTGGTTTAAGTAGACATTCACAAACATGGCAGATGAAGCTGTGTACAAACTCCCAATCAAATCATTCCTGATGCTTCTCAAAACACAGACAGGGTTATACACCACCTACTGCCTTATGAACTAAATAAAATAATCTAATTTTATCACTAAAAATCAGCTTCCCACTGACCAAGGTTTCATTTGTGTCACAGACAAAAACAAGGTGGAAACTCGATACAGATGCTTCACAGCACACACACAGAGAGCTCACTGTACAGTTCTAACCAGCATCCACTTTTCCCACTGATCTGAACATCTTCAGTGCCTGTTGCCAGTGCCAGGTACCTCCTTCCCAGCACATCACTAGCTCATATTACAAAGACATGCTGGTTTTAATTTGCAGCACTTGCAAAAGAGCTCTTCTGCCTGCCTTGGGGCAGCAGTGCTAATGTGTCAGGCTCTTAGTTGGGCTCTGATTGGGAATTTATTAGCTTGTCACCACTTTTGAAGACGACAGTTTGTGCAGCATGCTGCTGAGATGAAGATCCCTTGCAGCTCTTGGAGGAATTTTCCCTCAACACAGTAAAATGTGTGTGTTGAAGAGAAAATCAAAGGCTTAATAACTTAAGCAGGTTGTTAGATGATGCTTTTTGTTAGGAAGGTGTTGGTTATTAACTTTAGGTACATGCAACATTTCCTTGAGATTTCTGTGTTACGTCTCCTTAGAACCTGGAGCTAGAACATTTCTGACTTCTTTTCCAGAAGGCAGAGAGAGTTGGGTGTTTCCACTACAGAATTTGCCACTGGTTCCCTGCTATATTATGGACAAGTCCATGGAAACCTATGCAGAAACCTTGCTCCAGCAGAGCTGTGATTTCTGACAGCTGGGAAATGCACCAAAATGGTGCAGATTCAGGAGACCTAATGTCCAGGAGAAAAGGAAATAAACCATGTCTATCTGAGGCTGAACTCAGAACAGGCACTGACATGGAAAGAGATTTTGGAGTTGTTGATGACAGTTCTCTGAAATCATCGGGATGTTGTGCAGCAGCAGCCAAGGCAGCACCATTTTGCAGGTATATAAAAGCTGATCATGCTCATGCTTTGAGTACTGTGGATGTCACAGTCTCTGCAACTCAAGAAAGAAGTAGTGGAGACAGAGAAGAGAAAAAGGGAAGCTAAAATGACCAAGGGGAAGAAGTTGTTTATATGAGACTGAAAAGAATGTCTCCCGTTTGGAGAGAAGGTGGCTGAGACAGACAAAATTAATGGAGAGGGCGAATAAAGTAAATACAGAGCTGCAGAGCTAAATCAAAGTAACTACACAGCAATGGGCAACTGGAACTGGCTGCCCCAGGCACTCATGGGCACTAAACATTAGCAGGATGACAAAGGGATGCAACAAATTCCTGCAGAACAGGTGTTTCTTTGGATGCTTGGAGGACCAGGTAGAGACGTGCCCTTTAACACCCTAAACGTAGCAACTGGGAGTGTCAGGGGTACAGGGGGAAAGGACTGAAGGATGTGACCATTTTCTGTGTTCTTCCTAAACAGCAGCTCCTGCTGTCCCAGATGGAGAGCACTGGGCTGTTTGTGCATCCCGTAGGACATTTCCTACACTTTCTTACACTATTGCTCATATTTTGAAATGGGACATTCAGAACGATATAGTCACCAAACATTTAAAATCATCAAATGACTGTCTACATTTTTCAGTCCTTCAAATAAGTAATGGTACCAGAAGGAAACTGTTTCACTTAATGATTTGTTTATTCTTTCATCAGTCATGTACATCTGGCCAGTATTGTGACAGCTTTCAGTTCTATATTGCTGTTTCCATCTTATTCCTGATTGATTTATTCATCTTTGCCAGTATATAAAGAATAGATTTGCAAAGCTGCTCATTTTTTCCAGTTTGTCAGGTGTCAGTCCAGCACTAACAGTCTGATTCAAAGCACAGTGCAGTCATTGACATTTGACCCTCATTAATACTGCTCAGTAGAGAAGATGAAAATTGGATTTGCTGCTCTCAGCTTCTCTGTTCCAGCCTAGAAACAAGACACAAAGAGACACTTTGCTTTCAAACTCCTAATCTTCTCCAGGATGGTTTTTTTTTTTGGAAAAAAACCTCACAGTCTTACCAGCAAATGATGCCTCTGACTATTTATGGGGTCCAGTGCTCAGAGTGCAAAGTCAGGGTCTACAGACAGCTTTTAGGTAAACAGCTGCCTTCTTATCATCCACCAAACCACATCAGGAAACAGATGCTTCCATGGGATGCAACAGTGCTGGTGAGCTGCTGCCAAGTCACGTTTCCCACTGCCTCTGCACTGACATGGACTTCTGTGGAAATAGGAAACTATCCCACAGTTGGTCAGTGGGACTCCAAAGCCCCCAGATCAGAGCCCCACTACCAATTATCCCAACCTTCCCTATCTTGAGCTGTCCTAGTGGCAGCAGAACAACATGAGAGAGGTTTGATTTTTATTTTGTGGACTACTTAATAGTAAGTCACTGAATTTGTGTTACAAGGCACTACATTTGTGATACATTTGTTGCTGTGTCATCAGCACTGCCACAGACAGTGATCAGCAACTCCTTTAGACATGCTGGCTTTCAGATAGCAGAGATCTGCCACTTGAAAGAAAAAACTTCCTGAAGTCCTGGTTACAGGTGAGGACAGTATGAACTCTGACACAAAACCAAGCAGTTCTGACTCCATCCACGTGTGGTCTCAAATTCATTAGGGTATTTGAAGAGTAGCTGAAATAGTTCATTGTTATTTCTGCTTTCCACACACTTCTGTCACATTTGTTCCCATGACAAGAAGGTTTTAAAAGATGATGTGGCAGATGTAGCCTGTCTGAGATTTGATGGCTCTTGAACAGAAATATATTCATGAATCTGCAGACAGGATCACACTGAAAAGCTGCCTCAGAAAACTGTCCTTCTCAGTCCATAACGAATTCACATCCAGAATCCTCAGACTATTATGGATTAATACTCTGTAAATGATGCTGTTTCAAGATAAATCACAGGCCATCTGCCTGGCAAGGCAAATTAGAGGGCTATAATATGCAGATGAGTTCCCATCACACTGGAGAGGAATGACCAGGCAAACAGTGGTAACTGAGCAATCTCCCAGTTTGGGACAGATCACTGCCAGAGGCTGAGTTGAAGGGTCTACTACAAAGATCCACTGGCATGAGCTTTGCTGACCTTTAAATCAAGTGTGAATACCAGTATAGAAATAGCCTGGAAGATGACTTGGACATACAAAGAGAGAGAGCTACGTTTTGGGATTCACCAGCCAGAATTTCTCACTTTTTCACTTTCTCCTCCTTGTTCATTCTTTGTTTCTGATACCATAAGATTCTTGGGAATGAACATGTTCATTATCAAACTGAAAAGCACTTTTTAAGAATACATTCTTTAGCTCCATACTGCAATTTCCCCTATCCACTATGCAAAGCCTCCTCTCTGTCCTTTCAGTTCCTGGACAAAGTACAGGGGAGAGTTTGTAGCTGGATAATGCAGGAGTCCAAACCTCTCGCTGTTTGCATAAGTCTTGGAAACATTTTGCACCCTTTCAGATGGGTGCAAAATCTGCCTAAACCCCATACTGCAAAATAAATAGTGACAAAAAAAAAAAAAAAAGCCAAAACCAAATAGACAGCTAAATCCAGAAAGATGGAAACAGATTCTTACTCCAGGCTGTATTACCAGGCTACATGCTGCTGTGCATAATGCACTCTTTGGAAAGGCAGGAGCCAGCAGCAAAATACTCAGTGAACTAGCCCTTTCACCATTTTTTTCCCCCAATTTTATATTCCTATCATTTTTGCAATGTGCATCTGCACAGCAAGGGCCCTCTCTTTCCAGATGGCATCTTGCCTGCTTCACTCTGGCTTCCATCTGGAAGAATTGCTTTGCATCTGTCTCCAAAACTAGAGCCAGCTCTGTTCCAGTTATCAGTCAGTAACATGAAAAAATGAGGTAGCTCGTGCTCTGTTCGTTGAGGATCATTGCTATGATCCCCCGGCTTTCAAAAGGATTAGCCTTAGAGCTAAATGCTCTGTTATCTCCTTTCCTCAACAGAGCTGCTTGGAGCAAACCACTGACCCAGCTCTGCTGATACTCCTGGAACAGGGCTAGGTGGAACCAATGCAAGAAAAATATATGAAGTGGATTTGTGACATTAAGGATTGCACTCCTGGTGTTTAACTCCAGACACCTGAAGCTAAATCCTAACAGAGTTCGGGTGGAATCAAGAAAGAATATTGCAAAGCACCTCTACACCAAAGGATTCCTCTCAGCTAAGCTTGAAAGGAGAAAGTTGAATCCAAACTAGTCATCTAATCAGAGGAAAGAGATAGACAACTCACCTGGCTCTTATCTTAGGATGGGGTGAATTGCTGACAATCCTGCTAAACTGGCTGTCAAGCCTGGCTAAAATCAGATTATATGATTCCCAGCACAAGATGGCTCTTGATTACAATTCAAAGAAGGCTGAAGTTAAAAACTGATTTTCTAGACCCTAGGGCCCTTCTGTAACAGTGGGGGAATGACAGATGTCCATCAGGATGAGTTCACGCCAGCTATCCATTTTAGTTGAAGTATTGCAACAGTTCTAAATGCCAGTGTTGCACTATCTCTTAACAAGTTACAGAGAAGACAATCCTCCATGGGACACATGAAAATGACTGTGTCAACCTTGTCTTTGGGATGCCACAAGGAGAAATCTCTCTTTGCAGTCATTTGTAGCCATCTTCTTAAAGCTCCTCTCCCACTCTTTTGACATGGATGATGGCACAGATAGACGAAATCTTCTTGCTGACATGTGTGGGCCTACTGTCTGCTAAACACACTGGTTGTGTTCAGTGTAAGGATAAACTTTGACTAATTAAGGATTATAAACTATCAGCCACAGATGGTACCAGTTTTAATGTCTCCTTGCATGAGTCTGCATATGCCTGGGAGAACAGGAGCCAAACACCACCAGCAAACTTTCATTAACAATTATCAAGGACCTAAAGCAGGACTTCTGAAAAATTTGGGGTTTATTGTAAACTTCTGGAGACTCCATGAATTTAAATGTATGTATGTCCTGTAACTTTTTTGGTTTGGTATTTCCTTTCCAACGTTTATCATTTCTGAGTTATCCAATAACAAAACTTCTGCATAAAGACACAGATTTGAAGTTCAGTTTAGCCAGGCTATTCCACTTTGATTTTGACTTATTGTGTACATACAGGTCACGGGTGACTCCCATGGATGTCCACTTGTGGGTAGGTCTTTATCTTCTGCTTGCACATTGAGAAGTATTTCTGTGACCTTTATTCTTGCTACCACAAATGGAAAAATATTATTTAATGTAGTCCTCTTCTCAAGGCTTGTCTCAGTGGGAGTTTCTACTGTTCACCTCCATCCTGGTATCTCACTTTTCTGGTACATATGGATTTGAGTTGACATACAAGTATTAAGCTAGAAAGTCTGTTTTGGAGTGTGACCATGGCACACCTCAGCAAGCAGAAGCACTGATTCTTTGTGCACTCACCAAGAATAAAACAAGAAGTTCATACCTTCCACAGGCATGACAGAGAGGCTCAGGTTAAGTGGTCTCCAAAGCACCCTGTGATTTTTGAGTGAACTAAGCCATGCTAGCACAAATGTTCCTACTTCAGCATTTCTATTCCTGACTGTGGCCCAAAAGAACCACAGTATATGAAATGGGACCAAAACATGAGATCCCAAGTAATAGCTTCAGCAAATAGAAACATTCTAGGTCAGAAATAACTCCTGACTAACTCTGTCCTACAGTTTATGTCATTTGATAATATAGTAAAGGCTGACAAACAAAACAGTGAAATTGAAAAGAATGACAAAGTAAGAAACATTTTTTGTCTTTTTCTCAAAAGTTTATCCCTCTTGAATAAGATGGGAGGCATTTTTACTAATGCATTCAGTACAACTGCAACTGCTAACGTTCATATTATGCTGGATTTTTTCTATGAGGGTTTTGATGTTACCAGCAGAATTTTGCAATAGATTAACAGACATTATTTCTTTGCTTTCAATTTATTTTTGAAGTTATTTTTGGTATCAGCATCTTACCTGATGACACCCTTTATTTTTCCTGCAAGATACAGTTTGCCTTTAGCATTTAGGAAAAATGTGTGTACGGGGTTAACCCTCAGGAACCAATAAATTAGAAACTGGGAAAATTTTGACTTGGCTAAAAATGCAGATGAGCAGCAAAAACACTGATTGTTACAAAAATGGCAGGGGAGGAACCCTGCAAATTCACCTTAAAATATGTAAAGAGGAATTACAAAATATGCGTATGTCCATAGTCCCATATTTATATCCACCCACTCATTAACAGAGGGATGGCTCAGTGATACCTGTGTATTGGATTTCTGCCTCTGGTAGATATAAAGCATGGAACTGAGATATTGATAGAACTTATCTCCTCCAGGCAGCTGGAGTGGAATAAAAAAGGCAGGTTTTTCAGTTCTGTGAATGTCTGTACAGAAAACAGCCACATTTGAAATGACAGCGTGATTTTATTTTAATGGGACAAATTCAGGATTAACCAGCACTGAACAGGTGTCAACCCCAAAGTGCTCCACAGTTGTCACAGCCTCTGAGCACTAACAGGAATTGAGCGTTTGTTCCAGTGCTGCAAGAATCTGGTCCATCGAAGCTGTCAGTTGTGAGCAGACTTTACCCAGTAAAACCAATGCTGTTACTCAGCAGCTGAGTTATCCACATTTGTGGGCAATGCTGACTTT
This sequence comes from Chiroxiphia lanceolata, assembly GCF_009829145.1. Taxonomy (NCBI): domain Eukaryota; kingdom Metazoa; phylum Chordata; class Aves; order Passeriformes; family Pipridae; genus Chiroxiphia; species Chiroxiphia lanceolata. The sequence goes on from NC_045651.1 coordinate 10,487,547, forward strand.
ATGAACACACCAGAAGGACTCTGTCCCCACATCCACAAAAGCCAGTGTATCCTATGCTACATATCATACAGGAAATATCTGTGCTACTCTTTTCCTCCTTTGCCCGACACTGGCACGGTGTTCAGAGCCTCACCCTAAACCAAAGACAAAAGGAATGGCCAAAAAGTCAGTCCTTTATTTTTGAGAGCCTCTGGTACAATTTGGCAAGAGGCAGGAAAGTAAATGCAGTCCCACAGTACTGTTTCTGTAGCCCCTAGAGGTACAGAGCTGTGCTCAAGCCCATTATAAAGTAAATGGGATACAGGACTTACAAGAGTCTTCCATGAAGAAGAGGGGACCTAGGGAGTAGCTGTTGTGGTTGGCTGGATGATGTGAGGAGACCACTGAAAGAGATGTGTAGAAAACAATCCCTAAGAATCAAGGTTCTTAATGCCATTCACCCAACTTCTTTTCAATGATTCAATGTGCTGAAAACATGTCACCCTTCAATTTCAGGGAAATTTCTATCGTATCCTATGTTTTTTTCATCCAAAATGAATAAAATATAACAGCTCTATTAATAACTGAACAACTTCAGCTTGTCTTCTTCCAAAACTTTTAGAGCATCAGTAATAGAGTAATAGCAGTGGCTGGTGATCAGCCTGCTCCACCCACTCCTTCTAAATAATGGAGCAGTGCTTTCAGTGCAGGGTTTTAAAGCTGGATTTGCCAATAGAGATTGTTTCCTATCACATGCCATGGTTAGGATAGTGCAGCTTTGCATTTTCCTCTGCAGTCCCAGTCCTGAAGCCCAGCAGTCAGAGGGATGCTGCATTCACTGTTCTGCCCGTGCCAGGGAAATGGTTGTGACAGTGGTCACTGCAGCAGTTCAGCAATCAGATGTAAGCAGACATGAAGGAACACTTGAAGCATGTCATAGCTTATTTTTAACTCACCACCCTGCCCTACTTATCCATTATTTTTGATGCAAAGTACTTTTAATTCCATGTGAATAAATGAAGAAAGCAAAATGCGTTCCCAGCTCAGCACCAAGCACAAGACCAGCAGGCTCAGCCTCTGCAGAGAGGGATGCTCCAAACACATGGAAAAGGGGCCTTCCAAAGCCCCCAGGCACAGGCTGCCTGAGTCAACAGAGCACATGCACTGAAAGCAAGAAATGTGGCTGGAAACAAAGAATCCACTTAGTATTTTTGGAGAGATATAAAGAAGCTGAAGAGTTTACAGGCAGCACTAAAGGACGGGTCAAGTTTCTGTTGATCCAGAAATCAGTACAATGATTGTATTGAGAAACATAATCAACACAAGAATATGTCTGGGGTCAAAATGGCAGGGAAATAAATGCATGGGAATCAGAAGTCATAGAACCAAGGGAGTAACATATTTAATGGGGGGGAAATCTGGAAGTGCAAATACCCAGCACAGCCTTCCTTTAGCAGAGATAACCAAAAGCAGAACTATTAAAAAAATATGGCAATACCCAGATTACATTCCAGAAGGGAGTATTCCAGTCTCAGTACACTCCTTACCACAATGTTATTTGCTTAATGGGAGATTGGTGATTCCCTGCAGGCGGAATTTCCCCTTGCTTTATCTCTGAGTGAAACACGTGGATGTTTGGAAACAGATGTTCAGCTGTCCCGAGGTTCAAATCCTCGCTGCAGGGAAGCTTCAGGGCACCTCTGCTCTTCTACTTCTCAACTGGAGTGTCTCCATCCACATTGTCTCTTACCTTGATGCACTGCATGACACTCGGTGTCAGTGACTGCTGAGATAGAGGAACCTGGTGTTTCCATTATAGAAACAAAATCCATTAAAATACCCCAAAATTATTAAATTATAATTTAGACAGGCTTTTATTTAACTTGACTAAAATTGCCTGTTCTTTCTTATATTGGAATGGGCTTTTTTCAACAGCAAGTTGTTCAATTTATATTGTTAAAGAGACCCCCAGACCCTGTGACATGCTGAATCCCTCACTATTAAAATCCCATACAGGTTTGCTGGTTCCAAAATAGCCAAATCCAAAGTCATTAGTTTATAAATAGGACTTTGTGTTATGAGGGCAGAACTAGCACATATTTCTGTAACTATAAGTCTTCGTCCTGTTCCTTTTATTTATTTTATTTAATATAGATGTTTAAAAAATTCTGAAACTATTTAAGCACTCATTCACAGAGAGACAATTCTTTTAGATGAGTGAACAGTGATTCTGGAGGTGTTTTTAACAGAGAGGAGTCTGGCCATATGTGTGCTTTTTTAATTGATCTCTGCTCTGTTCTCACTTTGATTATTTAGGAAGAAAAGCCTTCCTGGATTTTCCTTTCCATGTTTTAAATTTTCACTGCATGAATTACACTTACTGTGCTTTCACCAGTTCGTTGAATCCATGCATATTTATACATATACTGATAAATGAGTTCAGTTCATTCATCCCATATATCTTCTCTGACCTCTCGGGTCTTTAATTAAAGGATTTCCTTCCAGCCTGCATGTACAATGCAAATAAATATTTTTATGCCCGAGTCTACCGAGCCATTCCTTTCTCATTAAAATGGCAAAGCTATTGGCTCAGGCAGGCAGTGAGCAAGCTTAAGGAACTGGAAAATACCTACTACAAGGGAGCAAAGGAAGGAACATTAGCAGAACATCAAAGCTACTCAGTCATTAAATAGTTGTTAACTGCTCACAAGCGAAAGGTCCTCTGAGGTCAGGAACGCTGCTACATCCCCCAGAATTTGCCTCACCAACCCACTGAAATTCAAGCTGTCAACGGAAAAATATCGATTAGACATTCCCAGTATTAGCTGAGAGTGTTCATGCACAGCCAGTGAAGGACTGTTGGACAACAGCCAGTGCTGAAGTGCCCTGGACCAACCGGTGGGAATCCGAGCCCCTTTTCCTCCACCTGGTGACCAGACCCTCCACCATCAGGACTCTGGGCGCTCCCTCGGAGCCACGTGAGCCTTCAGTCCAGTCCAGACTGTGCCTTCTGCTTGTGTCCTTACTTTGTGGTGATGCACCCTCTCTGTCACAGCAACATGAAGAAGGACAGAAAGATACAGGAAGATGATTAATATCCTGAAATCCAGCCCTCATCCACAGTTTCAGTCCTGATAGCAATGTAACAACCACAGGAATTAACTGCTACTCATCAGGCTGAGAGGGTTGATTTATTTTGTGTCACTACAACCACAAAAGGCCACCAAGGACACAAAGAAAGAGGAAAGAAAATTATTACTGTCATGTTCCTAGCTTAACTAGGATTGTTTCAGCAGAATTCTTTAGTGCCCCCACATCCCCACACAATCAGTGCATAGAGTAGTTTAAGGGCATCGTGTTGTCACCTTGGGAAAGCTTTGTGCTCTCCGGTATAAACTCAGTGTGAACTTCAATATTTATAGAATGAGAATGGCCTGTAAGGCAGGTTACTGGTGTGTGAAAATCTGCTACCTAATGCAAGTCTACTTTAAACTCAATATGGATGGAAATTGAGGAAGGGATTGACTAAAAAAAAATATATATATATTCTGCTAGCTTCCTTAAATTCAATCTTTTTAATACGAGTGAAAAGTTTGAAACTGAGCTGACTTTACAGAAGCTAATACATCAGCTTTCAAATGGAACAAATATTTAAATTAGCTTCCCTTTTTTAGAAAATATATGTTTTATACTGAACGTACAATAGTCTTTGTAAGTGAAAAATGCGTACTAAACTTAGGAAAGAGAGAACAAAATGAAAGGTAGAAATAATGCCAAAACAAAAAATTCAGTTTCCTGGCTCCTAAAATGTTTATTCAAATTACCCACATGGATAATTTCATTCTCCTACTAATCATCCTCAAGAGAGAGGGTTAACGATGACAAGCTCTGAGTTTAATCCACTCCTTCCTAGATTTCTCGTTCTTGATTTATAACCAACCACAACAAAGAGCAGTGCAGAAAAACTGCAGAATAAATCAACCAAGATCAAGCCATTGTTAAAAACCACCCCACAACCTCACACCACAGAAGCAGAAGCTTTAAAATTAATTATCTTGGATTCATAACTGCTCTGCTACATTTAGAGTTGTCATGATTTAATATCTTGGTGAAGATACACATGAGAAGACAGACAAAGAAGCTGAGAAGACCACCAGTTCCACAGATTATTTCTTTTTATCTTGTATTCAAACTCATTTGCTCCATTCCCAACCTCCATCCAAGAAAAAGAAGCAATCCCAAGCTGCCCATCTTCTTCATTCCTACTTCCTTCAGGATTTTTAATACAATCACCACAGTCCAGAAAGCCAGAGCACGAGGACACAAACTTTGCTTCAAGTCCAAGATCCCTCCAAGGCAAACCTTGCTAAAAGTCCTCCAAATGTGAAGTTTACTCAGTCCCCCAGAGCAGCCACTGGTGGGACTGAAGTACCCCAGCAGCATCACTAGGCTTAAACCCAAATGTTTTCCTCATGTCCTTATTACCAACACTACTTTTTTACAAGTCCCACTCCCATAACACCATCTTCCTGTGGTGTCTTTGCCTCTTAACTTCAAGGCTAATTCAAAATATCAGTGTTTTGGACCATTCTATCCCCAGACGAGCCCCAACTTAACTAAGCATCTGATATAGAAGAGGTGTCAGGATTTGAACACATTGTATTCTGAAATAATTTCTCTTCATCCAGTGAATCAGGTGAAGTTGGTTGATACTTTCAAATCACAAAACAAATAATTTCTTTGTAGTGAATCTGTCACTAATTTTGAAATCTCCCATTAAACTACACCTGTCTTATGAAATACCAGTATAAAAATCAGTCATAAATATCATAAATTGATACAATGCCAAAACATGAACATTTCTAGTGATTCTTTAAGAAAGAATAAAAAATATCTATCCTAAATAAAAATGATTCTACCTACTCTATGAATAAACAACCCAGGTTTCTGTGGATGCTCAGAATGTACAAACTCAGCAACTGGTTGGATTATATTTTAAACAGTTCTGATAAAACATGATTAAAAGTCTGTTTTCACATAAATTTTTCAGTGGGAATATGTGCTTTCTATGAAAATGCTCATTCAGTAAGAACAGGAAAAAAGCAAGAAATTTTTCAGTTGGGAAAAACAAAAAGACCAAAACCACAAAACAAACAAAAAAATCCAAACAATACCAAAACCACAAATAAACCAGAACTGTAGTGAGCAACTCATAAATGTTCACTTCTCAGCCATGAAAATTGGAGATGTGCATGGTTTCTAGGAGAGGGATGAGCTTTTCCTGCAGATCAGAAGTGCTGTATCCATAATTACTGATAAACTGACTGATTAATTAAGTAGTAGAGAGACATATGAATTCATCTAGTGCCTGATCCAATTCTCATGTAGGACTCCCATTAGTAACATTAATGTGAATTGCAATAGGTATCTCATCCATTTCAGTCTCTCCACCCATTATGCTTCAGGGAAAGCTGATTGAATACTGCAAAGAGAGTGAGTGCATCTTGGCAAATATTAATTTGCACTTTGAAATGAATTTACTCTGA